>NC_081382.1:24282571-24601469 GCF_030684315.1 Stegostoma tigrinum
AATCCAGCCAGCTTATGTGAAGTAATGTCAGCTAAATGTTGAAAAGCATCCCTGATGCACGTTTACATAACAAATTCAATAATTACAAAAAAAAAATCAGGAAACAGCCAAGTCTGGTGAGGTTTGAACATCAAAGGCAAACAACTGAACAGAACAATTATCAAGTTACCTGTTGTACACACATGTAAAATACTGTACATTGAAACCAATATCATTTTCATTTAGAACACTGCATCAAGAAGGATTACTATAAAAACAAGAAAAACCAGTCATAACCAAGCTATAGGTTTTTCATTCAAAATCTTTTTAAGGATTCAAGACTACACACATTTTTCCCCTGAAAATCCTATTGTTTCTTATTTCAACTGCCATTATTTTGTTATCTTGTTTGAAGCTTGTTATTTCAAACAGGAAACTGCATATACCAAGCAGTCACGTCTGTAAAGAGTAGGGCACGATCCGTATCTCTTGTGGGATTCAAAGCAGCCATGTCACTGCTGGCTTTAGGACATGCACCACCTGTCTCCATTCCCCTAGGTTCCACTCTTTTCATTATCAAACTACTGCTGACATTATAAGCTTCAGATGCACTGTCTAAAATCCTTACCAATCAATATTTTCAACCATACACATACTCTTGACTACAGCACATTGATCAAGATTGCTTAAAACTTTACAGTTGAAGCTAAAACACTTAAAGATGCTAACTCCAAACAAAATCCTGCCATGCTAAACATTCAATCATAAATTCATTCTTCTTGACCATATTGAAAAAGTTTATCAATTATTTTCAGAAATCAAAAATCAATTTACATAATTGGAGTGCAGTCACAACATAAGTTTTGAAGAGATATTTTCTACTGCTAGTTACAAAGACAAAGCTTTTTAAGTTGTCCCCTAACTAGCAGACCCAGTTGTTGCTAATGTTTGCTTTCACATACACACAAGCTTCTATCCAGGAACAAACCTGCACAGCAGAAAATACCACCTCTGGTTACTCAAATGGTGTGGTTAAAAAATTTGACATCACCATTTCAATAAAGAAAAAGGCTCACTAGCATGATTGGTATTCATTGCACTAATTTTTTTCCAATTCTTCTCATCAACTTCATAGAGCTGAAATTCCCCCAAATTGATGACCAGATTTTGATGTTTATTAGTTAAGCCTCTTTGAACTACTTTGCTCACTAACGCCTTAAGCCAGTTCTACTGATTAGGTCATCAGCATAAATTATTGAAAACCAAGATACAGAACAACGAAAAAAAATTAAATCATAATTTTCAGACAGACTGTTACATAGGTTTGCTGGTGATGGCAGTCCCCGGTTATTTAGACTTCTCGATTCAATCTGAAAATACTCAGAATTAACCAGTTACATTTCAAAATGATCAAAAAAAAGCTCAAGGGTCTAGGCCCAGAACATCAGCTTTTGTGCTCCTAAGATACTGCTTGGCCTGCTGTGTTCATCCAGCTCCACACTTTGTTATCTTGGATTCTCCAGCATCTGCAGTTCCCATTATCTCTCTCAACCCATTTGTTTATCAGTTTAGTTTGGCCTATTTACAAATATTTTGTTTAAAATGTGAGGATTAATAATAGCATTAGGGAACTAGCTGCATGGCATACAGAGCTCAAGGATGAAAGTTACATGAAATCTTCCATGAAGAGCATTTTTACATTTCATAATACTTGATAGTTAACATTAATAAATGAACACATTTAAGTAAAACAAATGCAAATATAACATCCTCTAGGCTTCTTAAACTTACTTTTGAGAGGTGTTTTCAAATGGATGGTAGACATCAACTTATAATTATCAGTTCCGACTAATAATAAAAACAGACACAATTCATAGAATTTGCCAGGAGGCAGTTCTTCAGCCTATTTTGCCCATGCTAGCAATTCAAAAGGACCAATCGGTCACAATCAACTACACAGGGATGCACATGAGCAAAAATTGGCACAATTCCTTCACACTTTTTTTGTTATTTGCCTGCTGAGGTAGACTCTATTGATCTTCTGGTATAATTATTCCTTTGTACAGTAGTGATTAAAAGAAGAGATAATAAATCTTGGGCCCAAATTTAGTATTCATATTTTAGTCTTGGAAACACAGTTTCCATTTGTACACCGATGACAATCAGCTTCTACCTCACCACCACCAGTAGTCAAATATCAGATGGCTCATCCAACATCCAGCATTGAATAAGTAGATATTTCCTCCAATTAAATATTGGGAAATGAGAAGCCATTACTTTCAGTCCTTGCTACAAACTATGTTCCCTAGTTATCAACTCCACCTAGATTCCTTCCAGTGTGGAAACAGGCCCTTCGGGCCAACAAGTCCACACCACCCCTTGATATATATCCCACCCAGACCTACCCCGCTATAACCCACACACACCTGAATACTATGGACAATTTAGCATGGCCAATCCAACTAGCCTGCACGTTTTTTTTTGGACTGTGGGAGGAAACCGGCACACCCGGAGGAAACCCACGCAGACATGGAGAGAACATGCAAACTCCACACAGACAGTCGCCCGAGGCTGGAATCGAACCCAGGTCCTTGGTGTTGTGAGGCTGCAGTGCTAACCACTGAGCCACCGTGCTGCCCATAGTTCCCAGTAAAAGTACAGCATCAATTTTAAATTTCTCATCGTTGCTTTTAACTCTCTCCATGGCCTCACTTGCCCCTATTAATGTCTTTTTGCCAAGTCCTACACCTTACCACTACTGATCATAATCCCCTCACCCACTCAGCAATATCTGTGGTCAACTCATTCTTCCATTTGAGAGTTACAAATTATAATTGCTCTTGCTTTGGTGGTCAAGCCTTTTCCTGCCTAAGAACCAAGCTCTGGAATTTTATCCTAACCATCTCTTGCTCTCTTTTATTGTTAGAAATACTCCTTAAAACCTGCCTTCAAGGTTAGGTTTCTGTCCTAATATATCATTTTTATTATTCATTCGTGGGATGTGGACATCACTGACAATGCCAACATTTATTCCTCATGCAAACTGCCCTTGAGAAGTTCATACAAAGCTTCTTACTCAAGCTGCTGCAGTCCTTGTGGCATCGACACATCCAAAGTACTGACAAGTAATTAATTTGACCAAGCAACACAAATAAGACTATTTCCTAAAAAGAATGGTATGTGACTTTAAGGGGAACTTGCTATAGGTAGTGTCCCTACACAACTGTAATCCTTGTCCTTCTAGTTCACAGATGTCACAAATTTGGGAAGCGCTGTCATTGAAGATCTGGCCTTATGCAGCTCAGTGTGAACTTTTTCTCTGCAATGTCCCCAAAAAACACTGAGGAAATTTACATTCAAAGCACTACACAAATATTAGATGCTTTTACTGGTAAATTTAACCTGTTTTGTTTTGTTCACTTTTTCTGTATAAAGGAAATTCCATGACATTAGTTAATGGGGCTGTCCATGCCCTTACCAACATTCATCCCTCAATCATAAGACTATATCTAACTGCTATTTGTGGGACATTCATCACACCTCTAACAAGCACCAATGTCCGGTCTGTCTCTCAAACAATGAGCTCACTTCCTCCCTTCTATCGCAGCCCACCACTCAGTCTGTATTTCTGCCTGGCAGTACTTTTCCTGTGTTACCCTGCACCTTTCATTCTAAAGAGGCTAACAACTCTGTTTGACATGCGAATAAGAATTCACACAGGACCACCAGTTACTTCAGTTTCACAATTTCCAGGCTCTCTTCCCAGGTTGCACGGAGGATGTGGAATGAAGAATCATATTCATATGAAAAAGAAACGCTCAACAAAAGGCACATTTTTAATTCACTTTCAGCTGATTAACATACAAGGGAATTTCCCATCCTTGAGACATTGCAGTAAATGTACATTTAGGGCAAACTTCACAACCTTTCAAACACTAACATACAAAGGTGACATTTTCTACAGCATTTTGTGCTCATTGACATCGGGATTTTGTTCTAATCCAAAAATTACCTGCACTGAGTTATACTCCAAGCATGTCAGACCCCCAGTGCAATAACTCCTCTATACCGATTATACTGGTTCCACCTCAAAATAACTTCATGCAGAAGTCATTGCCACAGCATCCAAATAATTAGCTTAACAACCTTTGGACATGACTAATTATCACTCATTTCTATTTAAAAACTGAGTAACTCACTCATACACAATATTTTATTAAACACCAATGAAAAATTGGGAAAACTTTAAGTTTGAATTTTTTTTTTCCTTCTCACCCTCTCTTCCAATGCTGACTGACAATTTACTGCTAAGCAAATCAAGTCAGTACTGAAGGACTCAAGTGTCAAGTCACATGCAGGGTTTTGGGCACATGAACATACCTGTGCATGCCCACTCCCAAAGAAATCAACTATCCTCTAAATAGAACTGCAGTTTACTTTTATTTACCTTAAATAGATTATGTATAAAAATGAACTGTTATTTTAATTAATACCTTGCAGTCAAAAATTGAGTGTATTCAATTGCCTGATCAACTAGATGACATGTTTCAAGGAAGAACGCATGGACTGATATAAATGAATTTCACAGCTGAACACAGAGAAATCATAAATGAAACTTGGTAAGATTCAAACTATTTCCTTAAGGAAAATATGCTGCAATTCTCCATATCATGCCTTTGAAATTAACTATCTTTAGATCAAATCAGAAATTGCCCAATGATATGTGAGATGAAATATACAGGGATTATTTTGGAGATGTATGTGATCCAGTTAATGAACGAATAGACAAATGAAATTAAATGATCTATTCCACCCTATCCCCCACACACAATTGTAAATGAACAAGGGACTTATGAATAATTCAACTGTAATATTTTTGCAAATACTCTACGTGTACATGTAAAAATGTTTACTACAGCAGCCATCCTTCCATAAACACTGTACAAATCCATTAATCTAAAGAGTAAATGCAATTCAACTGAAAAACAGTAGTACTATTCTCCAAAACAGAAGTTTACGAGTTGAAATAAGTGTTCCTTTTTCTTGTGGAGGGCACAATAAATTACAATTGAATTTAAAATATTCCTGAGGAGATAATTCTGCTCAACATCTCAGAGATCAGGTTCAGCTGTAACATATCAACCTGGCATTCAACAGTCTTCTGACAGTCAAAAATATTGGTCATTTAAGAAACTGATCACACCAGCAATACCAAAATGAGTTAAAGCCGCAAAAGTAATTAAATAGGTTTAATTACATTATTCAATCTTTGCAAGGTAGTTTTGTGAAACAGCACTGCATTCATATTCATGAGCCAAAAACACAACATGCTCCCCACTTGAAAAATCCAGGGTTATTAGAACTCCTCCTAGTCTTTTTCAGCTGTATCATTCTCCAAGTACTCAATCTGAGAGAAAATACATATCAAACTGTCCAAAACGGAGACCTACAAACAAAGATTCTGAAAAGTACTAACTCAGAATTTTCAGGTCTTTCTAGAAGGATCAGCGGCCAGGTAGGAGCAAACATTGAAGTACCCACCAGTTGATATCACAGAAATACACTTAACATAAATCTTGAGGATTTAATTTGTCTACCAACTGTAGCACAAAACAGCTGGTAGAGAAACAGCGGCCAATCTTTCACTCTGCTTGATTTTTCGCCACGAAAATTCACATAACTGTAGTTCAAGCACTTACTGGGAAGTAACTTCCTAACCTCAGTCACTTATACTTAATTTGATATTAAAAGTGTCAATGATATTTTTCCAAGTCAAGGCAAACAAAAATGATAGTAGTAAAAATTGACTGCTGATTCACCTGAAGCTATTTGCTCCGGTAGCAAAGGCCAATTTCATATTCCTTAATTTACATGAGTTAAATCAAAGTGTTGCCAAAATGTCTTTTTTTGGGCAGAACATCTTCCATTCCACTTTCTCAGACAGATCAATTAGATGCATCAAACTAGGTCAATTTATTGATGGCATTACATCTAACTGACTGGTCCATCCAGGTCTTCAATTAACTGAACGAGACAAAAACAGTATGGGTTGAGCAACATTGTTGGAACTCATTGACTATAATATCAAGTGCACTCATTTAACTGGCCAGATGTTTTTATTCTGAATTTGTTATTTGCAGGACATAGGTCAACAGATCCCATACACAATAAGTTTCTCCACTCTGTTATTCAAATGACCACCAGATTCCGGCAAGATTCTTTGCTAATTACAATAATAAGTCAACATGATCAGCTCAAAATCTCATTTCAACTGCCACTTAGGCATCTGATGCCATCTGCTTTCTTCTTACTATATAGAACGAATCATTAGATCGATTATTAGACTTGTTACAATTTGACTTTGGAAAAAAAAGTGCAAGTTCTTTTCTGAGGAACTGTAGGCCTTTCCAGACAGGTTTACTGACATAATGGCACAAGTGGAAGCCAGGCTGATTAGGCATTAATATTTATACAAAAAACATTTTAATGACATACCAATATCAAAGATGAAACGTACATATATAACACTATCAAAGAAAACTATGAGTCAAATCAAACAGTAATATTAGAATAGTTTTCATTTTGGGGGTTGCAAATTTATGTATTTCTAAGTGGAAGGGCTGTTAGTGCTAGGAAATCAAATTGCAAACCAAGTCAATCTTCTTTATCCCCCAAATAATTAAATAAAGACCTAACATCAGGACAGCACACCAACTCACACTGATGAATTAGAAACAGTTCTGTGCTGCAGCAATACCCACTGCCAACTTGAATAGAGGTAACTGAAGCCAATTTATTAGTCAGCAGACAACGCAAATGACTGCTTCATGAATCAGAAATGGAATTCAATGCTAAGCAGTCAGAAGTGGTCTGAACTCCAATCCCAGAAGTGAAAGATCTGTCCTACAGTACCATCCCATCCCTAGTATAGATCCTCAGGTCAATTTCCTGAAAGAAAACACATTAAGGCCTCATCTAGAAACAATGGGAACAGGGTTAACCTCTGCAGTTAAAAGAAGCCAGCGAGGAAACCGTAGATGCTCCAAGGATCATTTTCTAATCCACATTTCTACAGGCAAGGAACCAAAATGATTGGATGAATGCAACATTGCAGGAATCTGTAAACAACTTGTTCAGATGTGTAACGACACACTTCTGGAGCAGGTGGGACTTCAGCACATACCTTCAAGCTCAGAGGTAGCAACATTGTCACTACAATCACAAAATGTTGTAAACAGGACATTGCAAACATTATACTATTATTAAAAAAACACTGCAAGGGATTAGGCAATAATTATTTGACCTATCAATCTGATTTTGATGGTGGATAAATTACTTGAAACAACATTAAGAAATAGGATTAATTATTACTTGGAGAAGGACAGATTAAGCAAACCATGCTGACTACCCTTGGTAACGGAAAGTTGCATTAACAACTGAATATTTTGAAAAAATGACCAGATTGAGGAGGGCAGCAGAGTGTGTGCTGTCTACATGGATTCCACAGGGGTCTGTATTGAGTCCTTGGATCCTGGGAGTATATATTAATGATTTAGCATTAAATGTGGGAGGCACATTTGGAACTTTGCAGAAGACAAAACTGGCCAGGTAGGTGACAGTATTAGGAATTGCTATTGACTGCAGGAAGATGTCAATGGTTTGGTTGAGTGGATGGAAGAAGTGACAAATGAAATTCAATCCAGAGAATTTGAGTTAAAATATTTGAAGAGGACAACCAAAGCAAAGGAATACACAATAAATGGGTTGGTAAAGGCAGAAGTCTGGTCTGTCAGCTCTTTTTTTTTGTTGCATGGAAATTAAGTCAAAATGTCACTGGTCTCTATGAGGATTGGAATAATATTTCTACTCTGTAATGCTCAGTAAAATGTCTCAATTTTTATTAAAAAAACACTATCGGACTGAATTCAGCTTTTGACTGATGTGTTCAAAGAGTTGAAAATCTTAAGCCACGTACAAAAAATTTTGCTCAATGCCTGTTGAAATGGCAATATGCCTGCATGAATTCACCATCTGTGACCTTCTCCTGACAGCCTTTTACGCAATCTTTGAAAACTCTTTTACTCAGGTATCAGCTGTCTTCAAAGCTGACACTGCAAAGGCTTCTTTCAATCAATATTCCTCCATGCACAAATGAAGTTTTGCAAAGTCGTAGCTAGAATTTCTCTCATGGATATTTCTAGACCTAGTGTAAAAGGAAGGGAAAGTAATTTCACAAACAGCAAACAGTTTATACAACTATGTTTAACAGTTCACAGACAAACAAATATTTATTTAGCTTTTGAAATGCTTTCCTCATTTAAGCGTTTGTAACAATGGAACAGAAGTGGGCTGAACCAAAGAGGGTAGCTTAACGGGTGTTCCACTGCATAAATATTCAACTGAAGATTACAGGATTCATGTTCAGGCTTCTTAGGTTTCTCCAAAATCCACACAGAATTCAGAGGAACAAAACTAGTGAGTAGTAGAACAGATGTCAAACAAAGCTGCAGTCTGTTCTTCCTTTCTCTGAACTAGTACTTAGTGCTTTTATTTTTTCAGTCAATATGGCTGGGTCATTCAATGGCTTTCCTATAGATTCACTGTATTGTAACCACAGATCTATGCGCAGAGCCGCTGTCAGCATTCCCAAATTTCCCAAATGAAAGGGCTTTATGCTAATTCTTCATCTCTTACTCAATCTCTCTAGCTACGCTCAAATGCAAACTCGCTGGAGTGTCCCAAGTCACAGCCTTTATTTCTAGCCTGTTCTGTTTGCCTTAGGGGCCTGCTGCTTGTTTTGACAGTGGATCCCCCTAGACAGTTGGGATTAGCAGTGGCTGTTTACCTAAACTTGAAGCAAGCCCTCCCAAAGTACGAGATAGACATAGCTACTAATATTCCAGCTGCCACATCCTTTCATCTACTTAGACCTGCATTTGAACAGTAGCTACTCAAACCATAAGCCATGTAAAAACATTAATACACTGAATTACTTAAAGTAAATTCAATCAATCTTTCATGCCGATATAGGAAGACTTCTCAGGATATTAAACAAATAAAGTGGAAGCAATAAGGCTGTCTGTAACAGGCAATAAGCCAGAATACTACACAGTGCTTGCTAGTTGAAAATCAAGTATATTTGATAAATTTATCAAGTATGCCTGTGCTATGTGCAAAGTTAAATAGCATAAAGATCTAAAATGGAATGCAAGAAAATCCTGCAGTGTCAAACCCTAACATTAATTGAAGCTCACATATTAAGCCTTTTCAGACAAAGGTAGATTTGAAATCGAAGTTCAGTTGTTTATGTCATAGCACATAGAAACAACACGATATGTGAAAGAGAAGCATAAGAATCAACCTAGGATAAAAATGTACAGCATTACATTTTTCCATAAATGTTTGGCATGTTAGAGGATTTGTAATCCAGTGAATGGAGTTCAAACCTCAACATGACAATTTGAGAATTTGAACACAATTTTTTTAAAAATGGAACCAGTAAGATCAAGCATGAAGCTATTGGAAAAATCTGACCAGTTCAACAATCATTTTTAAGAGAAGGAAATATGTCATCCCTTACTTAATGTAACCTGTACATACCTCCAATCAGCAGTCAATATGGATGGAACCAAAACACACTCTGGGGTGGTGCCACAACAACCTGAAACATTTGTTAGGCCTGTTCCTCTAAGTAGGACTATGCCAGGCTATTGCCTGACAAGTTTGAGACACAACGGTCACAATCTGCTTCAGTTCCCACGTCATTGAGCAATACCAGGAGGATTTGTCATGTCCTTAAATTTATGTATAGATTGCACCTGAAAGGGCCATCCAGTTTTGTTTCTTGTGGTTTGACAGACTTTGGAGAATGATTAAATTAAATAATGTTAGTAGACAGATCAGTACAAAGGATGAGTGCATTGCAGGGGAAAAAAAACAGATCAGACCACCCCCCGTCCTTTCTCCAAAAGATACTGAAACAGTGGAATGAATGCCATTGGGGGCTGGTGTACAGTGGGGGTGGGGGTGGGGGGTGAGAGGGCCTGCTAGTCCTTAATATTATCTCCAGGCCCCTTTACACTTAGTGGCTTCAGGTCAAACAGTGCCAAGATAACTTCCTGCTGAATACCACTTATCACAAATCTTAATACTTCTTACTGTTGAACACGACCTAATAAAGCAATGAGGAAAGCAGCAACACAAGATGAATTCAGCGTGACAGCTTCAATGATCATCGGGGCAGCACGTAAGTAACAACACTGTTCACATCTTGAAGAATACAGGAAGGAATTCAGGATAATGGTAATGGCTTACATGAGAGAATGAATTATTTCAGCTTATCCACATCAAGCTGCCATAGTTGCATCAGTGACAGTATTAGTAGGAATGCGTAGGCCTGTTGAAAACCAAGGTCTGGTTTCACACCAAAGGTGCCATTCATCATGTAGATTCTCACGAGCTACATGGGACAAATTTAGCAGATTGAAACTGCATATCCATAGGGTACTGTTTACCTTCACAAGTAGCAAAGTTCTAGATCACCTAAATCTCTAGCTTCATGCCCTACATATCCTTCATTCCTCAAATCACATCAACCTAGATGACAAAGGTTCTCTTGATAAACAGTATATAAAGAAAACACTGGCAACAACATCAGATGTACCTGAAAACCAGACTTTGAAGCTACATCACAGGACTATGTGCTTGCTAAACAGAAGAAACAGGGATAGATAACATTAAACAATCACAGAATCAAGATAGGTCATGCTCTGCATCTCTCCCAAATCTAGTTACAAATGGTCTAAAGTTCTACAACCAATCGGTCAACTTTTGATGACTTCTCTTTGTTCGTTCAATTCATTCTCATTATAGTCAGAATTGTGCTTTGTAAAATAGCGCAATATGATACATACATGATTTGACGATATCAGTTCCTTTTTTTTCCTGATTAATCTGTACGATTAATTTCGAAGATATTTCAACTTCCAGGAACTGAGTTTTTTTTTGGCAAACATAAATGTAAAATAAAGAACTAAATTTTGACCTATGAAATTTCAAAAATTATAACCAATTATGCCTTAAATATATTCAAAAATGCAGTTGATCACTTTAGGTTATTTTTGCTACAAACCAGAGAAACTCCAATGTCATTAAACATTTTTAAATATACATTGAAAGTGAAGATGTTTAACCATACGCATCAAATTTAAAATATTTCCATTCAGGATATTAAGGCCGATGTTGCAGCAAGTACTATCAGGCATTTCAATCATCATTGATTTCAATAACGTCATTGATTTTAATGATTCATGACATCAATCTTTGATGCTTCCAAATATCATTCCAATAAGGGAGTAAGTTTACATGCTTTGGCAACAGCATCACCATAAGGCTCCTATTCTGAATCAGATGTAGCACGTTGGACTTTGGAATCTTCCCTCTACAACACATCTTTCCTTCTGTGCATTAAATTGGATAGGATGTATTTTTGTTGAAGTGGTCTGATTGAATGTACATGTGGCCAAACCACTCAAAATAGGAAGTAGTGCAACATGCATATTTCCACTCTTCGTGAAAAGTTTTTCCCCTCCCTTGCAATGATCCAACTAATTCATTCAGGGTAAACCCTGAATTGTATTATTAACTTCAGTTTTTTGATGTGAATGTTAAAGACACAGATCCCTCAATTTGGGCACTATATCATCATACCATCTCTTGATCTCAATGGTTTGAGGGAAGTTGAACATGCTTCACACTAATAAAGCTCCATTCTTTAAGTTGTCAGGTAACTAACCCACACACTTGTGATCCATAATTTCACTCCACCCTCACCCATCCAACTGCTGTCACTGATATGCATAAACACTCCTACCTGGGTTTTGATTTTCAGCATCGTTTTGCATCTGAAAATTCCCAAGTAGCTGCTGCTCTGCAGTCTTTATTGTACTCAGCATTCGATTTGCCTCATTCAAGTACATACAAACACACTGAAGCGTAGTGTTCTATCCCACTTATTATTTGTATACCTCAGTTTGTTGGAGGGTTGGTACCATTTCCAGTTCTGTTTCTCAGTGTTTGTACACTGGGTCTAATTCAATGTGTTTGTGATGGGAGTTCCCGTTAGAATACCAGGCCTTCAGGAATTCCCTGGCGTGTCTGTTTGGCTTGCGCGATTATTGATGTGTTCTGCCAGTTGAATTCATGTCCCTCGTTGTCCATGAGTAGTGAGTCAAGTGAGAATTGGTTATGTCTCTTGGTGTCCATGCCAGGGAATTCCTGGAGGCCTGGTTTTCCAGCTGGAACTCCATCAACAAACACATTGAATTATACCCAGTGTACAAACTACTGAAAAATAGAACTGTAAGTGGTACCAAACACCCCAATGAGTTGAGGCATATGAGTAAC
This sequence comes from Stegostoma tigrinum, assembly GCF_030684315.1. NCBI lineage: Eukaryota > Metazoa > Chordata > Chondrichthyes > Orectolobiformes > Stegostomatidae > Stegostoma > Stegostoma tigrinum. The sequence goes on from NC_081382.1 coordinate 24,294,956, forward strand.
AAATTGGACAGAACACGAAAGCGTCACAGGAGGTGCACTGACAATGTTACCTAGCAGGGTGGCGAAACATTTGCTACCAACCCCACCAGCTCAGTGAGCAAATCTACAACCTCAATCACAACCTGAGCTACAAATCTTCTCAAAAACTTTAAACATACAGACACATTGCATTTCTGATGATTACATTTCAATTTTCAAGGACTCTTTCCAGTACAGGCTTCTCAAATTCAGACCCTGCATACAATCGCAAATTGGGTCTTGGACATGCTCTTCAGAACAGGTTCTCTTTGTTCCATTCTCACACCAATTCAACCAAACATGAAATTTCCTCACTGCAACACAGCTGCTTGACGAATCAGCATATGTAATGGCTTTGAGCTTCAAATCAGCTTCATGCTTCTGTTGAAAGACCTATTTCTCTTTGGTGTTTGCCACACAGAGCCTGCTGTGTATGGAAATGTTTCACATTTCTCAGCATTTCTGCAACAGAGTCCATATTGCCTGCTTGATGCCTTTCATCCAGTTAAAAAGCAAGTAAAACAAAGATGACTACTAATGTGATTATAGAGTCATGGCTAAAATGGAGGTCAACTTATATCCCAATACAAGCAAAAAAAGTGATTCTGGGGAGCAGAAAAACCAATGATGGCACACAAGTCAACTCTGAGTGCATTTTATAGTTTTAAGTTTGTCCCACATATTTGTCCTCTACCCATCATAAATGTAATTTAAATTAGCAGAAGAGTGGATGCACAATACCTTGAAGACAGAAACCAAAAATAAATTCATTCTAATTTATATTATTAGTAATGGGGGGAATACAAATGGGATAGTAATACAGGCTCAACTTTAACATGTGAACAGTAACATATGAACAGTAACACATTCGCAATTATACTATGAGGAACATACACCCCGATGGTTGAAAAGATATTTGGATAAATACATGAATAGGAACGGTTTGGAGGAATATGAGCCAGAAGCAGGCAGTTGCGGCTAGTTTAGTTTGGGATTATGTTCGGCATGGACTAGTTGGACTAAAGGGTCCTTTTCCATCCTATATGATTCTCTGACTGCTCCACTGCATTCTGAAAAAACCTATTACATCAGTACATTAGAGGTTTTAACATATTTCTTTTATGGAGAAGAACCAAGATCCATTGGAATGTGATGGAAATCAAAAAGTAGTTTTCGGAAGTGTCATGCTTTGGTTCTACATAACTATAGACTGTTGGAATAAGGCAGGATTAAAGGCAAGGAATTCCAATTTTAGTGAAGGTATAACAAATTAAACTACAGTATTTACAAATTATTGTGAAGTAGTATTAAGGTCATGGTTATGAATTTGTATCTACCACAAAACGCCAAGTTACTGCTACTCATTGTAATTTGGATATATAGAACATAGAACATAGAACAGTACAGCACAGTACAGGCCCTTCGGCCCTCGATGTTGCGCCGAACTTCATACCAATCTCAAGCCCATCTAACCTACACTACTCCATGTACGTCCATATGCTTATCCAATGACGACTTAAACATACCTAAAGTTGGCAAATCTACTACCGTTGCAGGCAAAGCATTTCATTCCCTTACTACTCTGAGTAAAGAAACCACCTCTGACATCAGTCCTATATCTTTCGCCCCTCAATTTAAAGCTATGCCCCCTCATGCTCGCCGTCACCATCCTAGGAAAAGGGCTCTCCCTATCCACCCTATCTAACCCTCTGATTATTTTATATGTTTCAATTAAGTCACCTCTCAACCTTCTTCTCTAATGAAAACAGCCTCAAGTCCCTCAGCCTTTCCTTGTAAGACCTTCCCTCCATACCAGACAACATCCTAGTAAATCTCCTCTGCACCCTTTCCAAAGCTTCCACATCCTTATTATAATACGGTGACCAGAACTGTACGCAATAATCCAAGTGCGATCGCGCCCGAGTTTTGTACAGCTGCAGCATAACCTCTTGGTTCCGGAACTCGATCCCTCTATTATTAAAAGCTAAAACACTATATGCCTTCTTAACAGCCCTGTCAACCTGGGTGGTAACTCTCAAGGATCTCTGTACATGGACACCAAGATCTCTCTGCTCATCTACTCAACCAAGAATCTTACCATTAGCCCAGTACTTTGCCTTCTGGTTACTCCTACCAAAGTGCATCACCTCACACTTGTCTGCATTAAACTCCATTTGCCACCTCTCAGCCCAGCTCTGCAGCTTGTCTATGTCTCTCTGCAACCTACAGCATCCTTCGTCACTATCCACAACTCCACCGACCTTAGTGTTGTCTGCAAATTTACTAACCCATCCTTCTACGCCCTTATCCAGGTCATTTATAAAAATGACAAACAGCAGTGGACCCAACACCGACCCTCGCGGTACACCACTAGTAACTGGTCTCCAGGATGAACATTTCCCATCAACTACCACCCTCTGTCTTCTTTCAGCAAGCCAATTTCCGATCCAAACTGCTGTATCTCCCACAATTCCATTCCTCCGCATTTTGTACAATAGCCTATTGTGGGGAATCTTATCGAATGCCTTGCTGAAATCCATATACACCACATCAACCGGTTTACTCTCATCTACCTGTTGGGTCACCTTCTTAAAGAACAAGGTTTGTGAGGCACGACCTTCCCTTCACAAAACCGTGCTGACTATCCCTAATCAATTTATTCTTTTCTAGATGATTATAAATCCTATCCCTTATAACCTTTTCCAACACTTTACCAACAACTGAGTTAAGGCTCACTGGTCTATAATTACCAGGGTTGTCTCTACTCCCCTTCTTGAACAGAGGAACCACATTTGCTATCCTCCAGTCGTCTGGCACTATTCCTGTAGACAATGACGAGTTAAAGATCAATGCCAAAGGCTCGGCAATCTCCTCCCTGGCTTCCCAGAGGATCCGAGGATAAATCCCATCCGGCCCGGGGACGTATCACCCTCTGTAGGATTTCTAATACTTCTTCCTTGTGAATCTCAATCCCATGTAGTCTAGTAGCCTGTATCTCAGTATTCTCCTCGACAACATTGTCATTTTTTTAGAGTGAATACTGTTGAAAAATATTCATTTAGTGCTTCCCCTATCTCCTCTGACTCCACACACAACTTTCCTTGATTGGCCCTAATCTTACTTTCGTCATTCTTTTATTCCTTAAATACCTATAGAAAGCCTTAGGGTTTACCCTGATCCTATCCGCCAACAACTCATGTCTCCTCCTGGCTCTTCTGAGCTCTCTCTTTAGGTCTTTCCTGGCTACCTTATAGCCCTCAAGCGCCCTAACTGAGCCTTCACATCTCATCCTAACATAAGCCTTCTTCTTCCTCTTGACCAGAGATTCCACCTCCTTCGTAAACCACAGCTCCTGTGCTCTACAGCTTCCTCCCTGCCTGACAGGTACATACTTATCTCGGACACACAGGAGCTTTTCCTTGAATAAGCTCCACATTTCTAATGTGCCCATCCCCTGCAGTTTCCTTCCCCATTCTATGCTCCCTAAATCTTGCGTAATCTCATCGTAATTGCCTTTCCCCCAGCTATAACTCTCGCCCAGTGGTATACACCTATCCCTTTCCATCACGAAAGTAAACATAACAGAATTGTGCTCGCTATCACCGAAGTGCTCACCTACTTCCAAATCTATCACCTGGCCGGGCTCATTACTCAGTACCAAATCTAATGTGGCTTCACCCCTTGTTGGCCTATCTACATAATGTGTCAGGAAGCCCTCCTGCACACACTGGACAAAAACTGACCCATCTACAGTACTTGATCTATAGTGTTCCCAGTCAATATTTGGAAAGTTAAAGCCCCCATGACAACTATCCTGTCTCTCTCACTCCTATCGAGAATCATCTTTGCTGTCCTTTCCTCTACATCTCTGGAACTATTTGGAGGCCTATAGAAAACTCCCAACAGGATGACCTCTCCTTTCCTGTTTCTAACCTCAGCTCGTACTACCTCAACTGACGAGTCCCCAAACATCCCTTCTGCAACTGTAATACTGTCCTTGACCAACAATGCCACACCTCCCCCCAACCTTTTACTATGTTCTCTGTTCTCACTGAAACATCTAAATCCCGGAACCTGCAACAACCATTCCTGTCCCTGCTCTATCCATGTCTCCGAAATGACCACAACATCGAAGTCCCAGGTACTAACCCATGCTGCAAGTTCACCCACCTTATTTCGGACGCTCCTGGCGTTGAAGTAGACACACTTCAAACCAGCTTCTTGCTTGCCGGTGCCATCTTGCTTCCCTGAAACTTTATTTCGGATCACCCTACTCTCAACCTTTTCTATACTCAAAACTACAATTTTGGTTCCCATCCCCCTGTTGAATTAGTTTAAGCCCACCCGAATAGCCTTAGCAAATTAGCCCCCCAGGATATCAGTACCCTTCTGGTTCAGGTGAAGACCATCTTGCTTGTAGAGGTCCCACCTACCCCAGAAAGAGCCCCAATTATCCAAGAATCCAAAACCCTCCCTCCTGCACCATCCTTGTAGCCGTGTGTTCAACTCCTCTTTCTCCCTATTCCTCGCCTCACTAGCATGTGGCACGGGAAACAAACCAGAGACAACAACTCTGTTCGTCCTAGCTCTCAGCTTCCATCCTAGCTCCCTGAATTTCTGCCTTAAATCCCCATCTCCCTTCCTACCTATGGTCGTTGGTGCCAATGTGGACCACGATTTGGGGCTGCTCCCCCTCCCCCTTAGGGATTCCAAAAACACGATCGGAGACATCATGCACCCTGGCACCTGGGAGGCAACACATCAACCGTGAGTTTTTCTCGTCCCCACAGAACCTCCTATCTGTCCCCCTAACTATGGAGTCCCCAATGACTATTGCTCTGCTCCTCTTCCCCCTTCCCTTCTGAGCAGCAGGGACAGACTCTGTGCCAGAGACCTGTGCCCCACTGCTTTCCCCTGGTAAGTCGTCCCCCCCAACAGTATCCAAAACGGTATACTTATTGTTGAGGGGAATGGCCACAGGGGATCCCTGCACTGCCTGCCGGTTCCCTTTCCGTCCCCTGACCGTAACCCATCTGCCTTTTTCCTGTACCTGAGGAGTGACTACCTCCCTGTAACTCCTCTCAATAACCCCCTCTGCCTCCCAAATGATCCGAAGTTCATCCAGCTCCAGTTCCCTAATGCGGTTTTCAAGGAGCTGGAGTTGGGTGCACTTCCTGCAGATGTCAGCAGGGACTCTAGTGGTGACCCTTACCTCCCACATTCTGCAGGAGGAAATTCAACTGCCCTGGCCTCCGTTCCCATTATTCTAAGTTCTAAGATACTTCAACAATTACAATGGCATCATGTTTAGGAAGGTTGAAAACGCTCATACTTTTCACTGGTTTATTAATATTTTTTATAGAATCCCTACAGTGTGGAAATAGGCCCTTCGGCCCAACAAGTCCACACCAAACCTCACAGCATCCCACCCAGACCCATAACCCCATAGCCCACCTGATCAACATTACGGGCAATTTAGTATGGCCAATCCACCTAGCTTGCACATCAATGGGCTGTGGGAAAAAACCGGACAACCTGGAGGAAACCCACGCTGACACAGGGAGAACGTGCAAACTCCACACAGACAGTCACCTGAGGGGGGAATCGAACCCAGGTCCCTGGCACTGTGAGGCAGCAGTGTTAACCACTGCACCACTGTGCCATCCCAAATTGTAAATAAATTTTGAGAAATGGAAAATCAACAACAGAAATGATTAAAATGATCCATTTAAAAAAAGAGAATGGAAGGTAACTAATTAACTTGACATATTCACACGAAAAACCTTTTTAAAAATGAAACATTACAACAAAAAAGAAATTTTGTGCTGGTTGATCAAGCAATCGTTTCTTACCTTTTCTACATTTCCTTATGGCCAAATTTCAAATGGATGTTCTTAGTGGAAAATAATCACTGGCATATTGTAAAGGCAGGGTTCAATCATCCCCAACATCCACCCTTAACAGTTACCCCAAAAACCCAACTCTAGCTGATACCTTTTCTGTTGGTTGCTTTCTTTTCAAATAAATGTACATGTTAAAATTGTTTAGAAAAATACCAAGTGGCAATACGTTTGCTGATCTATTTGCAAGCGTTTTGTGCACAATCTACTCTAAACTTGGAAAACACGTACAAAGCATATATTGCAAAACAACTGCAAGAGATCAAAATATGAATTTCTACTGTCCTGACTGTAAGACTCTTAAGAAGGCATAAAAACTTTTACTTCTAACACTAATACAAAACATTCAGAACTTGAAATTCTACCATAAATGCATAGCAACCCAAGAAAGCTTACCACATGCTTACATAAAGGCAAAGTACTGTAAAGGCCTAAGAGCTGAAACAACAGAAACAAAATGCTGGTGAAACTCATCAGCTCTAATAGCACCTTTGGAGTGAGAAACAGTGTGAACATTTTGACTTCTTCAAAACATGCTTGTTTGTTTCTACCCCTTTGTAATAATTCTGATTTACATTTGCTTGAAGGTCAAATCCTCAACTGTCAACATTACCTTTGTGTTTTCTGAATTATATATAATACTTTCAAAACTTGCAAATTTATGTTTAGCAATCAAAGGGCTACAGTTATAGAGTCAAAGCATCACACAACACAGAAACTGACCCTTTGGTCCAACTCACCCAAGCCGACCAGATATCATAAACTGATCTACTCCCATTTGGCCCATGTCCCTCTATACCCATCCTACTCATATCACCATCCAGATGCCTCATGTATGCTGTAACTGTACCCACCTCCACCACTTCCTCTGGCAGCTTGTTCCATACACACACCATCATCTATGTGGAAAAAGTTGCCCCTCGGATCCCTTTTAAATTTTTTCCCTGTTACCTTGGACCCATGCCCTCAAGTTTTAGACTCCCCTCACCTGGGAGAAAAGACCTTGGCTATTCACTCTATCTATGCCCCTCATGAATTTATAAAATGCCTCAGTGTCCAACAGTCCACAGGGAAAAAGCCCAGCCTATTCAGCATCTCCCTTTAGCACAAAGCCTCCGATTAAGGCAACACCCTTGTAGATCTGTTCTGAAGCCTTTCAAGTTTTAACAATATGTTTCCTAAAGCAGGGAGGCCAGAACTGAACACTGTATTCTAAAAGTGGCCTCACCATGTTGTGTATAGCTGAACATGATGTCCCAACCCTACACTCAATGTAATGACCAATGAAGGGAACCATGCCAAATGCCTTCTTTACTACCCTATCTACCTGCAACTCCACTTTCAAGGATTGTAGCACGTGCACCCCTAGGGCTCTTTGTTCAGCAACACTCCCCTGGGCCCTACCATTAAATGTACAAGTACTGCCCTGATTTGTCTTACCAAAATGCTACTTGATGTTAGTGATGAATTGAGTTTCCTTTGACAAGGAGGAAAATGTTGGGATGGCTAGAATTCTGGAGTTACAGTCAATGACAGGAATTCCATATATTAATGCTTTATTTGCTTACAGGAAGTTTGTTTATAGCTTGCATCAATGGTGGAACTCTAGTCTGATTGAAAAAGTTACTTGCTTCAGTCTTTCTCTGATATTTTAGCAGTTAAAGTTGTGTCACACTGCTATCTTACAGAATGATACATCAACCCTGGAGTTCATCTGCCTGAGCTTGTGGGCATGAGAAAGCTTTTAAAGTCTCATCAACAATTATGAAAAATATTATGAAAAGTTGATGTTTGGGTGCTAATTTATCCATTAGTTTTATAGATGAACAATTGTCCTTTCATTTCCAAGTTTAAGGATTGAGAGATTTTATTTCATTTACACTTTTTCAAAAATCTGTTGCATGCATACCGGCTGCCAAACCTGCCGAAACAATTGTGGCTCCACTTCCAAATTGGCTGACGGGCATTTGGGGGTCATCTGGGTTGGATACTACATGAATGCAGGTATCTCTTCAGATACACCATAATTGTAAAGGTGAAGCACTCAACTGGCAAGGCAATAACATTGAAAAATGAAAAAGTGTAAGGAAAGACATCCAAGAAGTCAAATACCTGGTGAGATGCCAACTGCAATTTATGGAGATCCAAGTGGATGGTGGAGACAAAAGTGAATTAATGTGCATATAAGAAGTTCTACTTTGAACAAAATGATGGACTGGCAAAGACAGCGGTCTCAGCAGTGGCATTTTAGTTATCAAATTTTATTGATACAGGATCAGGCCAAATGTTATGAATTTTGTCCTGTTTATATTTACTAATCAATATTACAGTTTGAAATCTGGAACACACCGCCTGTAAAAGGTGGTACAGGCAGAAACTCTTAAAACATTTCAAAAAGCATTTAGGTGTGCACTTGCAATGCCAAGTGATACAAGACTATAGGCCAAGTGCTGGAAAAAGGGACTGGAATAGTTAGGTTGTTTATTATTTGAATATCACAGACTTGCCGGACCAAAGGGCATTTTTCTGCGCCGTGGACCTCCATGACTCTACAAAAGCATTTCCACGTTTATAGCAATAAAAGATATGGTAAACAAATACTTTCACTTCTCAAATGATTAGCAGCATATCTTGCGCACAATTGTGATAATGTGCCATTACAGCAACTACGACAACATACAGTTATGTAGCAACATTAATAAACTCAAGGATAAGAATAACCAAAAGTTTAGTAAAGGACCTGGGTTTTAGGAAGGGCGTTAGGAGGAATTGCAGAAATGTTACAGAGCAGAAGGTTGCCATTCAGCCCATCATAACTACATAAGCTTGATGATCTTCTCAGCCGAATGTCAATTTCTACTCTATTTTCTTGCATCTTTGAATGTTTCAATTGAAACAGTCTCCAAGCAATGCCAAGCAGCACATTTTCAAATCAGACCATTTGCTGTCTGAAAAAGATTTTTCTCACACTGCATTTGCTCCTTTTACAAAGTATTTTAAAACTGTGCTTGCTGCTTTTTGATCCAAATACAAGCAGGAACAGTTTCTCCCTATCCACTCTTTCCACAGTCCTCATAATTTTGAGAACTCCTATCAAATCTCCTCCTCACCGAGGGAAACAGTGTTATCTTCTCCAATCTTTCCGCGTGACTGAAGTATGTAATCCCTTAACTATTACTGTAAATTCTTCAATCCAATGCATTCACATCCCCTAATCGCTCTGCTCCTGAACAACCTTTAGAATAATACCCGTTATTTTATATTGTCTCTCCAGATACTTTGTAACAAAGTGCATCACCTCACATTACCCTGCAATGAACATCATCTGCCATTTATCCATCTGCTTCACCAACCTTAACATCAACTATGTCCTTTTGAAATTCTACATGGATATGGTGAAATCTATCAATTCCTGTTTTGAACATAGTTGAGGACTAAGCCTTCTCAACTCTCTGGTGAAATGAACTTCAAACATTCACCATTCTTGGGTGCGACATTCTTCCTTGCCTCAATCATAAGCGCCCTGTCCCTTCTTCTGAGACTGCATGCCCTGGTTCTAGGTACAGACTGAAGGACAGCAAGTTTTGAGACAGTAGTGAGGTCTGAGTCTATTAACCATAATTACCACTTGTTAATTATGGAGTGCCAGAATTACGTTGAATACGTGTAATAGATGTTATTACTGTTTTGACTATGGATGATAAAGTTTATTGTCACTTGTTCACTACCATGGTATCTTGTGGCTTTAGTCTCTTAATAAGCTCTTTGAATTCATCAATTATCTCCTTTAAAAAATAGTTGTGGTTCTCGGATGAGGTGATAAAAAAAATTGCTTTGGTCTAGGTCTAGCATAGGTTCTGCAAGACATCATTTCAAAATAGCAGGTATTACGGACCAGACCAAGCCCTATACACTACAGTTAAGACCGAACAAAACAAAGAGGAAATTGGAATACCCTAAGTCTATTAGAAAGCTTAACTGAATAATAGATTATTTAACAACTGAACAGTAGCTGCTCCAATATAGCAACGTCCCATAAACCCACCCTTTACAAAGGTAAATTCAATAAAATAGATTGTCTCATATACAATTCTCTCGTCCAGGAGGAAAACATCGAGAAAAAAATCCAGAGGGCGAGAGTGACGGAACTGAGCAAGGGGTGAGGGGGTAGGGGGACAGGTGAGAGAGGGGCAGGAGAGGGAGGAGTGAGGACATAGGCAGACAAGAAAGAAGTCGGTGGGGAAAGAGAAGGAGAGGCAGGGATGGGGGGGGGCAGGCCCTTGGGGCAGGGAAAAGACAGGTAATACAGCTTCCGTGGAGCTTGACCCCACCCATTCAGGCAGTTTCTATTGTTCCAAATTTAAAAAAAATAGAACACCTCATAAGCTGTTTACTTTATTGACTTTGGAGCAGACTGTCCAGCACCTGTGTCACATTGTCCTGAAGAAAGCAACGTAGACCTCGTAAATTCCTCTGAGTTTCCACTGATATTTTCTACACTTCAATAAGGCAACCAATTGAGCAATTACACTGCTAAAATCCAACTTCCAATAAAAAATTCATAGTAGTTCCCTCTTCGTAGATGGTATGGAAAACTCTCCAGTAACTTTGGTTTTCACATGCCATAGTGCTTTCTGTCCATGTCCAATAACATGGCCCAGGAAGTGACTTGGACTTTTGCGAATTCACTCTTAACCATGATTGTTACCAAGCATGCCTTCCAACTGATTGAAAAATTCTGATAGATGTTCCAAATGTTCCTTCCATATCATCATAGAATCCATACAGTATGGAAACTGGTTATTCAGACCAGAGTCACTCCTCTACCCTATCCCTGTAACTCTGCACTTCCCATGGCTAATCCACCTAACCTACACGTCTTTGGACACAACTGGCAATTTAGCATGGCCAATCCACCTAACCTGCACATCTCTGGACTGTGGGAGGAAACTGGAACACCCAGAGGAAACCCACACTGGCACAGGGAAAACATGCAAATTCCACACAGTCACCCAAGACTGGAATTGAACCTGGGTCCCTGGTGCCTTGAGGCAGCAGTGCTAACCACTGAGCCACCATGCCACCCCTGTGATTAAAGAATCACCAGATCTTCGATATACACCATAAAATTGGGTAATCCCAAATGACTATTAGTTAGTCATTGAATTACAGCAGGCATATTTTTTGTACCAAGTGGCACAACTTTAAACTGGTACAGTCCATTCGGTGTCATGAAAGCTGAAATTGAATTTCAACTTCCTTGACTTTATTCTTTGATTTCTCTCCTGTTGCCACCCATGGCTTTAATGACCTTGTTACTACATAGTCAGGAAAAATCCCAGGATATGCTTCCTGTAACACCTCAGTTGCCTGATTTTTCCACTGGCTTTTCAACCACAGTCAGGACTACTCCCACCTATGATCCAGCTATATCATTACCAAGGATAAAGTGTATTTCTGAAATCAAGAATTACTCTGTTACTCCTACCACCACTTTCACTCAGTCCAACAATCCTAAACAATCTAAAATTAGAAATGTTGATCCCAGTTGAGCCCCCAGTTTGTTATAGATCTGACCAAACTACCTCAAAATATATTAAGAGAATAACTTACACTCTAACTTTTGTTATTTTAAAGTCAAATTGATCCTTCAAACCACAATTACAGAAGCAAAACACAGTTTATTCATATATTATAGTTAAAACAATAAAAAGAAATTGAAGTAACCTAACTGTACTGGATAACTTAACAGAATAATAGATTATTTAACTGCAAAAAAGTATCTGCTCCAATAAAGTAACATTTCCATAAACATACCCTTGGCCAAGGCAAATTCAGTAAAATAGATTGTTCCACATAATTCTCCAGTCCAAGGGGAAAAACATCACGAGAAAACTCAAACGGAGTGTAGCAGGGACAGGTGTACGGCAGATTCCAAATCGCATCAACTGCTACTGAAAAATGAATACTAAAAATCCAGATCCTGGTTTTGTGAAAGCTTGATCCCACCCATTCAGGTTGCTTCTATTGTTCCAACTTTTAAAAACCCAAGGCCTCACAAGTTGTTTATTTGGAACAGACTGCCTGCGACCTCTGTCACAACCTTTCTTCATAGTATCATCACACAGGGTGACCAAAACTGGAAGATAAATAGTTACAGACTTGTGGGGTAGGCAGACACATAGCAGATGAAATTTAATGCCAAGAAACATGAAGTGAAACATTTAGTAGTAAGGCCAAGGAAAAGCAATACACAATAGTGGGTACAAGTCTGAAAGGGATGCAGGAATAAAGACCTGGGAGTATATGTGCGCAAATTGTTGAAGGGTGCAGGGCAGATTGAGACAGTGGTTAAAAATATAAACACGGTGTTGATAATGAACTTCTGTAAAACACTTGTCTGTCTCAACTGGAGCACTGTGTCCACTTCTGGGCACCATGTTTTATTAAGAATATAAAGGATTCAAGAGAGGGTGCAAAGAAGATTTACAAGAATAATTGCAGAGATAGGGACGACAGTTTTGTGGACAAATTGCAGATGCCGAGCCTCTTCTCCTTGAGAAGGAAGTTGAGAAAAAAATATGACAGGAGTAATGAAGGGTGGGGTCTAGACAGAGGAGATAAGAAGAAACTTCCTCTTCCCACCCAATCCCCAGATCTTGGCAGAGACTGGGAAAAGAATCAATAGCTATATGTGGGGAAAAAAAAATCTGTTTTATGGCGTGAATAATTAACACAAGCAATACACCGACAGTGATAGGAGGCAAAGGCAATTCCAGTGAGTGTAAAGCAAACTGGATAGACTCTTGGAGGGCATAAAACTTGCAGGATTACTGGGGACAGAAGAGGTTTTGGACTAGCCAAACTGCTCTTTCAGACAGCCAAAACAGATGTAACAAGCTGAATGGCCGTGTTCGCTGCAGGAACTATTCTATGGTTCTTCGAGAAATAAAGCTCTGAACTGACTGTGAAATACTGGCACGTTTTGAGGCCATGAACAGTGCAGTATAAATTTATGGCATTTTTTGCTTATTTTTTTCCAGTTACATTGCATCGTAAATTTGTAGCAAACAAGTTGATCATGCCATTCTTTACTAACTGATTAACGGCCATCTGAAAAGTCTTTCCAGGGAAGAGGACATTCAAAAGCTAGACTAATATCTTAGTTAATAAAGTGTGAAGCTGGATGAACACAGCAGGCCCAGCAGCATCTCAGGAGCACAAAAGCTGACGTTTCGGGCCTAGACCCTTCATCAGAGAGGGGGATGGGATGAGGGTTCTGGAATAAATAGGGAGAGAGGGGGAGGCAGACCGAAGATGGAGAAAAGAAGATAGGTGGAGAGGAGAGTATAGGCGGGGAGGTGGGGAGATAGGGAGGGGATAGGTCAGTCCAGGGAAGATGGACAGGTCAAGGAGGCCGGATGAGGTTAGTAGGTAGGAAATGGAGGTGTGGCTTGAGGTGGGAGGAAGGGATGGGTGAGAGGAAGAACAGGTTAGGGAGGCAGAGACAGGCTGGGCTGGTTTTGGGATGCCGTGGGGGGAGGGTAAGAACTGGGCTGGTTTAGGGATGCGGTGGGGGAAGGGGAGATTTTGAAGCTGGTGAAGTCCACATTGATACCTTTGGGCTGCAGGGTTCCCAAGCGGAATATGAGTTGCTTTTCCTGCAACCTTCGGGTGGCATCATTGTGGCACTGCAGGAGGCCCATGATGGACATGTCATCTAAAGAATGGGAGGGGGAGTGGAAATGGTTCATGACTGGGAGGTGCAGTTGTTTATTGCGAACCGAGCGGAGTTGTTCTGCAAAGCGGTCACCAAGCCTCCGCTTGGTTTCCCAATGTAGAGGAAGCCACACCGGGTACAATGGATGCAGTATACCACATTGGCAGATGTGCAGGTGAACCTCTGCTTAATATGGAAAGTCATCCTGGGGCCTGGGATGGGGGTGAGGGAGGAGTGTGGGGGCAAGTGTAGCACTTCCTGCGGTTGCAGGGGAAAGTGCTGGGTGTGGTGGAGTTGGAGGGCAGTGTGGAGCGAACAAGGGAGTCACAGAGAGAGTGGTCTCTCCGAAAAGCAGAGAAGGGTGGGGATGGAAAAATGTCTTGCGTGGTGGCGTCGGATTGTAGATGGCGGAAGTGTCGGAGGATGATGCGTTGTATCCGGAGGTTGGTGGGGTGGTGTGTGAGAATGAGGGGGATCCTCTTTGGGCGGTTGTGGCGGGGGCAGGGTATGAGGGATGTGTTGCGGGAAGTGCGGGAGATGTGGTCAAGGGCGTTCTCGACCACTGTGGGGGGAAAGTTGCGGTCCTTGAAGAACTTGGACATCTGGGATGTGCGGGAGTGGAATGCCTCATCCTGAGAGCAGATGCGGCGGAGGAATTGGGAATAGGGGATGGATTTTTTGCAGGAGGGTGGATGGGAGGAGGTGTATTCTAGGTAGCTGTGGGAGTCGGTGGGCTTGAAATGGACATCAGTTACAAGCTGGTTGCCTGAGGGAGACTGAGAGGTCCAGGAAGGTGAGGGATGTGTTGGAGATGGCCCAGGTGAACTTGAGGTTAGGGTGGAAGGTGTTGGTGGTGAAGCGGATGAACTGTTCGAGCTCCTCTGGGGAGCAAGAGGCAGCGCCGATACAGTCATCAACGTAACGGAGGAAGAGGTGGGGTTTGGGGCCTGTGTAGGTGCAGAAGAGGGACTGTTCCACGTAACCTACAAGGAGGCAGGCATAGCTGGGGCCCATGGCCACCCCCTTTGTCTGTAGGAAGTGGGAGGAATCGAAAGAGAAGTTGTTGAGGGTGAGGACGAGTTCAGCTAGGCGGATGAGGGTGGTGTCGGTGGAGGGGGACTGGTCGGGGCCTGTGGGGCAGGAAGAAGCGGAGGGCCTTGAGGCCATCTGCATGCGGAATGCAGGTGTATCGGGGCTGGACGTCCATGGTGAAAATGAGGTGTTGGGTGCCAGGGAATTGGAAGTCCTGGAGGAGGTGGAGGGCGTGGGTGGTGTCACGGACATAGGTAGGGAGTTCCTGGACCAAAGGGGAGAAAATGGAGTGCAGATAGGTGGAGATGAGTTCGGTGGGGCAGGAGTAGGCCGAGACAATGGGTCGACCAGGGCAGGCAGGTTTGTGGATTTTGGGAAGGAGATAGAAACGGCCGTGCGGGGTTGGGGAATAATAAGGTTGGAGGCTGTGGGTGGGAGGTCCCCCGAGGTGATGAGGTCATGAATGGTGTTGGAGATGATGGTTTGGTGCTCGGGGGTGGGGTCATGATCGAGGGGGCGTCGGAGAGTTGGCGTTTGGCCTTGGCGATGTAGAGGTCAGTGTGCCATACTACCACCGCGCCA
This sequence comes from Stegostoma tigrinum, assembly GCF_030684315.1. Lineage (NCBI taxonomy): Eukaryota > Metazoa > Chordata > Chondrichthyes > Orectolobiformes > Stegostomatidae > Stegostoma > Stegostoma tigrinum. The sequence goes on from NC_081382.1 coordinate 24,310,208, forward strand.
CCCTTGTCTGCGGGTTTGATGGTGAGGTTGGGGTTGGAGCGGAGGGCTGCCCGTTCTGCAGGGGAGAGGTTGGAGTGGGTGAGAGGGGTGGAGAGGTTGAGGCGGTTAACGTCTCGACGGCAGTTAGAGATGAAGAGGTCGAGGGAGGGTAGGAGGCCTGGGGGTGGTGTTTTAGTATCAATTTCAAACATACTAACTGAACACAGGGCACCCAGCTGCTGAAAAACAATAAAAGCAACTCTGGATTAATGCCACACTAATTCGAGGGATTTCTTTTAGTGATGCTTTTTTCCAACAAAAACGCAAATAGCTGAGAGCCATTATGCTATGTTTAACATTCTCTTATTTTTGCTAAGTGCTCGTATGAAGTGTTAACACCAACTTCAAGTGAAATGGCAGGGTTAAATCTGACATTTTAACAAAAGTAAAATTGACATAAATAGCAATGCAGTTATTAAATCAATAAAAGTTTCAATAGTATGTTCAGTTCAACATGCTTGGTATTCCAGTTCTTTCATATCGCTAGTGGCAAACAAAAATCGACCTGCAACAAATACTCTTCATTTCAAGGAAACAAAACCTTTTTGGGACTTAAAAAAAGTTTTATTTAATAATTCAAGATATATGCCCTCGTCGTCAGAAAGCTAATTCCTTAACAATTAAATGTGAAATGCATGTGATGGCAGAACATAGTTAATTCAAATTGACATGAAATAAAATAATTACACTGAAAAGAGATTCAATATTCAACCAATGGTTTACACATGCAACATTTTCTTAAAGTCAAAAACAAATCAACACACTAGTAACAACAATACTGCCACAAAAGCATTAGAGCTACAAAACAATTCCAAAATTGCCATACCCATTCTTTTGGCTGACGGAGTAGTGTGGGGTTTAAAAGCTGATACCTGCTCAGACAAACAAATTACTTTAATGTTGTGGGCATTTATAAGCATTGCAATTGTTCTGAGATGCAGAGTTCAGAGACCTAAAAAAAATTAGCCAGTTTCTGTCTTTCATTATCTGACATCATGCTCGAAACTCACATTTATGGGTCCTCAAAGAACTAAGCCAGGCTCAGCCAAATGTTCTTGTAACTGTATGTCCAATGGTCATGAAGACTTGGGCAAGGACATCGCTCAGAGCTGGCAAAGTTGTAACCAAACTAAATTCAATGCTGTTATAACAGTAGGAAATGAATTAGCACTGCTCATGATGTGGCATCTACATTGTGAGGCAAGTACATTAAAACACACTCATGATAGTTCACATCAGGTACAGACCTAAATCTGTGGACTGCAAACCTTTGAAATCCAATTATGTAGGTGTTGAGTGAGAACATAAGTACGGTCATGTAAAATCAACCCACAAATTGGTCGCTGCCGAGGTCTCACATTGTGGATCAAAGTCCAGCTTAAATGTCAGTTCAGCAATTGTTTACACAGTTTAAATCCATAAATTCCCTCGTGTTTTTGTGGCTCAACCATACTGCCAGCTTTAGAGGCCTTTCTGCATTTTTGTTGTAAGGTCCAAAATGTTAAAAGAACTGCATTTATGACAGTGGGGCCCCATTGTCTGGAGTTCATATATTAATTGGTTTTTTTTCTGAAATAAGTACAAGAGAAACCATGTTGTCAGGCACACTGCGCGTCACTCAAAAATTATTACTCAGCAGTCAGAGTCATATAGCACAGAAACAGATCTTTCGGTCCAACTCTTCCGTGCCAACCAAACATCCCAATCCAACCTTGTCCCATTTGCCAGCATGCTTCTATACCCTTCCTATTCATATACCCATCCAAATGCCTTTTAAATGTTCTAACTGTACCAGCCTCCACTTCCCCAGGCAGCTCATTCCATACATGCACCATGCTGTATGTGAACAACAATTACACCTCAGGTCCTTTTGAAATCTTTCCCCACTCACCTTAAAACTAGTCTAGGCAAAAGGCATTGGCTATTCACTGTGTCCAGGCCCCTCATGATTTTATAAGCCTCTATAAGGTTACACCTCAGCCTTCGACACTCCAGGGAAAGAAGACCCAGCCTATTCAGCCTCTCCCTCTCGCTCAAACCCTCCAGTCTCAGCAACATCCTTGTAAAGCTTTTCTGCACTCTCTCAAGTTTAATAACATCTTTCCTAAAGGAAGGTGACTAGAATGGCACACAGTATTATAAAAGTGGCCTCACCAATGTCCTATACAGCAACATGATATCTCAAATCCTACACTCAAATGTTCTAACCAATGAATGCAAGTGTGCCAAATGCCTTCTTCACCTCCCTGTTATGCACCAGCATCCCTAGGTCTCTTTGTTCAGCAACACTCCAGACGGCCCTACCATTAACTGTACGTGTCCAGTTCTGGTCACCCAGTTACAGGAAGGGTATTATCAAGCTGGAGAGCACTCAGAAGAGAGATTTACCAGAATGTTGCTGGATATGGAAGGTTTGACTTATAATGAAAGGTAGGATAGGCTGGGACTTTTTTTTTCCCCCATTGGAGCATAGGAGGTTGAGAGGTGACCTTAAAGAAGTTTATAAAATAACGAGGGTGATAGATACAGTTAACGGCAGTTACCCTTTCCCGAGGACAAGGGATTTAAAGACTGGAGGCACATTTTTAAAGCAAGAGGAGAGAGTTTTAAAAAAAAATACATGAGGCGCAATTTTCCTTTTTTAAAACAGAGTGATTTGTGTGTGAAATTCATTGAAATGGCTGAGCCAACCCTTCAGTTCAGGGGCATTTCAGGCAACAAAGCTTGTCTTGCTGGTGACACCCATATTGGATTATGATTTTAAAAAGTTCAGAAAACACATGACACTAGGTTATAGTCCAACAGGCTTATTTCAAACACAAGCTTTTGGAGCCTCACTCCTCCAGGTGTTGGTGAGAGAGGTGCGTCAGGCATAGGTTTTATAAGTAAAAGCTCAAAGGGTCACACAGCTGATGAGGAAGTACTAAACAAACCTAAGATGCTGTTAAATCTTTAATCAGTTAGGTTTTAATTGATTAATATGTATGTGTAAATCCCTGAATTTCTTTATTGTCACTGTCCTGAGTGAACCAAATGTTTTCATCAGTGTAAAGAAGAGGTGACATTTTAGGGCAGGCAATGCACATAAGGTGTGAGGCCTTGTTAAGGATCGAAATTCTGAAGAAGGGTCCCAATCCCAAACAGCTTTTCTGCTCCTCTGATTCTGCCTGGTTTGCTGTGTTCCTCAACTTCCACGCTGTTATCTCTGACTCCAGCATTGGCAATTCATACTATTTCTGAGACATTGTTTAGAATCTGTGTGCACGAGGGGTCATAGTTTTAAGCTGGTTGGTGGAAAGTATAGAGGGGATGTCAGAGGCAGGTTCTTTACGCAGAGAGTTGTGAGAGCATGGAATGCGTTGCCAGCAGCAGTTGTGGAAGCAAGGTCATTGGGGTCATTTAAGAGACTGCTGGACATGTATATGGTCACAGAAATTTGAGGGTGCATACATGAGGATCAATGGTCGACACAACATTGTGGGCTGAAGGGCCTGTTCTGTGCTGTACTGTTCTATGTTCTAAATAAACTTCCTGAGGAAGCAGCGGATGCAGATCCAATGACAACATTTAAAAGACTTTTGGATAAGTACATGAACAGGAAAGGTTTGGAAGGATATGGGCCAGGAACAAGCAGGTGACACCCGTTTGTGGTTATGGTCAGCATGAACTGGTTCAACTGAATGGTCCGTTTCCATGCTGTATGACTATGATTACAAATCCTGTGCTTATTTGAGGTTGTTGACTTGCTCACCGAGCTGGCTGGTTTTCGTTCAGACGTTTGGACACCATGCTAGGTGACGTCATCAGTAGAGCCTCCAATGAGACTATATTATTCTGCTCCACTTGGAATTTATACTGTCTGGTCTGCTATGACGAGTACTGTCATTTCCGGTTTTGATCTGTATAGGTTTATATGAGGTTCAATTCAATATGTCTGTTGATTGCATTACGGGTGGAGAACCATGCCTCATACAGAATTGCACTCCATATACAAACCCATGCAGATCAAAACCAGAAATGACACTGCCACCACAACGGACCAGACAGTATAAATTCCAAGGAGAGTAGAGCATCGTTTCATCGGAGGCTCCACTGTTGAGGTCACCTAGCATGCTGATGAAACATCTGAACAAAATCAAGCCAATGTGGCGAGCAAGTCAACAATCTCACCCAGAACCCACGCTACAGATCTTTGTCAAACCCTGCCCTGGTTTGTCTTACCAAAGTGCAATATCTCACATCTATCTAAACGATCTATCTATCACTCTTTGTCCCACTGGCCCATCTGATCAGGTCCTTTTGTCTTCCAAGATAAACTTCTTCACTGTCCACTACACCAATAATTTGGTTGTCATCTGCAATCATGCCAAAAAATGCTATCTCAGTCACATCAATGTTTTTTGAAATGGATCAGTAATGACTGTTATTAACACAACACATACTTATCCCCACCTCACCTTCACTGTGAAAATTCCTATGATACTGCCTGAGGCCGTAAGTTTTGGTCTTCTTCAATCTCAGATCACCTCTCTTTCCAAAGTCTGCATCCTGCGTTCCTTCCCAAAACAAAATCAAACAAAATTCTGCAACTAACATCCTATTTTGCACTGATACAAATACAAATGAGTATTTCAAAAATCTGTGTAAGTTTCTTCAAGGTCTCAACTTCATTACTTCTTCAAATTTCTCTGGCTCTACTTATAAAATTGCAGCCTCCCCTCTTCCAGTTGAAGTTGTTCGTTCAATTACATGATCCTCTTCAGCCTTCCATTTGACTACTGGCTGATGATGCAGCAACTGTAGCCCTGAACTCCACCATGTTCTCTCTGACTACATCAGTCTCTATTTTAGAAAGTCTTTTCATCACCCATCTCTTTAATATGGGCTTCAGTCACATCCTCTGCTCTTTTCCCAATAACTGTTTGGTCTTCTCACCCTAAGTGATCCCTGCTTTTTTTTTAAAAAAATAGTCTAACTATAATTAAAACCACTGAACAAATGCAAGTTGTCATTACTGTAGTAAGAAACCGGCAGGCCTGTTTCTAAAACTATTCTGAAATGCTCTGAATAGATCGGCAGAAATTTGAAAACATATTCACTAACCTATTAACAGTTGTGTTTTTGCTGCTGAAATGGAGATTAGCATCTCACCTCAATCTCCTTTGATTTCCCTTTACTATTAATAATTTATGCTTAGAAATTAGTCAGAGGAAAGAGCTAGGAGAAGGTCAAAATAAAGCTGGCACTAGAACAGAAAGGCAGGCTTACAAAAGAGGTGGCCAAAAACGTCCCTACATTTTTGCAACAAGTTTCCTCATCCATTTTCTGTCATTTTGTGGACAATTAAACAGGAAAAATATGCTTGAGATATCAAATGAAGAAGTTAAGACAGGCATTGAAAAAAAGGAAAAAAAACCGAAAGAAGATTTCAAAGTGAGCACTAAGAAGATGTTTCCTATTAAAAACTTTATATGGCATTTTGATACCTAATTTACAACTTATGGATGAAACTACAATAGCAAAATAGTTCCTTTTTCAAAACTTTTATGACAATATTTCAGAGAAACAGTGTAGAAACTGAAAGTATGCAGAACTATCTTGCCTTAGGGAAAGTTTCATTTTCCTCCATGCGCCAGAACCTAAAGCATACTGGTTGACAAGAATCAACAACTGTATCAGCCAACTTACTATCATTTGGCGCTTAGCAAAAACAAAACTGACGACTTGGAAATATAGCCCAAGTAACTTACTCCAATATTACTAATGGAAAAATGCTAAGTTGATTTCCTTTCAGCTACACACAAGTTTAATCAATTTTAATATTTCTTGTCCTTGTTCTTTTTAAAAAAATCTTGGATGGTCATGGAATTACAATCAGAATGAAATCAAATCATTTGTCATAGTTATGTAGGATATTCAAAAAACGCTTCTTTCTACACTCAGTTCAAATATGAGACAGCATTTATTGCCCATCCCTAACTGCCAAAAAGCAGTCAAGAATCGACTACATTGCTATGGGTCTGGAGTCACTAGGTAAGTATGGTATACTTTGTTCCCTGAAGGCATCAGTAAACGAGATGGGTTCACATGATAATGAGCATTAACATGGTCACCATTAGACTAGCATTGTGAATCGAGGCTTTGGTTTTACTGAATTCAAAATTCACTACCTATGTGTGATTTGAACCCATGTCACCAGGTCCTGGATAATCTGGTCCTTTTACCTAGATACCATGGCTATTCCAGCATATGGTGCATATAACCAAACATTTGCATTCAATAATTTCACTAACTAGGTAGTAATTTTATCATAAATATAAATGTTATTCCATTCATGCAATATAAAATGAATTGAGGGTCTGTGGATAAGCTGTCCTGCTCCACCCACATCACTGGTCCTTATCAAACCTCGAAGCAGTTTCATTTACCAGGCGGCATTATAAAAATGCTTCACTTTACTGGTTGTTTGCCTGTTAACCGGTTTCCAAGTGCTTAGCACCTCTCAATGCAAGAGAATGACGTCAGCCACCCTCATAGATTAAGCACAGTGTTCCAGAATTCAGGTGACCATCCTGGATTCATATTTTGTTCCATAGCTAACCAACTTATTTTATCTCTGTATTTTACAGTTTGCTTTCTGTTTGGAGGAACAGTCGCAATTCAAAAACAATACGACAATCTATGTTCTCCAGAAGTTAGTGTTTCATTTTAATGAGTGTGGAAAGTCTTGTGATACTTCATCCAGGTGACTTTTTCCACATATAAACTTTAACTATGAGTATCACTGTGCTATGCGATATAAAAAGCATCAGGAGCTGAGTCTAACCCTAACTTCATCTCTGCATTCACACAATGGCCCTGAGTAATCATTTCTGAAAGCAGTTGTAGTAAGCAGAACTTAGTTATCTTCTAAAATGTCTTACTTTTGTTGAGAAGTCTCCTTAAACCTTACTTCTTTAAATACAATTTCAGCAGTTCCCTAACTCTTCTCACCTTCGTGTAGGGGTTCAACTTGAACTGTGAAGCAACTGAAGATGACACTGTCATTTTCAAAGCACTATATAAATGTAAATTATTGTTGAACTATTGGAAAATTGGGATAGCCACCCCCAAAACCAAATGTAAATTTAAAACTTCCACCTTTGCATCAGCAAAGATCAACTAACTCAACACATAACAGGGATTAAACCTGGGATTCGTAACTTTAGCTGGATCATACACCACATGAACTACTTACCTGCTGAAATAATTCCCTTAAGTGTTCCAATGTTTTTACTTTGCATCCTTTTGGTGAGTGACTTTGTTTAAAATAGCTTATTCGGAGCTTAGGGTAAGATTTGTACTTGCTTTACAGCCCACTGAAAACAATGCTTTGTACACATGTAAATTTTATCTTTTATGAGAAAACACTTAATCAACTGATGAGATATGTTATACTACATTATGACTCCGATCATGGGCTTACAATAAAAAAACTAGAAATAAGCATTATACTTAAATGATTCCTTAACAAAAGTTAAAACACCTAATTAAAGTATCTTTCCCATCAGTTCGACCTTGACAATGTTACATTTTTAAAAACAATTATTCTTGCGTGTGTAATATATATAAAATCAGCCATTCAACTACTGAAAAACCATTCACCCAAAATTTGAGAGGATTCATGCCATAAGGCCAATGAATTTTGCTTCCCAACTTTTTAGAATGTGATCTCATTTCAAATTAATCTTAGTGCTTTACAATTTTAAACTTATTATTGTGCTGAATGCTTTTATTTTCTCAAATAAGGTAGCAGCTAAGTTATGCATTAATCTACCATACATCATAATGTCATTGCCATAAATATGTGCACACAAATGGAATAGATTCCACACTGTAAATAATATTTGCAAGTCCTCTAAAATCTGGAAAATGCATTTGTTACATCATCTCTTTGTATCAAACAACTTATTTACATTTCAGATTACATTTTTCATGAAACACTGAGATCTATCAGCACTAAGAGTCTGAAATAATGAGGGAGAAAGACTTTTAACAACACATCAGGTCTACATTACTTCCGTGTCAAAAAGAAAGGTTTCTTCTGCAGTGATGGCTCATTTATTCTGCCCATAATTGAGAAGCAAAGATGAAACTGATGAACTTTTACTGCCCATTTGTCTTTAGCAGACAATTAAGACTGAGGAGATCAAAATGGATTATCATACCACGCAGACAACCAGCCTAGCAGTCATACATCTCCGAGGCCACAGATTTGTGACTCCCTTTCATCCCTCCCCTTTATTCTTACGCTTTTTCCTCTCTAAAGGCTGCAGTAGCTTTGTGGCTCAAGGGAAGCCAAAAGCCTAGCCATCATTAGTCAGTCACAGATGCTGAAGTAACATGCTTTTTCTGTTTCTAAAGGATCGAGCCACAATAATTTGTGACAAAGTCCCCTGCAGTAGTATAAAGACCTTCAGGAATAAAATTTCACTAGTAGTTGCAGCACCAAAGTCTCTGATCTTCCGCAATGACTACAGTACATTTAAAATTTATTTTACCCACAAACAAGCAGACACATCAGGATTTGGTAGTCTTCTTTACAAGTAATACTTTAAAAAAAATCATTTTTCTTTTGGCAGTTACAAGAATGAGAGTCAATGTAAAGTTTACTTCTATCAGAAAAACCAGCAAATAGGCTCTTGCTGACAAAAAGGTCACCATTTTCCAATTAAGAGCAAGACTAAACCAAACATTTGTACAAAAGAACAACACTTAAAGGCAACTGTGGTATAGATCTTTATTGAGATGCATGCAAATGATTTAAGCCATTAATTCAGAAACACATTTAGAATAAGTCCTTTGTGTAAGCACCAAATACACAAAGAAACCAATGTTGAGGCTTTAAAAAGGAAAATAAAACCACATCTCCCAGTTTTGCTTTTTGATAAAGACTCATAATTATTCGAAACGATTTACAGGACAGGAGTCATATATAGAGCTTATGATGACATCATAAGGTCAAACAAGCTCAAGGGGTTTTAAACCACGGTCCAAACCCCCAGATGAGAAATCACTCCCATGCATTCATTATTTTGATAGTGCATACATTGTGGTACTGATGGGAAAGTTTTATTAACCATGGAAAAAAAATGTTTATTTTAAATCTGTCAAATTATAAAAAGGAAGGCTTACTTTTGAAAGTTCACGTATTTTCTGCTTTACATTTTAGACATTCCTTTTGAGATAAGCTATCCAATTGGGACAAACTTAGATTTCTCTCCCACTATAAGGGCTATTTATTTCTACACACTGTCGCCTGCTAAATGTACCTTTCTCTAGTCAATAAAGTATACAGGTAAACCACCACCTATCCACTCTTAACAAGACAAGTGCAAAAGGTGTTGAAGGTTTATACACTAATGTCTGTCTGTGTAATGTGTCTCACCACCATCAGAGGACACAATTCTGATGCACCGGTGCCCTAGAAACTCCATCAAACAATTCATGATTATTTCAGTCTCACTAATGTTATATATAATGGTAACAGCCAAAAGTGGAGGAACCTCATGAAAGTCTGAGACCTGAAACTTTTTCGGTCTCTGCGGATATTTTAACTGACTGATTTTCTTCTAGCATTTCCTGCTTTTATTTCATAAAATAAGAGCTTTGAAGAACATAAGATATATGTAAGATCTCAAGTAACAGTAGATGATATAACCCCTTAAGTCTGCTGTGCCATTCAAATCAATCATGGCCGATCATCCGAATAAACCACACTTTGCTTATTCATTCTTCACATCCCTCAGCTTCCTGAAAAAAAAGGGTAATATGTGCCCATCTCAACTTTAAATATTTTCAATGATGAAGGATCCACAAGCAAGTGGATGGAGAATTCCAAAGATTCACAATTCTTAAGAATAAAGAAATTTCTCTTCATCCAAGTCCAAAATGATCGGTCCCTCTGCAGAGACTCTGCCCACACATTCTAGATTCCACAGCCAAGGAAAGCAACTTTTCAATCTCAACACTATCAAGACCTTACAACTGTGTATGCTTCAATGAGATCACCTCTCATCCTCCTAAACTCCAGAGATCATTGGTGCAACTTAGTCTGCATTTCAATATTGAACAACTCTCTTATCACAGGAACCAACACCGCACCCTCCCCACCTGACTCCACCCCCAGTCTCCTTACATTTTACTGTATTTTCACAAATACAAATAACATAAATTTCTGTCTAGTATGCCCAAATCCTTTTGAGCAACAAGACATACGAGCCTTCTTCCTTTTCCAAAATATTCTGCTTCTCCATCCTTACTACCAATCTCTCACTTTCCCACATTACATTCAACTTGTTGCTTTGCTCCCCATTCACTTAATGTGTCTATATAGTCTTTACAAGAAGGATAATAAAAAGAAAAGAAGGGGAGCAAGAGTCTTGGATCTGAAACAACAAATCTGTTTCTCTCCAGAGGGGCTGCCTGACCTACCAATTACTTCCAGCATTTTCTGCTTTTATTTCAGATGTTCAGCAGTATTGTGTTTTGGTTTATATTTCTTCAGCTTCAAGGGTCTTCTTACAGCTTTCTATCATTAACGAACTTGTATACACTACATCACTGGTTCCCTTTAATCTACACTCAGCTACATCCTCAAAAAGCTCTGATAATTTTGCAAATATGACTTCCCATTTGTGAAACTATGCTGTATTTTCATAATTATACAATGTTTTCTGAGTTCATTCTTCAGGCATCCTTAATAATTGATTCCAGCAATTTCCCATTGATTACTGTCAGGCCACCTGGCCAGAAGTCCCTGCTTTCTCTCTAACTTGAGTAACAGCATTACGTTTGCTAAGTTGAAATTTGTTGGAACCGTTCAGGAATCTAGGGGATTTTGAAAAATTATAACCAGAGTGAGTAACTACCATCCCTGCTTTTGTCTCTTTCACAAGCATAGAATGTGGACCATCAGATCATTGGTATGTGTCAGATTGTAGTACCTTCAGTTCCTCATTCATTTCAGCCCCATCTGCTCAAATACTGCCACATTTCCTTAAAACATGCCTGCTCCCCCAAACCTTGGTTCATCTAAGCTATTTGTAATAGGAATGATACCATTCAGCTCAAAACTTTAGACTGAGGACAGACTCCCCTAGATAAGGGTATATTGGAGTTGACAGATTTCACTGGATGCCTCACATGTTAAGAATAGTCACTCTCTATGGTGCCAAAAGACAACTGGAGTACATCGACAATAATTCCACACCTTTACCAAAAGGATCAGTATGATTATAATGATTTTTGGAATGATTGTGGGGCAGGGAGAGAAGAACCATTGGGGAGAATTTCTAAAGGAAAGGTTTTTCATTGCTTTAAATACGTACAATAAATTTAACTAAGAATAAAAGTGTGCAAGATATAGAACAATACAGATCTTTCCATTGTATCAAAAGGCTGTGTGCAGTCAAATTCGGGCCATTTCCTCAAGGACAGAGGTGGGTTAAAGAGCAACAAACACAAGCAGCTCTCACATGCCTCCTAGCGATCATCGCAAAAATATCTTAACGCAGAGAGATCCATAGTTCACTCTCAGTCCTGGACATCCAGAAAGGAAGAGGGAAAATAAATGGAAAGTTTCATCATATTTTATGTTTCAATAATTCGTTAGCTTGGAAACAATTAACAGTAAGCTTCTATCACTCTACATTTAATATCCTAATGGGATAGTGCGAACAATAATCAGCATTTTTTTCAGAGCTGCCATCAAGAGAACTGATTAGAGAAACTGTTCTAGTGCAGTCATGTATTAGGACTTCAAAATTTCACGGTGGCAATGTTTGAATCTCATGCTACCGATGCTCTTTTTCTTGAACTTGCAATTTGTCATTTAAACAGCTATTTGCCAGATATCAGCTACAAAGAAAACTCAGAAAGAAATCTGTTGTCCACGTAAGTAAGCATAGATTTTACTTCATAGAATTGCTTTGAAAAATGCCAAGCTGGGTTGCAAATTTTGCCTCTTACTGTATATTTTTTCAAACTGTCAATGTCATCATCATCTTCATCAGTGGCTCTTAATTATCACCCCCATCTCTTCCCCAAAAAATTCATTTGTCTCCTTCATTAAACTGAACAGCAGTGATATCTTGAGTGACTCTGAAATAAATTTTGCTATGTTAAAAAAAGTTAATTACGCATTCCAAACCTGGTCGCTGTAGTCCTCAGGGAATTGTCTCCGCACCTCAGGATCTGTAAATAATTGACAGATAATATTAATTGGCTTTGGATTAGCGAGCAAGCAGAGTATCACACATTAATATTTGATCAGAAGATGATAGGGACCTGGCAGGGGATCCAAGGGGCAGCTGAGGCTGTTATGTTGATTAGGGCCAGTGAGAACTGTTCAAGGCTTCCCCTTTTTCCCTCCTCCAGTTAGGAAAAAAAGGAGAATATTTGGCACACCCTTTAGCTTCAAGACAGTTTTCTACCATAACCTCCTACAAGCTGTAAATTGTCATCTGGATGTGTTACCAGAATATCAGAAGGTCTTTCAAATTCCAGAGAGCCTGCTTTGATTGTGATTTTATTAGCTACCTAGCTTGGCTGACTACAGAGCATAATAAGATAAATGTCCCAAATTTAGGTTACATCTCTGCCAGCTACTCATGTTCCGCTACCAGCATCCAGCAGAGCCTGCACAGTGCTATCAGAGATCAACTTATGAATAATAGGGGGACATACAGAAGGGTCAATTTAATGCGTGGAACTCTTCCAAAAAAAAAACCCGATTCCAAACAGTTCCTTGAGGCTAATTAGAACAGTGCTGAACCTTTGTCAGCATGCATGACAACAGTATCAAAGATTTAAGGAGGGGGGGGGAAAAGGAATGCCGTACATACAGAACACTAAGTGACAGAAAATATTTCTTAAAACATAAGCTTCAACTTGTTTTGTCAGATCTCTGCTGTCATTAGATTATGAAATGCAGAATATTGGCAGGGGATTGTCATGTACTTCTATTAGCCTCAATTACATGAATGCAGTTAATTGACACAAAATTAGAATTAACTGCTGATCCAGATGAAACAGCATTACACAGTAAAAACAATGATGATCAGTAGAATACAGATTCAGTCTTGTGACAACAACAAAGAAAATTCTCCACACTCAGAAGACAGAAAACAAAACACATATTGGAATTAATTTATGCTTAAATAATGTTTTCAAAAATTCCAGAATAAAATTATTTCAGAATTCCCCTGTAGGATGTATAAGCAAAACACATCATCCAGCCATAGAATATATACTTGAATGTAACAGTGTGTTAATGTTGATGCCAGCAACTTTATGTAATTTGCGCTCAATTCATGCTCTAGTATCCCTAGAATACTGTAGCTGCTGGGTAAATGAAAAAAAAATTGCAGCAAGTCAATTCATAACAAGTTGATCCATTTAATGATTTGAGAACATTACTGATTTTGGATAAACATACATCTTTAACCCTTTAGGCTTCTTCTGTCCAAACACTGAAACTTGATATGACCAAAATATCTTTGTTTAGAAAGAAGCAGAAGTACAAAAATCATAAACATATCAAATGTTTTGAAGGCAACTGTGGAAATGCAATAATTAGCAGAAAACTCTGAACTTAAATATGTTCATTGACAATATATTGCAACTGAATCTGACCCCACGTTACTGGTGAAAGTCATGAGTGTCAGGCCTCTTGGTTACGTATGGCAACTTGTACAGTTATTAATTAGTTCGGAACTTGTTCCGTAGAAGACTATTGCTAATCAATGACAACACACACACTGCAACAAAAATATCCACCGAAATATATTTTAGGTTTGAGGTTACTAGGTAGGTAATTGAAATATTGACTCGAAATTCTGTTCCATATGAAATCTAGGTTTGTTCAGCACATTACCATGGTAAAGTGAGAAAGCCTAAACACACATTTAAATAGGAAGTGGGTCTAATTGCAAGACAGTTACCAGATATTTAAATTTTAGATTCACATATCAATTTAATATCTAAGCAAAAATAATTAGTTTGCATATGGCTGGCTCATAGGGCTTTTCTAAATAAAACGAAAAAAACTCTCACTAGAATCCAAGGTTCAGTGAATTGCACCTGCTGGTTGTATGAATTTTATGATTTTCTAAATATTCCAAAATCAATAGCATTTGGTCTGGTATTTATATCGTCAGAAAAATAAATGTATTAACTGGATTTTACAATAATTATACTAAACACACTTTTTTTACACCCATCCCAGAAAACCAAATCTACTCCTAGTTTCATTTTGATTTAATTTTAACTGTGGACGGTTTTTTTCTTAATCTACAGATCCAGTGTGGATTTCAAAGGTGGACTTCTATTGCTGTGAAAAAGCAAGCTATCAAAGAGTCTAAGGAAATCTCTTCCCTTAAGCTTCTTTTTCTGTACCATAATTTACCTTCTTGAAGCAAGGGTACAATTTCCTCCTCATCGTCTAAGATTGTTGTGGCGCAAGTTGAACTTATTATCATTGTCCAAAGAAGTCATCAATAAATACCAAATACCTTACTATTGAAAGTATTAACTAATCTACAGTTCACATGGGAGGACTTGCTTTTCTGTAACTAAACCAATTTTCATTAAAACTCTAACAACAGTATTTAGATTAAACAATATTTTCTGCTTAGGTGATCCAACATACAAGAGAACTGACTTATAAACACTGGTAATTGACACTGTTTTTAAAAAAATGGGAAACAAGAAGTGGCCTTGAGACAGAAAACAAATAACCACATCACCTTATCGCAAATTATTAGCTTAAGATTCTGAAACATTGAGACATAAGAGTTTACATTTCAATTTGTGGGAGTGTGCAAAGCTAGAGGCCATCCATATAAGATAGTCATCAAGATATCAAACAGAGAATGTTATCATCCAAAGAGTTACGGGAATTTGGAACTTGCTACGAGACTGAGTAACTGACATGAATACCATAAAATACTAACAAAAGAATAAAGAATTGGAATAACTTAACTCTATTAGAAAACTTAATAGAACAACAGATTATCTGACTACTAAACAGTAGCTGTTCCAATATAGATGTTACTATAACGTCTCATATTATCCATCTCAAACACCCCCATGTCAAAGGCAAATTCAGTAAAATAGACTGTCTCACCTGCAATTCTGGCAGAGACAGAGACCGAACTGTACCTTTTCAGCTGTAACACAGAAGGATGTAACAGCTTCTAAAACCAACTTCAACAGCCCCAACAACTATTGAAGCTACGCTAAAGTGCACTCTGTGGCAGCCTAACTTCAGCCATTGGTGCTGCTTCTATTGCTCCAAACTTTTTATTTTATTAAAAAAACTCCAAGGCCCCTCAAGCTGTTTATTTTATTGGCCTGGAAGACCACTTATTATCTCTGTCTCAACCTCTCTTCAATAAACACAATCCAGGAAAAAGTACATGTCTGAAAACAATAGAATCGTCAGACTAGCCTATCCTTAGCTCTGTGATCTGCCACTCTGTCTCTCTATGCTCTTGCTTCTGGTTTCCCCAACTTGCACCACTTTTTGCTCCTCAAGCCATCTTTATCAAGGAATCTCCTCAGCATCTCTATCTTTCCACCTCTCATCTTATTCAAAAACTTCCATTCCCGGCTTTTGGGCAATACTTTTATTCTCTGAAATCACATTGAGGCAAAAGTGAAACCATCAGCATAAACTCACTTTCTCCCACAATGCAAAGTTTCCAGGGCATTTTTCAACACATTACAAACATAACAGAAATGCCAGTTGTAAATCAAGCAGAACTGCTAATGACTCCTGGGCGCAACTGGGCATGCCCTGATGTGGCAAGAATATTGGTGAGCATAGCATAAGGAGTTAATTGGGCAAGAGCCCAAAATTCAGATTCCTGCCATCAGATTCAATATATGCAATTAACCCTCTGTGGCAAGAACCATTTCTCACCATCAGATGGTGAGAAACAAACTTGCATATAATTGCATCCCATTAATTACCCTGCTCTCTGGAACTGACCTCTCCGTCCCAAATAAAGGTCCATCCAACTTAAGACGCATCACAAGAACAGTCTTGGTCTTCTCTGGCCAATTCAACGGCCCTTTTCGCAAAGTTCCAATGAGAGCCAATTTTCTCTTGCAATGACCCACAAAGAAGGGATACAGTATGATGGGAATAGGCACAGGAGAAGTTTGTGAGCATTCCTCTCCATGCAAAGTGGCAGGGTGAGTAGGCTGAAAGGTCCCAGAGGTTGAGGCAGTTGTGAGCCTTTGAGTGCCCATCACACACATAATGCTCAGTCTTGCAGGCTGTGAACTTTTGTGAGATGCCTGTGTGGCGACAGAGTGAGACTGAGTGATACCCAGGAGAGAGTGAGTAAGCAGAGATGAGGTAGTGCCATTGAAGCATCTTTACAGAACACAGGAGATCACTGACGTTTTCCTTCTCTGCTTTCCAGTCCTTCCGGGGAGGGTCAGTGGCATTCAACTCAGAGTCATACAACACGGAAACAGACGCTTTGGTCCAATTTGTCCACACCAGTCTGAGCTTGTCCCATTTGCCAGCATTCGGCCCACATCCTTCCTATTCATTTACCTATCCAGATGCCTTTTAAGTGTTGTAATTGTACCGTCCTCCACACCTTCCTCTGGCAATTTATACCATACATGTACCACCATCTGCGAGAAAACGGTGCTCCTGAGGTCCTTTTTAAATCATTCCCCTCTCACTTTAAATCTATATCCTCAAGTTTATGACTCGCCCAACCCAAGAAAAAGACCTTATCTAGTCACTCTATCCACATGATTTACATGCATTTGGAAAGGCAAGGACCGATTAAAGATAGTCATTATAAACCTCTCTAAGGTCACCTCTCAGCCTCCAATGCTCCCGAGAAAATAGCCCAAGCCTATTCAGCCTCTCCCTATAATTCAAGCTCTCCAGTCCTGACAATATCCCTTTAAATCTTTTCTGCACCCTCTCAAGATTAACTTCATCCTTCCTGTAGAAGGGCAACCAGAATTGAATGCAGTACTCTTAAAAAAACAAAAGCATCACCAATGTCCTGTACAGCCGCAACATGACATCCCAACTCCTATATGCAATGACCTGACGGATAAAAGGCAAGTGTGCCAAACACCATCACCATCCTGTCTCCAATTTCAAGGAATTATGCACCTGCACCACTTGGTCTCTTTACTTGGCAAAACCCCTCATGACCCTACCAATAACTGCACAAGTCCTGCCCTGATTTGCCCTACCAAAATGTAACACCTCACATTTATCTAAATTAAACAGCATTTGCCACTCCTTTGACCACTGGCAATAGGCCATTTCTGGCATAATCTTCTCATTGCCCAATACACAACCTAATTTGGTGTCATCTGCAAACTTACTAACCATTCCTACTATATTCACACATAAATCATTTATATAAATGGCAGGAAGTAGTGCACCCAGCACCAATTTTGTGTGACACCACTGGTCACAAGCCTCCATGTAGAAAAGCAATCGCGTACCACCACCCTCTGTCTCCAACCTTCAAAGCAATTTTGTTTCAATTGGCTAGCTCACCCGGGACCCCATGTGACCAGTCTACCATATGGAACTTTCTCAAATGCTTTGCTGCAGTCCGCTTGGACAATGTCTATCACTCTGTCTTCATCGATCTTCTTTGCCTCCTCTTCAAAACAAACTCAATCAAGATAGTGAGACAATTTTCCAAAGCCATGTTGACTATCTTTAATCAGCCCATGCCTTTCCAAATGTATGTAAACCCCGTCCCTCAGAATCCCCACCAACAACTCACCCACCAATGATGCAAGGCTCACCAGCCTAGAGTTCTAGTTTTCCTTACAGCATTTCTTAAATAAATGCACCACATTAGTAAACCTCCAGTCTTCTGGCACCTCAGGTGGGGCTGTCGATAATACCAATATCTCAGCAAGGGGCCTAGCAATCTCTACCCTACCTTCCCACAAAGTTCCAACAAACACAATCATTCCTGGGGTTCATCTACCTTTATATTTTATCACTAGCACCCCCTCTTCTGTAATTATGAATTCTCTTCAAGACTCACCATAATCTCAGCCGAGATTAGAGAGGTCTGCTAAGTGGTCTTCCTGCATGACTGTATGAGGAGATCAATGTCCTTTCTGTCTCTCACCCTGTCCAGCAGCATTTGGAAGGCAGCAATGGTGAACCTAGGAGTGAGCTTAGCCTGCAGGCATTTTAAGTTCTAGGGGAGGCTACCATAGGCGGAGGGACGGTCCTAACTTCTGGTGAGAGAAATGGTGTCAACTTGACTTTAAAGTAGGGCACAAGAACCTTTAAGACCAGAAGGTTCCATTCCACTCTGTCATGGCTCGCTTGATCATGCAATATCTGCCATGCACAGATAATGAACTGAAAAGTCTACAATCATGCACATACCCGCCAGTGCATGGACCCCTCAGATTTCAAACGTAAGGTTGATCTTGCTTTTTGGTCACCTGCTTTGCAGGCACAACTGTGTATTCCTTACTCTGTTCAATCACCCTAAGATCTTGTATGTTACAATTTAGCTATCTATACCGAAACTAGGTACATGCAACAATAATAAGTCAAATGAAAACAAATCAGTGTAGGGCAAGTTATGATTCAACGCCACATTTCAACTTCAAAATGGAAAATCTTGGCCACCGGGCGACACATTTCTGTGGTTGGGATCAGCTATAAATGATACCCAATAGGTCTCAAGTGTTAGGACAACTTATTCCAAGTAAATGCATTCACAGCCATTAACCGAAAAGTCCTTCAACTCCAAATGGGAATGAAACAAAAGTTGTTGGGGAACTATGCAGGCTATGGTACGGGCTGTATCACTTTTCAGCAAAGCCACCAGGTGGAGCTTCCAACAAAGGGCAAAGCTGAGTGCCTATTTTGTTTATCAAACCAGACAGGTATTTGGAAGCGCAAGGAAATCATTTTGCTCATTGAGTGAATGCTCTTCCTCTCCATAGATAATGAATGTGCTGGTGGCAGTGAATACGATATTTTTAAATAATATTCCAGTCCCCAAATTAATGACTCTGTGCTTTTAGACAATTTGGAAGTTTGCAATAGTACTCTCATTCTGCTCCACTAACATATCAAAAAGTATTCTCGGATTTACCAGTACTTTCCTCGCTGAAGTATCTTATTCAACTTGAAAAGATTCCCTCTGAGGCTGAGTCAATTTGTCACTTGTTGCTCTTTGCTCAGACACGGAGGATCAAACTGTCCAAGTGGGATTTTTCATAAAGGAAACCAAAAGGTAGATAAACAAAATGAGATCTGACAATAGGTCAGGAACCTGCCACAGTATTTTACTCTCCACAAATTCTGTCTGACTTTTGAATATTTTCAACACTTCACCATTTTTATTACATATGAAATCTTGAGATTTTAAACACGGGGCTGCACGGTGAGCTCAGTGGTCAGCACTGTTGCCTCAAAGCACCAGGGG
Source organism: Stegostoma tigrinum (assembly GCF_030684315.1). NCBI lineage: Eukaryota > Metazoa > Chordata > Chondrichthyes > Orectolobiformes > Stegostomatidae > Stegostoma > Stegostoma tigrinum. The sequence goes on from NC_081382.1 coordinate 24,329,746, forward strand.
TTTGGGTTCTATTCCAGCCTCGGGCACTGTGTGGAGTTTGCACATTTTCCCTGTATGTGCATGGGTTTTCTCCCACAGTCCAAAGATGTGCAGGCTAGGGTGGATTGCCCATACTAAATTGCCCATAATGTTAGGTATGTGTAGATTAGCAGGATGTGTCTGGGTGGGATGCTCCGAGGGTCAGTGTGGACTTATTGGGCTGAAGGGCCTGTTTCCACACTGTAGGGCTTCTAGGATTCCCTCATGACATTCAAAGACTCATGACTTCTGAAATATAGTCTTGGCCAAGTAAAGAAGATGAGGCATTCAACTACATCACTTTAGTGTGAAATCTTGTACATAGGATTCAATTACACTCATTGGATTAGAATATACAGCGTTACTTGGAGAAATGTTTTAGACAACACTGTTTAAAGATTATACTCATTATACAGGATTTACACATAGCACCAACACCAAACTATTTGCAGTAGAGATTTGGAAACTTTAATGACAAAGCATTGCTCAATAGTAGACAGCCAGCTTTCTGTTCAGTGGTAAAAAAGTGATGGGCAGAAAATGGATATAAATATCTTCTGCCAATTGCTAGAACAGTTATAGTAGAGTGATTACATTAAGTTACACTTCTTCCCAATAAATGTAGTAAGATCAGGTTTGCAGCCAGATGAGTAAACAGTAACAGGCTTTATATGACTTAACTATACACAAGGGATAGAAGAGTGCACATCTCTGGTACTTATATACTCAAATGCCAGTTCAGTGTAAACTGATATCACTATGATGTAGCTCATTATACACATTCAGTAGTTATTCATACAGTAAAAGGTAGAGTTAACCCCTTACTCCACAATAAGTAGGATATTCCTCTAAATTCCAGATTATCATGTAATAAGGACCAGTGACTATAGCTATTTCAAGACAGTATGAAACAAAAATATTAGGATATCTACCAAGATACATAGTCACTTGTCCATGAGGGGAAAAAAATCCCAAAAACAAACAACTTTAGGACATGTACAAGAAATTGTGCACTGATATCTACATTAACACTAACAGATAATTTTCCTCCATTTCTTCATTCCCACAGTTTGAGAATTCTTCTGTAGAGCCCTGCACCTACCACTAAGTTTAGCCAAAAGCTGTCAATATTATGGAGCCATGAAAGAAAAACAAAAATGATTGCACTATGGAGACAACAGGTGATATCATTCCACCGTCATCCAACTATCTCCTGACTCTCTTAACAGAAATCTCCTGTTTAAATACTGAGCTTCATGGCAAAGTTCCATAACTTTAACACAAGAAATCAACTCAAAATCAGCCAAGAGAGCAAAAGGAAAAAAAAACTGTCAAATGGAAACTGAATTTGAGGAACAACTTACATCTTCAAAAAAAAAAGGTCGTAATGCAATTATCTTTTTATCATGTACTGGGCACTGTCATGTTGCACTGTTCAGATCAATTAAATTGACTGAAATTAAAACAATAACTGCTGCATATACTCAGTTGGGTAGGCAGCATCTGTGGAAGAAAGACATTTTACAACCTTCAGGCCTCAACATTGCATTCAACGAATTTAGATCATTATTTTCAGACAATCTTCTATAGGTGGTTTTCTGTTGGTCAATCACACCAGAATCCTTGAATCTGAAGCCTCTGTTAAAATGACATTTGTGCCGTTAATATAGCGCTCCAAATTCTTGGCACTGTCCTTTCTTGCACTAGAAACACAAGTTAACGTTTCAGTTCCCAATGTAAATGGCATTCATGCCATAAGCAATAAATCTGAATGGTAAACAAAATATTTAATGTATTAAGAGGAAAACCATATCCACATTCCCCCTCCTTTGAACATGTTTAGAACTATGCTACCACATTAAAGCCAGCAGGTTAAAATTAAAAACCACACATAAGTCAGACATCATCTTTTTACTGGTTGTCTGAATATGGAAAAAGCTGCCAACTTCAGATTTATCGACTGATAGGAGACATAAACACTACCGATTGGACTTTGAAAGAATAAACATCTTATATATAACTTTCACAGATTATACAACTTAAATACCAAACATTTGATTTTTTTTTCACTTAACAGCCCAAGTATCACGAAAATTCAGAAACCTTAAAAGCAATTGACCGAAAAAGATTCTCTTTCTTCAATCAGTAGATCAGCTCTGTATGCAATTCTTCAGCATTAACAGGACACTTTTCTTGCAAACAGCAGCAGCATGGAACATGTAAGAATCTGGCACCCTACAGTGAATCAAACTGTCTTAAAACTTTCTGCTTGGCAGAATTCCATTTGCGTGTCTGTGTGTTTTTACAAGTACTGTACTTTATTCATTAGAGTATATTAGCTGTGCTTCATTGTGTTTTAAATATTCTGGTAACATTCTGAAGTCTTAGATATTTTAATTGACAAATGGTGATTATGGAAACAATGAATCATTCTAATGCATTTAAACCTTATTCTGTGACTTTATTCAATCTAATATAAAATACAATGCTTTTAAGTATATTACTAGAGAAATAACGTGTACTCGTAAGGAACACATTGTGGGCAACTGTTTCTATAGGAAAAAATTACCAAGGAAGATAAAAGAAAATTCTTGCCAAGTATCCACTGGCGACTTACCAATCAGCCCACAAATCTGAAGTTGTTTTTAAAAGAGTGCAAGCTCAATTATTTGTGTGCACAAGAATGAGCCAGAACAAATAAATGAAGGCTTTCACCATTTTGAAGTTAGATTGTTCCCACATATTATCACTGTAAAAGGGAGTTACATCCAAACCCCATGCTTTGTAGCCATATCAGACAACAGCAAATATACAGTAAACATCACAGCCCCATGTTCTAAATCTATCTTGTTGCCGAAATGCATCAGGCATGAAATTAGTCCAGTTTTTAATTTCTGCTAATTGAATTGGTCCTCAAATTTATTCGTGGCCCTACATCTGAAAATCTGTCAATAGACATCCCTCTCCTCCTCAATGCCATTTGGGCAAATGTTTTGTCACTCTCTCTCAATTTTTTGTACTGTCCCATGTTTTAATTGATGATTCTGTAAGTGCCTTGAAATGTTTTTGCTACATTAAAAGGCACTAAATAAATGCAACTTCTGTCTTTGAAAGAAGCTCCCCAATATTACAAAAAGTATTCCTTTACATAAACATTTGTTTCAACAAATAAACTGCACTTTCAGAGTTGTCACTATAGTAAGAGAGCTTTTATCAGTCAAATGATGGTCTTTTAATTATATTCTAGTAACGTGGAGACAGAACCAAAAAAAAATTCTCGAACTGGAAAGAATTCAGATAACAATTTATAAGTGACTTTGACAAAGGATTGTCCATTCTCCTCCCACGCTTTCTTCTCAGTTTTAACTGATATTATGTAAACTCAGCACAAATTAAAATCAAAAACAGTCCTGCTTAGGCTGAACAGGACTCAACAGTGCCTCATCATTTCAGTTCTTCAGAATGAAATTGTTTATAAATTATTTGGTTCTACATTTAACATTGAAAATGAAAATAATTTACAACATAATACCCACTCAGCTGGGGATAAAATAAATTAAGCAATGGTAGGATGGGGTTCACATAGAAACAGAAGGGGTAGAATTTATTGTAACTTCAGAAAGTGATAACGAAGAAGGAACTCCGGTTTAGGGAATACACTCCAGTACATGGGCCTAAAGCTTTGCTGCAGTCTGTAAAGCAAAAAAGGATCAGACTCACAAGACAGTGTAGAGGGGTCACAATTGCTTGGCCAGCAAGAATGTCGCAAAGGTCTGGAAGGTGTCAGACCACAAAGGATGTGTACTTATTTTCTAATCAAGTTGTTCAGAGATGTCATTACAAATTTCTGGAGCAGTTCGGACTTGAACAGGGTCTCCTGCTCAGAGATAGAGACATGACTACTTTGCCACACGAGCCCTCTGACATATGTGTAAGTGAGGACAGAAATTGTGAAATCGATGTACTGAGGTTTGAGAAGACAATAAACTGTGATGCAAATAGGGAGGCAGTGGCCAGGGACAACAAAAACAGGAGTTGACTTCAGGGACCACATAGCCATTCAATAAGATCATAGCTGATCTGTACTCTTGACTCTCATCTACCTGTCTCTGCTCCATGTCTGTTGATGCCCTTGTCAAGCCAAAACCCATCTCCCTCAGATTTTCAACTCTTAAGACCGAGTTCAACACATCGACGAACTCTGTATGAGAAAGGGTTTCCTAACTTCATGATATGGCTCTAATTTTAAAAGTGTAAGACTGTGGGAGGAAACCAGAGCACCTGCAGGAAACCCACGCAGACAGGGCGAGAATGTGCAAACTCCATACAGTCACCCAAAGTGGAATCGAGCCTAGGTCTCTGGTGCTGTCAGGCAGCGGTGCTAACCACTAAGGCAAGTTTTCTAAATTTCAGTGTAAGAATACACTTACTGATCCATCTTTGTGTTTTGCAGTATCGTTTGTGCATTCTCTTAGATCTATTTAAACACAGGTGTTGGCTGAAGATAAGATACAACCTAGTTTTAGATGTGTCTCCTTACCCCTGGAATTAAAAGCACTGTCCTTTTTCAGAAGTTTTGGGCACACTGTGATTATACAAACAACTCAAAGCTATGCCGTGAAAACACACTGATATAGGCCATTATTTATTCAATTCAAAAATATTTACATATAACAGCAATTTCAATTCAAGTAGTTTTTGTAATGCAAAAGAACTCGAAGTTTATTTTAGTCAATAGTAAACAATTCACAGCAGCAGTATTTGAAAATAGAAGACAATCTTACAATTTTTTTAAACAGCCAAAGCAGATTAAGCAGTGTCATGAAAAGACTTGCATCACAAGGTGCTGGGGACACGCATTTCTACCATATTTCGCCCGAATGGATTATCTATTGACATTTGTTTCAAGATAAGTTATCAAGAACAAAGAATGAACAAACATTCTCATGAAGCTCAAGATCATCCTCTACTTTTCCTTGAATCAAGGAAGATGGAGGCTAATTACTGACAAAATTGAACACTCATGAATTCATTTCTCCGACAGACTCCAGAATTTATTTTTGCAGCTGAGTAACATGTCCACTACTTAGGCAGCAGCAACATACTTTCTGTTATGGTTTACATACTTACTCCCTAATCTACACCAACACTAATGAAAAGTTAAAGCTGCACCCCAGAGGGGGCAGATTTTGTTCTTTAACAGAGCTTCAATCAGTCAACTTCAATGGTTTACAGGACTCCAACTTGTTTTGAACATTTGATGATGCTGGAAACATAACATATCCAACAGGCGAACGAGAGATCTATAATGCACCTTCAGAATCACGACATGCACCTCATCAGTATAGCCATTCTCAGCCTTTTGTGATATACATCAAATGATAGTCATTACAGAGCAGGTTTTTTTTATTTCGCCCCAGCTTTGAAAGAGATAGCACAATTTTGCACGGACTCAAGGTTTACATTCCAGAACAAATGTGGTGAGCAGGAAATAATTTTTTGGCGTGCAATTTTATAATTCAATGCAACAGGAGCAATAGATTGTTCAAGTCCTTTTACTTATTTGTTCCCTCCCAATCTCAATAAGGAGCCTGTGTTATGATAATAAAAGATGTTCCAATTTTCAGAAAAAAATACTTTAACTAAGGCTCTTATAAATTCTGTTTTGAAAAGTTTAATCTCAGCTCACAATCACAGAGGTATAGGAAGGTATTTAGAATGAGCACAAGAAATACTTGACATTTGCAGATTTTATGCAAAAGATCACATTTCACCTTTCCTGGCAATTTGGGGTGATCTTCTGTTCTTGGCTATGGGCAACATAATTTGCATTTACAGCAAGTAATTTCTTTTGAATTACAAAGTTCAGAATTTCTTTTTTACATTCAAATCAAAACTAGCCACACTAGATTTGATCATCACATTAAAACACAAAACTTGATTATTGCTCCTCAATTATTTTCTACTACTTTTAGAAACAAAACATTTCCCTTCCTTCGGAGTGGTGAAAAATTACAGTTTCAGTCTTCATCCAAAAAATGAAATGTAGATTTGCCAGTGAACAGCACACTACATGAAGATTTAGTTCCGACAATGAAGGAACTTTCTAACTGCCATCAGAAGACAAGAATACATAGCTTTGATACTGGTAAACCACATAATCTCATTGCTCAATTTCACGGAGTTTTAGCCATAGGACTTTCTAAGGACTGCACTGCAGATTGGCTAGATCCTAATCGGAGTCTAAACCTGACATGATTTTCCAGCTGACAGGATGGGAATATGCCACAAAACAGAACATGGCAAGGTACTTAATTGTTAGTCTTTTACATGTCCTCGAGTCCATGTTCATGTGTGAACACTGTATTAGTCCATTTTGGAATAAAAAGTACCCGAATTAAATATTTCACTTAACCAGCTGTCATTCCTATAAAGTCATGCATCAGTGTATATTAGCTTCTTTTTTAAGAATTTAACTTTACCTAACAGCATTAATCACCTTCAAAATCAAGAGTAAATTGCTGCACTTCTTAGGTAAACAACAAATTGGTGAATTTCCAAATTTTTGATTATCTAGGAAAAAAAATCCAGTGAAAAGACTTTAAATTCATCTACTACTTTTCCTGATCTCCTGAAGGCAGGATAGAAAGCTTAAATAGGTTTCTTTTGCCTATTTTTTTTAATCTAACTTTGAAAGTCTCCAAAAACAAGACAGAAGATTTTAATGGATTTCAAAAAAGACTACATTTAATTTTGCTACCAAGTCAAATAAACTGCGTTCTCATCTTCCTCCTCTTGACAATTTTTAAATTCTTAAATGATTTGAAGTATGCAGCACTCTTACTATAAAAGAAGGCCCTGAGAAGCATTCTGCATGCTATAATGAAACACCACGTAATGCAGTGCACAACATAGTATAAAATTAATCAGCATCCAAAGTCCATCTTTCTCGATACAGAATCCTAGATACATAGCATGATATTGAAGAAGCATTCATATTTGCATTGTGGCAAATGTTCGGAATATATAGAGACAATTTTTTCTGGTAATTCCAAGAGTTTTCTTTTATCTAAAAACATGACCTGTGACACACAAAAAAAAACTGAGGATATAAATTCAGTGACTACCTGGCAACGTCTTGTGTAAAGCCATAGGATATCACACTTGTAAAGACTCCAGGAAAATTTAAGCAGATAGAGACTTAACAAGGAGAGATAAAGGAAGGATAACAAAGTGTAGAGCTGGATGAACACAGCAGGCCGAGCAGCACCTTAGGAGCACAAAAGCTGACGTTTTGGGCCTAGACCCTTCATCAGAAAACGCTTTTCTGATGAAGGGTCTAGGCCCGAAATGTCAGCTTTTGTGCTCCTAAGATGCTGCTCGGCCTGCTGTGTTCATCCAGCCCCACACTTCGTTATCTTGGATTCTCCAGCATCTGCAGTTCCATTATCTCTGATCACAGAGATAAGGAAGGAGCTGACTTTAACCTCCATGCGCCATCTTCAGAAGAAAGCCACCTCTTACAAACATGTCTGTTTTACCCTCCAGGGATATGAAAAAAAATGGAGTTATATCCAAGTGCAACACTAGCATGTGTCTGTTATAGGGCAGAACTACTAAATTGTAGACTACAGAGCTTTGAGGGCCACAGTTTTAAGAAAAGCCATTTTCAACCCTGCACTGCAGGTAAAACAATGAGAAAAACGTCCTCCACACATAATGTTGGTCATTGGTTACAGGAATCACAATAGCTGAATTATAACCAACCTGCATAACCAAGAATCTTGAAATCAACTGCTCCACTGCCAACACAACCAGCGCTATCCAATAATGTCTGCAACATCTTCGTATCCGTTCTTCATGAACAATCCAGAGTGTGGGCTGGTCTTTTACTTTTAATCTTTTGGACTGACATCATCAGCTAATCTGAGTACATGTGTACTGCAGTATCATGTATCTGCACGCTTAGTAGTTCATAATCTCACTCTTTAGTTAATTCAAGATAACAACCGAGGATGCAGCTAAATAGCTAAGTGGAGCCAGTTAATTCCACCTCATTGGGAGCTTAACAATTTGAGGTTTCCAATCTGAAACTGTTTAAAAAAAACAGGCCAAGGAATCTCTGCTGGGATCTAGTCCGAACATTTGCGATGATATTTTCATACCTTTCACAGGGTAACGGGTTACAAAGCAAAGTCAAACAGAATGGTGGGCAACAATGCATCCCTAACCGATGAGCTTAATACATTCTACACTTGCTTCGCACAAGTCAGTGAAATAATGTCTTCCGACCAATTAGCCTAGGATGCACTGTACCCACGGTCATTGCTGCAAACGTTAAGCCAGACTTCGAGAGAATGAACCCACAGAAAGCAACTGGCCTAGATGGAGTCCCAGGCCCCACACACAGATCCTGGTGGGAATATTCGCTGACATCTTTAACCTCTCCTCACTACAATCGGAAGTCCTCACCTGCTTCAAGAAGACCACCAACATTCCAGTGCTAAAGAAAAGTAATGCAGAACGCCTCAGATGACTACCACCCACTGGCTCTGACCTCCATAATGACGAACTGCTTTGAGGGATTAGTCATGGCTCACATCAATTCCAGCTTACCAGATAGCCTTGATCCTTTGCAAGTCACCTACCAGCGCAACAGGACCATGGCAGACACTATCTCCCTGGCCCTGCACTCATTCTTGGAACACCTGGATAACAAGAATACCTATGTCAGGCTCCTACCTATTGGCTACCTTTAACACCCTAATTCCAAACAAACTCATCTCCTAACTCTGGGACCTAGGTCTCAGCATGCACCATCCCACTCCCAACCCTGTTGCTAGATCCTTGAATTTCTGTCCAATAGACTGCAATCAGTAGGAATAGGAAACAACACCAAGATAATCCTCAACACTGGCACACTGCAAGAATGTATACTCAGTCCCCATCTATGTTCCTTTTACACTCAACTGCACGGCCACATTCTGCACAACTCCATTTACAAGTTTGCTGACGACACCACCATCGTGGGTTGGTCTCATGATTACAGAAAAGGGGTTGAAGGTTTAGCAGCATGGTGTAAAAACTGTCTCTCTGTCAACATCAGCAAAACAAAGGAGTTAGTCATTGACTTCAGGGAGTGGAGTGGAGGGCATGCCCTTGTTTGCATCAATGCTGCTCAGATGGAGATTGTCAAGACTGTTCCTGGGAGTAATGTTCATCAGCAATCTGTCCTGATCCACCCATATCAATATGAGAATCAAGAAAATACAATGCTGCCTCTACTTCCTCAGGAGGCTAAATGAAATTTGGCATGTCGACAAGGACTTTTACCAATTTTTTTTACTGGCACACTATGCAAAGTATCCTATCTGAATGCCTCACAGCATGGCAAATTCTCTTCTATAGACCTCAAGAAAGTACAGAGAATCGTGAACACAGCCCAGATCATTATGCAAAACGACCTTCCATCCATTGACTCAATCCTGCTACCTCAGGAAAGCAACAAATATAATCAAAGACTCTCCTCCACGAAGCTGAAGGTATAAAAGTTTGAACATACGTACAAACAGATTCAAGAACCGCTTCGCCCTAGCTGTTATCAGACTTTTGGACAGATCACCTTCTCTGCACCTTCTGTGGCTGCAACAGTACATTCTGCACTCTGCTCTGCTACCCTGATGTACTTTGTGTGGTACAATCTGACCATATAGCATGCAAACAACACTTTTTACAGTATCTCAATACATGACAACAATAAATCAAACTCAAATTCACAATCTTCGGGTGTTCACTGAACGAGCAATGTCTTCCAATTAAATAATTGAGAAGATAAAGCTATTGTATCAGTCTTAGCTCCGAATTTCATTTCATTACTGATGCAATCCTCTCCCTAGCAACTGTCGGAGACTATTCCACCTGTTTCAGAGATGACCGTCCGACCTCATATTAGTACCACAACTAAGTTGGTATATTTCCACTTCCGTAAATCACTCGACTTCTCCCCTTACTCAGCTCATCTGGGATATCAAATCATTACCTCTAGAGCCAACAATTCTAATGTACTCTTGGTTGGGTGTCCACATTCTATCCTCTGTAAGCTGGAGGTCAAAATGTCAGCTGCCAGTACTCATTATTCCTGGTCAAGCAAGTCTTGACTTAACATAACCAGCTTCTAGCCGTCCAGTCCCCTTGCACTGCAATTCCCTCCTTATATCTTTGCCTCTCCGTCCCATTTCCCTTCTTAAAGACACTCTTAAAACATAATGCTTTGATCAAGCTTTTGGCCATCTGACCCAAATATCCCCTCATGTCACCATATTCATCCAGCTTCACACTTTGTTATCCCCTCATGTCGCTTAGTACTATGTTTTGCTTTAGAATGCTTGTGTAATTAGCATCTTAGATGTTTAGGTACATTAAAGGCACTATAACAAATTGATAGTGTTGATCCAAGCAATAAAAATACAAATCCCAAATACTGTAGACCTATACGTCATTGGGAGATGGCAGAATGCATGAAGCAATTTTAAATATTCTTCCGCTCCCTATTCCAACTATCATGTATTACAACAGAAATGTGTATTCCAAATGGATAAACTGTGGGGAAACCACATAAATGCCAAAAAAGCATCTTCATGGATGACCCAGCCAGGCCTGTAAATAAGCCTTACCAAGGGAGAAATCCTTTCCAGCACACATTTACTTTCACTACCTTTTAAAAGAAAGGGTGTATGTTGATGCTTTGATGCACACTGTTAGTTTTATTATTATTTTTATTTTACAGCGGCGAACAGGTTTTGCAAGCGTTTCATAAACCAACTTTAGTACCTAAACTGCCAACAAAATATGATCAAGAATTCAAAAAGCATCCTTAATCTTACTTCTTTCCAAATTAAGGCACATATTCCCTGTTGGCAACTACCCAAATGACCATAAATCACAAAACAAGCAAATAGTGGGGCACACGCAAAAAAGTAGAGTTAAAGTCATGATCTTCTTGATTAACAGAACAGATCCAAGAGACAAATGGCCTACACCTACTCTCTTTTCTCCTGTCTACTCTTCCAAGTTCTTATAACCTGACTGCTTCGTTCTAGAAAGAAAAATAGAGTGCATCAAGGAAACGTCAAAAAACACAGAGGGAAAAAAAAATGAGTGGGTAACATTGGGATTTGAACGAAGGTATACTTGAAGAAAGCTCAGAAAAAAAAATGCAAAGTGATGCCAACAACCCCATGAGGCTATGGTGAAAATGAATCGTGAACAATGGCCGACTGAAAATCTTAACTATGCAGCCCACGATATGCTATTTGTTAGGTTTAATAATGGAAAAATCATGGGCCATTCAAACTCTTCGAACATCAACAGTAACAAGGATTTGCAATAAGCCCAACCTTCATTCAGTGTTTAGAATTTTCTGGTGATGACTTGTTTAATGGGTTAATAATAAAAGAACAAGAATGTCCAGCTCATCTGAAGCCAGCAGGGGTCAAATGATAAACAAGTTATCTTTCATTCCTTACATGGCTGAATCCCTAACAGACAAAGTAACAATTACAATGTACTTTGTGCTGTACACCAAGCCTTAGCAACAACACATTTGGTGTTGAGGGTAGTACATAGCTTACAAACAGTGTATTATTATCAAGATGATGTTTCAGGCTCTCTGTAAAACCCTCTTTTTTAAAAAGGGGAATAAAATAGACATCCCACTGTTGTTGTAGCTTTTGGAAAAAAAGCAGGGAATTTTTCATTCCACAAATGAACATTTTAGTTTCTGGGTGATCAGGAAAAGTTTTTAAACCCTTTGAACAATGATTGCAAATTTAAGTCTTTTAAATACCTTAATCCAAGTCCGTGCTGACACCTGATGACAGCAAAAAGGCCACTTTGCAAGAACGAATATATTGTAGATCATATTAAGCAAGTTATAATCATAATCAATCTTTTATTGCCCCTATGAAAACTGGTTTCATCTCACTGGACATTAGTGGCAACATTAATAAATTCAACGGATATAAGTGCTCAGTTTTAAACTAAATAGTCCAAAAGTCTGACATACCACCAATGAGGATATTGATTAAGGAAACAATGCTTTAAAAATAATCTCAATTGGTAACCATTAATTCACGGATTTTTTTACATTACAGCGTAACAACAACAACAGCAACTTACATTTTAAAAAGGTGTAAAATGGCAAAGTGCTATTCTTAACTGTCGAGACATATCTTTGATCTTACCTTTGTTGAAGGCTAGGTATTGCAGGATTTAACTGGCCCTTATATAGCACTATTATTTTATCTAAATGTATGTTGTCTCCAGAAGTTGCTTAGGGTCCAAGGAATGCAGTTTTTTGTCATATTCACTGTCAAATTATTTTCAAGATTCTTTATAATCTTGTTATAACTCAGTCAACTTACATTCAGTGTCTCCTGGTCTCCATTGCTGTTATTTGCTAAAGATTTTGTATAATCCCATTACGGCTAAGTCAAGATACTTGGAGCAATACCTAATGACAATAATGTTTTTTTCAAATTTAATTTGGGATGCAAGCATCATTTTAAAGGTCAGCGTTTTTATCCATTCCTATTTGCTTTTTGGAAAATGGTGGTGAGCCAATGTTGTGCCGAGGGCCTTGACAGGGCAGTGAGAGTTGATATTAGTGTGGGTCTGGAGTCACATGTAAGCCATACTGAGTAAGGGTGACATATAAAGGAAGGAATGATATCAGTGAGCCAGGTGGGTCGTCTCCACATTCTAGAAGGTTCATGATTGATCTCAGTGAGACAAACAAATTATCCAGATTCATTGATTAATTGAATTACACACAGATGAGTGAAGTTTAACATAATTTTAAGAATGTCATACAAATGTGCAATTTTTTAATGCAGTTTTCTCACTGCCTGACCCAACGCACTCTGGACCCAAACACCAGCCTGAAGTTAACTGCATCCTCCCTTCCTGGAAGTCCTGCTCAGCAAACTCAGAACTTGCGTGGAACCTCCCCAGCTCCCCTCCTCCTCACCCCAAAACACACGCGCACACACACAAACAACCACATCCTGAATACCTAGTATCTCTCACTTATAAAAGGTTATAAACAGTAACAAGAAATCTTGCCCATTCTCTGCCCAGTTAAATCCTGCGATACCTAGCCTTCAACAAAGGTAAGATCAAAGATATGTATCTGAAAGCTATTTGAAAGGTGTTGTGAATATCTATTTCAAGGTTTAGGTGTTTAAATATAATTTTTAGCCTTAGGAAATAAAGATTTCCTCTAGAAACTAAGATAAGTACAACTGGAGCACCTATTATATTTAAACATGGGGTTTGTATTTCTTTAAGAGGTTTAGCAGTTAGAAATGTCAAATTGGAATGGAAGAGAATGCTTGTTATGACTAAAATAGCTTAAAAATCAAGTAGTTAACTTTGGCAGTAACCCCATTTATTCACCAGATCAAAAATGAAATTGAAAATGAGATACTAAACTCTTAAAAAGGTCAGATTAAGGTTAGGTCAAACCAGGTCATTTTGTCATGGAACAAGGTGCTCTAGTTCCAATTTATCCAAGATTTAGGAGACGTTGCAGTTTTTGTTCAAGGTGGGAGAATATTTAAGTAGAAGAATAAACTGGCTCCAAACAGCACCATTGTCACTGTTAACAGGCTTAGGGGGGTTAGGGCAAAAGGAATCACTGGAAACCATTGATAGTTCAGTGCAGCTAAGAGTAGGGGTGGAGGATGCCCACAAGCAATATTTGTTCGGTGCAGCAGAGAAATATTAATGTTTAGTGAATCTCCAGGAGTAGTATCATTTTAGTGAAGCTAGCTGTCTGCAAAGCATCTAGAATTCTGCCTGTGAGTACATGCTGGAATGCAGTGGCAGGGGAACAGACTGATCACGTCTGGTTATTCAGTCATCAAGGCAATCTATAACAGAGTAGGTTTAAGCCTAGATCTCAGTGAAAAACTGGAATCCATTGTAAAGCGAAAAACATTTTAATGAGACTTGGTGAGCCATCTGGATGGATTACTTAAAAAAAAATGGATTGATCTTAACCGAATTTGCTTTGCAATGTGCTCCCTGTGGTGTTCAACTTAAAGTTTGTCTGTTAGCTCATATTTATCTCATTATAATTATGAATGTTAGAGTGTAAAGTTGCATCTTTTTAATATATTGTACATTGGTTTACTTCCCTAATTTTGTCAAATAAAGTTTATTTTGTTAGTTTCTTCAAAAACTATGGAAGTTGGTGGGTTTATTCTCTTCATAAATATCCGAGATATCAAACTTTGTTTACCTCAAACAAAAGACTACTTGTCTCAAAACTAGATCATATCATGCATCTGTTGGTTTTGTTCAGAATTACAACATAAAGATGTTATAAAAATAATGGAAAAAGTAAGAAGCCCAGAAATACAACATAAACACAGGCAAAATAATCTGAAACAGGAACTAAAACAAAGTTGCTGGAAAAGCTCAGCAGGTCTGGCAGTTCTGAGGAAGGGTCACCGGACCTGAAATGTCAACTCTGTTTTCTCCTTCATGGATGCTGCCAGACCTGCTGAGCTTTTCCATCAACTTTGTTTTAGTTCCTGATTTACAGCATTCGCAGATCTTTCAGCTTTTAATCTGAAACAGGTTTGAGAACAAATAATCTTTTAAAAGTAAATAAAATAAATGTTATACAAAATAAGAGAACAAGAGAATGAACAGAAGTCAAAGAATAAATTAGGAAAAGAGAAACAAAGGTAAGGAATAATCATTCCCCACCATTCCACTCGTCTCATTCACAACTCACAAGTAGAGATCAATTATTAAAAAGATTTACATTAAACCAACAGTAAAGATTGCATAACTGTGTAGCATGCTTGAGTTTCTATCCAAATTGAGCAGTAACATTTCTTGACAGCATGATCAAATGTAATCCTTAAATTTCTTGAGCAACTTGTTCTTGCAACTTTCATATTTAAAAGCAAAATGGAAAACCTTGGTTACTCCAAAGCTACTGCAGTCCTAATGACTTTGATTCTTTAAAGTAGTAGTCAAGCCTTGAAAATAAATTATACTGTTCTGAATTATCTACAATGCATTTTATGAAGTTCAAAAATATATCCCTACTTTTCAATCTATTGATGTTTTTATAAAACCAAATACTTGCTTGTCATAAAACTATACCATGTAACTAAATCTAGTTCAATTAATATTTCAACTGTTGGTTATGATCAAGCTAAAAATTAAGCTGACTAACCAACGTCATTTTTCTCTACCAGAGGGAAATAGTGTCAATATGAAGTAATTTACTTACCAAAAAGGTACTAACCATTCAAATTCATGTTTGCATCATTATCCAGTTTCAAAGAGTCTGATTTACACACGATAAATAAATCTTACCTTTTTTTCCCCCCGAAAAGCAGAAGATTTGTTTTACTGGCCCTGAACCAGTCACTTGGAATTGCGTGCTACCACTTCATTTACACTTTTATAAAGGGAGACACACTAGTAACTTTCGGAACTAACTTTGTTCGCACAGAGATAAATAGTTTTAGTGATTTCAGTTGGAATCCAGTTAGTATTTTCTAAATAAATAGGCAAAAGGCTTTAGATACACTGGCTTTTTTTAAAAAAGCCAAAGCCAAATTTTTCAACAAATGTCCCTTCCATGCCAGACTTCAGCATCAGTGTGGTCTCAAAATTTCCAAACGGAATTGAAAACATATACAAAAAGGTGAAATCTATTTTTACTCCCACTGTGTAAATAATTGCTGTGCACACCTACATGCTAGTGGTTAGGAAACCTTCAGGATTGTCCTCAAGTCTCCTGGAAATTAAGAAAAATCTTATGAACAAAAACTTCTTTCTTTTATTTAATTTTCTTTATAATTGATACACAAACATTTCAAAAGAGACAGTTTCCAACTGCGCAGTTCCTTTTCACTACTACTGTCTTAAAGTGCCTTGCAACAAATTCAGTAATTTTGAAAACTGTTGTAACAAGAAAAACAAAAGCCCATTTGCACACAGCAAAATGATAATTAGCAGATAATCTGTTTCCTGATGCTATTTGAGAGATAAATCATGGCCGAAGTTCCAATCATAACTCACCTGCTCCACTTCAAACTACATCGTGCTATGGCAGGGCGCAAGATGCTTTTGTTGACTTTAAATAGCGTTACCAAGTTATGTAGGGTGTGTAGTTCCTTTAAGAGATAAAATGCTTTTCTAAGCTTAAGAGATTTAGACAGAAAAGAAGTATCTGCACATAACGGAAGATGTACAACTAGTTCTAAAACTGAAACATTTATCAAATGACTGTGCGACTGGAAACCTCAGGGTTATTTTGATATTTTGCCAATGAACAGGAATTAGCTAATTAATTTAAACCAAGCACTTAATGATTTACAGCCGACTGAATTTAAATCTGATGGTTTTGATAAACTCAGACCAATGCTACTGTAAGAGAATTGGTATGTCATCCCAGGCATATAAAGGAGAGGGCTTTTGAAAATCAGTACAAGAACAATCCACCATCTGAGAAATAAGTACTAGCTCTCAGAAGAAATTGCTACGCTCTAAGAAAGCACCATCTTATCTACAAAAGGTACCATGGTACTTCTAACTGAGAAACATCACAGAGAAAACATCCCTGACAGCAAGGTCAGTGAAAGAAAAGAGTTTATGACTGGAGAGACAGCAGAGAAGACAGAGCATTCCGGAAGACACGCAGTCTCGCAATGTCCACACTGAATAAGTTTAAGTTTATTTTTCATACTACTTGGAATATATATGTGAGACTTTTGTTTTTTGGAACGTAGAATCAGTAGAATTCTGTTCAGTTAGGGAATTGATAGGAGTTGGGTGTGGGGGTATTGTTTAGTTTGGTTTGTTAGCAGTTCTGTTAATTTGTTCACTAGTTAAATAAATAGTTACTTATAAAGTGAAAAACAGGGATTTTCTTTCATTTAACCTCCTCTTCTCCACAACAATGGCTTTTTGGTTTCCAGAGGCCACCTTTTCATTCTCATTAAATTTAGCTGTAGTTAGGGATATAAGTATCTGAACACACAGTCAGTAACCTGGCTGGAACAATGTTATCAATCCACACTGAGACTCAGGTTTTTCCACTTGCTTGTAGCCCAGGAAAAGAACAGCTGAGCAGAATCAGACCCTACCTGGGAGCAGGAGTAAGTCTGAAAATAAATCTAAGTGAAATTGAGAGTTGATTGGTTGTTGAGCAACTGCATGCCCTAAAGTTTAGGTCGAGCAGCATTTAAAATGCAAGCAGACAGAAAAGGCCCCTGGTATATATTTAATATTCTTTAAAACTAGAAGATGTAAACATAGGAAGTAATTTAAGCATAAATTGTTGCACAACAGTTCACGTGGAATGTTCCTCCTGAGAGTTGTGGGGAATCAGGAACACTTCCAGGGTCCAGTCAGGATGAATACACGTACAGGAAGTGTCTCCAGCAGCAGCTTCTGGAAATCCATGTTTCAGATCTGGATCAGCAACTGAAGTTACATTGGAGCATCTGGAAAACTGATTCTTCATGAATAGCATATACAGTGAGGTGAATCACACTACAAATAAAAACAGTGCAAAGACAGGCAGGGAATGGTGACATGAGACACAGTAAAAGCTCTATGCAGGTAAGTGCAGGAGTACACTAGGTTCATCTGTCTCCAACAGTTTTCCGATTTTTGAATACTAATGGAACAGCTGGCCTCTCAGGGGGAATCAACTGAAGACAAGTCTATGATACCAAACACGGCTGAGCTGCATAGGGTACTGGTGGGGACGGTATAGAGGCAATAGTTATCAGAAATTGTTATTTGCCTCCTTGCTGCCAGGATCAGGGATTTCATTGAGCAGCAGCAGGATAGTGAAAGGACACAAACAGCCAGGTGACACTCCATGTCAGTGTCAATGACGTATGTTTCAAGAAAAACAGGATGAGGTCCATCAAGCAGATGAGAGAGAGCTAGAAAATCAATTAAAATGTAAGATTTCAAAGGTAGTAAACTTAGGTTACTCCCAATGCCACATGCTAGTGATTCAGGAATAACAGACAAAATAAGACAAATGCATAGCTCAAGAGATGGTGCAGGACCACGGGATTTAGATTGCAGAGACTTTGGTTCCTATTAAGGGAAAGATGGGGCCAGTGAAAATTGAATGGGTGGCACCCCAGCAACGCTGGGTTATCCTCACAGAGGCATTTGCTAATATGATCAGGGAGTGGTAGGGAATGGAAATCCAAGCAGAGAGACACAAGGGAGAAGCAACGGTAGAAATGAAAGATAGAAAAACAACAAGCAAATGCAGAAAGGAGAGGAAAAAAAGGCTATTAGTAAGTTGGGCTATTGTATAAAAGTGAAAAATTGCTCAAAGTACAAATCTAAAGGTACAATGTCTGGAATATATGTAATAAGGTTGATGAATCAACAGTGCAAACAGTTGTACACATGTATGACATGATTGCAATTAAGTTGACACAGCTAGAAAGTGACCAAGTCTGGGAATTGAGTATATAGGATATTCAATATTTAGGAAAGACAAGCAAAAAAAAAAGGAAAAGCGGGTGCAATGGCGTGATAAAGAAAGGATGAATTCAGTGCAATAATGTAAAGGGATTGACTTAGGAAATCTCGATGCAAAATCAGTCTGGATAGAGCTAAGTGACAAGATCTACAGTCCTGCGAACTGAATTGTAAGGTAGGGGACAGCATTAAAACAGGAAATTAACACCCCTTAATCTAAACGGATTCGGCAGTAATCATGAGTGATTTTAATCTACGTAAAGACTCCTCGAACCAAATCAGCAATAATACTATGCCAAAATAAATTCCCCGACTGTGTACAAGACTTTTTTTTTTTAAACTGTACATTGAGGAAGCAACTGGGGAATAAGCAAGCCAAGATTTGGTATTATACAATGAGAAGGGGTAAAGTAATAGCTTTATTGTGTGGGACTGCTTAAGAGTGACCATAACACGATGCTTCACAGCACCAGGGACCAGGGTTCGATTCAGTTTGCAAATTCTCCCTGTGTCTGCATGGGTTTCCTCTGGGTACTCTGGTTTCCTCACACAGTCCAAAGATGTTCAGGCTAGGTGGATTGGCTAAGCTAAATTGCCCATAGTATTCAGGGATGCATAAATTAGGTGAATTACAGAGGGATGCTCTGAGGGTCGGTGTGTGCTTGTTGGGCCAAAGGGCCTGTTTGCACACTGTAGGGACTTTATAAATAAATTTATAAAATAACAGAATTCTTCATTGGGATGGAAAATGAAGTAGTCCAGTCCAAAGCCTGTATTCTAAATCTAAAAAAAAGGAGCATACTAAGGTGTACAGGGGCAAGTTGGCTACATTAACAAATACTCTAGCCTTTCTTGTATAAAAACACAACAGGATAAAGGATTAAATCATGATTAACAAAATAAATTAGATCTGAACAGCAATCATGTAAACTTTCTTCCTGTAGCCTCTTATTTTCTTCAAACACCCCAAAGGTAAATAGGCAGCTCTCCATTTGTATCCTGGCATCAACATAAAGGCTGCTCCCAGCTGTCACTCCCCATCATAGCCTCAGCAAAACAGCAGCTGACCTCTGGGCCTCCGCTTCTCACTCCCTGGACTCAGCTCACACCAAACCAAACTAATCATTCTACAGCTCTAAGAGCCAATGGAAAACTTTACAAGAAAGCATCTCCCACAACAATCAAGTCAAGGACTTCAATTAAAACACCTGCAGTTGAATTTGAGTTTAACTGCAATTAATTGTTCGAACACTCACAGCATTTCAATTCCAAAATAAAAACATTCAGCCCATTTTCAAAAGGAATCCAGCATCTGAGGACAAAGTCACTTGTGATGTTTACTTTAAAAACTTATAAAGCATATTGAAGCTATTCTGGTGCTAAGCCAGTGTTTATGGCTTCTGGCTTGCTCACTCTAAAACAAAAAGGAGCACAGTGTTTAATCAAAGAAACATCGTTAATGTTCAAAATCATCCATAAGTGATACATACAAACGATACTGAAATGCAAAATCCTTTCGTTCCCCTGAGCAGGTGGGAAGTCAGAAACAATTCTACACAAAAATCTATACACTTCAGTTTTTCTAGTTAGTACAGAAGGTAATGAATCTAGGTTGCAAAGGGATTATTCCTTTCTCTCAGGTATTGTTCTACTGTATTTATCAAGAAACTCAAGAATTCAAAAACCAACATTAATTCTTGAATTGTCTCAGCCAGTGCAAATAAGCTCTCTTCTGACAGAACCGTAGAACAATTACTTTTTAAATCAAACTACCAAGTGCTGTGTTTCACCATAAAGAGGATGGACAAAAGGTACTTCATTTTGAGACTGAGAGTGCAGGTGTTTGTCATTTGGTGCAGTTGTATTGCACGACTACATACAAATGGACCTCAAGAACTATTTAAGTAGAATAGAATAATGCAACAATGATAAAAAGAAAGTCATTTCTGCAAAGCAACATGAAACAAAGTTCTTTTTAATGTGCATAGTCAAAGAGTACACTTGTAGTGCTTAGAGTTCTATGCCAGTTTAACCTGACAAAATATAGCCACCTATTCAAATTCAAAAGATTCAGTAAGGGGGATCTTGTCATGAAAGCAGCTTTGTTTATAGATGAAAACTGCAACAAACTTTCTGTTATTGAGAAACCAAGGTAAAAGCCCAGTTCAGGACACGACGATGAAAACAGAAGAGAAATCACAATAAATGAGGATATAATGATAAAGGTGGCACAAAGTGTACAAGTTAGAAGCCTGAATTAAAGTAATAAGTTACATATTTCTAAAGGCCCGAGAAAGAATAAATTAGGACAAGGGGATTAGTTTCAACAGAATGGAGAAGCAGCACACTTTTTTTTAAAAAGACAGTACGGTTTGTGTGAAATAAAAATCTCCTAGCATTAAAGTGTAAAAAAACCCCTCAAATATCATTCATTCTTGTAACCTGCAATACTACAATCTGTTTTTTGACTTCACATTAGTATAGACTTGGCAGCTCCAAATTATATTTCCCTATTTCCATAACTATCCTTACAATTTTCTCTTCCAAACTTTACAGATATTTGGAAAACTTCTGTTTGCAAAACGAAATTAAAGCAGTACTAACTGCTTTCCTTGTGCCACTAATCCACATATTCACTGTACCTCAGCAATTGAGAAAATCCTTTAAAAGTCAACCAGTCTGAACAAAGATCTTCAACATCTTAGATTGTAACTCCAAATTAAATAGCCCACTTACATCTACGTTATTTGTCCTTCAGCATTTTCATAACTAGAGTCTTTCACTTCTCAACCATCTTCAAAATGAAGAAGCTGGCTCAATTTCATGAGTCTCCCTTTTTACTCCAACAATACATTCCATTTACAAAAACAATTGTATTTTACAATAAGTCAGATGTGTAACTGAGGCATAAAGAAACAAAAAAAAGCGGCAAGATTGCTGGGAATAATTATCGCCATAATCAAAGAGATGAATTCTAAGGATGGCATAACAGAAGAAAGTGGAGAAAAGGGGATGTTGCAAGGAGGAATTCAGGTCTTCAGTCTAGTCTGAAGACATTCAACAAAGTTGGATGCAGGGGAATCAAAAGAATGAGAATTTTGAGATGTGACAATTTCAAATTTGAGATTCTAGTTCTCCTGTTTAAAGGCCTAGAAAGCCTCACCTTCAGCACTTCCACAACATTCTCCCCACTTATGATTTCTTCCCCATTCCTCAAACGCTGTCTGTTATTTTGGGGCTTTTTCAAGTCAGCTTTATGGATGACCTAATAAAGATGAAGTTATATTAGGGTAAAACATGATAGATCACCGCCCTGCTTGGTGAAAACCTAAGTCACACACATGTGCCATACAGTTTACTTCTCAATTAAAAATAATTTGAGTTTATATAGCACTTTTCGTAAGCACAGTATGTTCCAAAGCCCTTTTACAACAATAGTTGTAATGTAGGAAATTCAATTGTAAAGTTTGCCACTGCACAGCATTATTGGCCAGATGCTGTGTTTCAGTAATGTTGGCCGAGAGCCTAATATTGGCCAAGGGAAAACGGAGGATCTCCATGCTTTTTAAAATATTACCGCAGAATCTCCACTTTCACCCAAGGAAAGGTGGGCTCTCAGTTGCTCTCGTCCAATCCAATACCTTCAACAATGCAACACTCCCTCAATCATGCAATGGAATGTCAGCCTAACCTGGTGTTCACATTTCCAGAACAGGACTTATAACCACAGTTTTCTGATGCAGAATTGACAGTGCCACCACTGAACCATAATTAATAATTAATTAATTCAAAGTGGCTTCATTCAAATTATCCGATCATTTACTTTATAGCACTAGCCACCCAACATGCAATTTGCATTACTTATTCAAATTATTGATTATTTCAATTTTTACACAAGAACAAATTTGAAACGAATTCAACAGTTCTTTAAAAGAGTTGAATAATGAAAGGTATGGGCAAGAGTAGGTGAATGGGATTAGATAAACTAACTCATACGGAGCATTACATCTGCAACACCTTGATGGACCAAATGGCCCACTTATATGATCAAAAATTCCTTTGTTGTACTTCTCCAGTAACAGGAAAGCTGTGTTACTCTTCAATGATACTGTGCATTCGGAGAGGGATAACAAAATTGTTAGCAGCTTGCGCTTAGGGACCACACTATTAAAACAATTTCCACAAAATCTTGGCACAAACTAAGCTATTTCTTTTGTCAAAACACACTGAAAAGATTTTATCTACAGACGATAAGTCAGACACAGTAGTCATCCTTTGCAATAATTCCCTTCATTGCTGAAGGAACAAAATAAGCTGGATCATATCGGAAACACGTCATTTAGCACATTTAACGGGAATGAACTAGTGCAAGTATTTCCGAAAATATACATTCCCTTTTAATGTCTATTTTTAAAAGAATGTGTGCTCTTTTCAAGCTTTCAAAGCAGCAGGAAAACTTTTTTAATTACATCACCTTGTTTAAATTAAATGATTACTCCAACTTAATTGCTTGCTGGTCTTTCATCAATATTTCATAAATATATGGCAGTTATAGTGAAAAATCACTAAGCAGCAAGTTTGAAGTTTGCATCTTGTTCACGTCACACACCTTCCTCAAAATCCTGAAAATTAAAAGACATTAAACAGAACCTGGAGCTGAACACAAGAATGGCTGACTTCGAACTTTTAACCATGCATCTTACTGTTACAATTGTAATGAAAATGGACGATCAATATTCAACTTTTATAATGTCACATTAATACTCAAGTCTTTCAATGACTAAAAGTAGTTCCTCAAAAATGATACTATTTGACTAATCTCATTGTTGTGATTACCTAATCAGCACAGGCAGCCCAAATGGAGTACACAAAAGCAGCTACATCAGAATTATCATTCTGATCAAGAGACACTAAAATATAGAGAGGCATCAAAAAATTTACAGCTTATTTTTTGTAAACTCATACTGGCACAATAACTTATATTGAGAAATGTTGGAGGTAATGTTGCCCACAACTATCCAGGTTGGAAAGACACAACAACACAGGCACCAGAATCCATGAACTAACTGTACAAAAGTAGGAGGAGTGGAGGCCATAAGACATAGGAGCAGAAGTCGGCCACTTGGCCCATCAAGGCTGCTCTATCAATTCAATGAGATCACAGCTGATTTGATGATTCTTAACTCTATGATCCTGCCTTTTCCATATAAGCCTTAATTCTTTTACAGATTAAATGTATATTCAATGACACATCCTCTGTAGCCCTTACAGAAAAGAATTCTTTAGGTTGACTACTCTTCAAGAGAAGAAATTCCTCCTCATCTCTGTCTTTGATTAGTTGTTACTCGATGCCCCCTTCCCAGTTTCAGACTTATCCAGGAGGAAACAACCTCTCAGTATCTACCTAATCAGCTCCTTCAGGATTTCTCTGCCATGAAGCCACATTTGGTTATACTATGCATTTCTAAATGCTTTGCTATTAGATCCTTAATAATGAAATTTAACATTTTCACAACGTCAGATATTAAATTAATTGGCCTATACTTACCTGTTTCTTGTAACTTGTAACTCTCTTATTCAAAAAGGGAGGGAGGAATTGACAGTTTTCCAAATATCCAGAACTTCTCTGGAACCTGGCAATTTTTGAAAGTTAACCAGTATCCGTGACATCTCTATAGCTACTGCTTTTAATATCCGAGGATGCATGCCATTATGTGCAGAGGGCTTAACAGCCATCTGCCTCATTAATTTCCTGACTTCTTTTTATCCTTGCTCAGGTTACAGCTATTGTCTTTATTTCCTCTTCTCCATTTTCCCCTTAATTATCTAGTATTTTTGGAATGTTATCATCATCTTCTACCATGAATACTGCTGCAAACTATTTATTCAACTCCTCTGCCATTTCCTGGTTCCCAATCTTATTCTCGAAGGGTCTTATACATAGAACATAGAATAGTACAGCACAGTACAGGCCCTTCAGCCCACGATGTTGTGCTGAGCCTTTACCCAAAACCTAAGGTCTACCTAACCTCAACCCATACCTTATACTATCATCCACATGCCTGTCTCAAAGCTGTTTAAATGCCCCTAATGAAGCCAACTCCACTACCCTCTCTGGCAATGCATTCCATGCCCCTACCACTCTCTGAGTAAAGAATCTACCTCTGATGTCTCCCCAATATCTACTTCCTTTCACTTTAAAACTATGTCCCTCGTAAAAGCTACCTCCACCCTAGGAAAAAGTCTCCATCTGTCTACTGTATCTATACCTCATGTTCACAGTTCCCTGGAAGCTGCCACCCAGGTGGATAGAGTTGTAAAGAAGGCGTATGGTGTATTAGCTTTCATTAACAGAGGGATTGAATTCAAGAGCCGTGAAGTTACGCTCCAGCTATACAAAAGCCTAGTTCGGCCACATCTGGAGTATTGTGTCCAGTTCTGGTCGCCTCATTACTTGTACAGGACAAAAATCTGTGGGCCGTCCTAGTACACTGTCTCTCTATGCATTGCACCTGCCTGCAACAGATATTGCTGAACAACTCATTGACTGTTCACTATGACCTTTCTTTTCCTTTTTGCGTATTTGAAGCAGCTCATCATGTGTGAGGTCATTGTCTTTTTATTTCAGTGTTTTTAAAAACGACATACTAAAATAAGAAAGCGTTATGTTAAAACCAATGCTTTCAAAGGATGGCTTCCTGTTTTGAAAAGCTGGTAAGCTGTCATCTAGAACAAGCATCTGAAACAGCTGTTTGAACAACCAGTAATTGAAGTCATTGCAGATGAACAGGAGCCGAAGGAGCTGGTGGCAAAGAAAATTCAAACTGTCTACAAGCTAGGGCCTTTTCCTTGCCAACAATCACACGATCAGTTGTCAGGTAACTGAACAGCTTGGAGCCACAAGCAAGACATAAACAGAAAGGTTTTGATCTCCACCATTTCAGACAGTGGCTCTTGGCTCTCTGCACTCACTCTAAATCTGAAGAATATCAGTTACTCTTTCCATTAATAATTGCAGCAAGCTGTCATTGTTAATTGATAAACAGATATATTTTACAAATGACCAGCCACCCCGTGAATCAGTGCAAACAGTTAGAAACAAGAAAGCCATGAAAAAGCCTTTGCATCAGCAAGGACCAAATCAACAGAATTTGTGGACAAAGACTATTAACTTGTCTTTCTAGATTTACCCCTCTGACATGCTTGTGTGTGGGCGCACACGCGCACATGGGGAAGTTATAAGAGAATCAAATGATTTTATTAGTAGTGTTATATGTTGACAGTTTGTAGTTGTTTACCTGTGGCTAGAGCCTAATTACTTGTAATAAACAGTAACTCTTGTAAAGTACAAAAACCTGGTCCATGGCCTCTGTCAACACAGGTCAGAGAATCAGGTAAAATAGGGGAACTTTACGTACTTGTTTTAAAAACCTTTAACTTTTGTGACAATGCCAGGAACAGTAAAGTTTTAGTTCCAATGTGCTACTCAAATCAGTCATGACAACCATCAGTTTTAGTGTTACTTGCTAGTATATTCTCAATTGATCTTCTCCCTTTTGCTTGGTTATTTTTGGTTCATTTTTAAGATGTTCTCAATATTCTGGTCTACACTAAACTTTGCCACATTTTGGGGTTTTCTTTCAACTTGATATTACCTTTAACTTCTTGATTAGTTTATGTACTCCCTAGAACCCGCCTGCCTTTTCAAGATATAATGGTGTTGTGATTCATGAACTAGTTTCTTAAACCTCTGCTGCTGTTCGTCAGTTGCCTTGTTTGCCAAAACCCGTCCCCAGTCTATTCTAGCCGACTCTGCCTTCATTCCTTTGTACCGTACATACTTGTGTACAAGTCACATTTAAGACGTTTTTAGCGTTAAATTTATGGGGTTGACTTTTATACTGCTACTACTTTTGAGAGGCTGAAATTCATGCTACAGTCCAAAATACCATGTCATTAGTAGAAGCCCAATTGGTCTCTAAACAAATACAAGAAAGAAACACAACAGATTATGATAATTACAGTAATATCTTATAGTTCAGCAGACAGCTTTTGTGCAATCTCAGTTCTCTGCCGATGTACTAAATCATGGCTTCTCATGCGCCATCCGGCACTTGCCTTAAAATCAGAAATATCATCCTTCATTGATTCATTTCGTGCACGGATTCGGATGACTTCAAGACTAACACATTTTCTATTTTGACAATTTTCAAGTAACCACTCAGCAAATTTTTCCTTCAACTATAGCCACTTACTGACTTTAGCTCTTTTGGCACACTTTCATTTTGGCATTGTCTGAAGTTGGTTCAATGTCTCTGGTCTCTCAGTTCTCTCTGAAACGCAAAATTCTCTTACTACTGCACAGTTATTTGTCTCCTCTGCAATTTCAATAACTTTCAGTTGAAACACTGGTGTTTAGTGTGTTTTTTTTCTAGATGGAGACATTTTTTAAAAAAACACAAAATGAAGAAATTTCAAAACACATAATAGCACAAAAAAATTCATTTCCTCATCATAACATTTATGCACAGGATAATTGTTGACTCACAAACGTTAATCTGTTATCTGTGAAGAAGTAGTTTTGACCTATATATGAGATATATGGAAAATTCTAAACATTTTGACCAAAAATAAGGAGTCGACTTTTATGAGCGATCAACTGTCACTCAAATATATATGATAATTACCCTTGTTTATGTTTCTCACTCTCAATCGGAATGCTAAATTCTCCCATATTATGATCACTGTTTCCTAGAGCATCATCTATTAAACCGGCTTCGTTATATAGTAGCATTTTTTTGTTGAATCCACACATTGTTTAAGGAAACAGTTATAAGTACACCGGGTTCTTACTCATGGTTACCTCTGCCACTTTGATTTTCCATTTTACAAGATTAAAGACATGCATTTTTAACTTATTTTTTTAAATAAAGGTGTCTTCACTATCTCGATTTATTCTCTTTTCTACAGTGAGGAAGTGAAGAGCTTTTTTTCAAAATAGCGAGAGGCTAAAAAAAATGCTGATGTCTGAAGGGACCTTGATGTCCTTGTTTGTAAGTCACTGAAGGCTAGCACCCAAGTGCAGAAAGTAATTTAGAAAACAAACAGTATGTCAGCCTTTAATACAAAAAGATAAGAGCTTAGAAGCAAATAAGTCGATCTTGAGTTGCGTAGAACGTTGTGGTAAGACCACACCCTGAAGCACTGTTTGCCAAAGGAGGTACACACTTGGGGTTAAGGGATGTAGCAAACATTTTCTTTTTAAATCAGACTGATTACTGGGATGGTGGACCTGTCCCCCGAGGAAACACAGTGGAGGTCGGTCATATACTCTCTAAAGTTGAGAGGTATAATAGTTAATATGATAGAAGATTATAAAATTCTTAAGAGATAGACAGAGTTGATGAAAAAAGAATGTTTTCAGTCCCTGTGGAATTTCTAGAATCAAGGTACAACATCGTAACATAATGTTAATGTTAATCCTAAATGTCTTTTTAGGATAGAGGTCAGGAGGAACTTCTTTATTCAGAGGGTGGTGAATTTTTGTAATTCTGTACCTCAGAGCGTTGCGTAAGCTCGGTCATCAAGTTCAAGATGGAGACAGATAGATTTCTAGTCACTAACGTATCAAGAGATTGTCTGATACTGCAGAAATATGGTTTGAGGTTGGTAATCAGCCATGATCGAGAACAGCAACAAAGGCTGATGGAATGATTGGTAGGAGTACAGGCAAACAGCAGCCTTTGAAAAATAAAAGGAGAGAAATAACAAAATGAACTGATAACTGAAGGCTAGCACCCAATCCTGAAATCTCTTCTTTCCCTCTCAATCTGAGAAGCTAATGCTGGTGAATACATTAGGTAAAATAACTTTGACTTCTTGGTGAAAAGTACGTACAAGCTTCACCACTCCCGAGAAAGCAGAAAAACAGCTTAAATTGGGGTTCAAGTTTCACTCTTTTGACTCAAGGATTCGAATAATTTGACTATGATGGTCTCTGCTTTCCTGTTTGTATAGATACCCTCATTCTCTCTTCCTTTAAACTTCTTTCAGGAGGTGTGTGTGCTTGATGTCACATTTTATTTTTATCAGGCTTAAAATGGTAATAAAACACCACTCTCTTTTACTCAAGAAAACCTTCGATTGGATCTACTTCATTTTGATTTGGTTAACTAAGTTAACTGAAGTGTGATAACTCTGCAAAAGAAATGAAAAATGTTTGTTGCAACCAACTGAGGAGGGTTTCAAAAACAAAGGAGCCAACTACCCACCTTCATCAGGTCTCAACAATATAAATGATACACAGAAGTCAGACATCCAAGCCTCCTTTTATTAATAGTGAGGCAACAGCAGAAAAAGTGGTGAAGGTGGGCAATAGTCCATCTCAACGATGGTAAAACTCTGGGCAAATATGTATCCTTCACTGCCATTTAGATTTTGCATGAGCCAGATTAGATCTTCAAATAGAAATGTTCTCACAGGCAGCTCAGAGTGATTCCATACCACATCACTCTCCTAGGTTAGAAGTTGAAACATGCTTGAATCACATGATCCCTGATGTTGATGATAGTTGGATCTCCCTGCACACACAGGACACCTGGATTCCTTACTTATCCCCATCTGCCTTTTTATACATCCTCTTCTCCCTCTAACATGTGCATCCCTCCAGGGTCCCAAAGTCACAGATCACAGCTGACCACACAATGGATGAAATTCTTGCAAGGAACTATTGGACCAGTCAGGCATCAGAACTGCATCTTTGGAAGCCTTATGCTTGATAGTTGTCATAGTGTGAGATGGGCATGACCGTATCACTTCCAGTCATCTGTTTCAGATTCTTGTACTGAATCATTTTTTCAAAAAAAGTTCTGTTTTCCCTCTGGGATCCATCCTAATTAGTTTGAGGTGGCACAATGTGCTGTGGCAGTCAGGCCTGGAGAAGGATCAAAAGAGACTTTGACCATGAATTAAAGTATACAGATGAAAAACGCTCTTAAAATAAAAAGAAAGCGTACTGGAAACACTAAGCATGTCAAGTCACATTGTTGGAAAAAGCTTCAAATCAAGATACAAGATCCTGAGGCAATTTGACAGGGTGGATACTGAAATGATATTTCCCTTTCGGGGAGAGACTAGAACTAAGGAGCACAGTTTAAAAATGAGGGATCTCCATTTCAGGAGAAGAATCTGTTTTTAGTTGGTTGTTGATCTTAAATACTCTTGCCCAGATGGCTGAGCCACTGAATATTTTTAGGCTGAGTTATATAGTTTGTTGATTAGCAAGTGAGTCAAAGCTTATAAAGGAGATTTAGATCAGTTATGACCTTACCAAATGATGGAACAGGCGCATACTCAACAGAGCTGTAGAAAGACACATGTAAAGAGTAGGTAATCCAATTTTTATTCGGGGGGGGGGTGCACAGATGACAGTAAGAGCATGTGTGCACGCACGCACACCTCTCTCTCTCTTTCTGTGTATGTATCAGCAAGTCTCAGGGTACATAAGGTCTAAGGGACATAAATGACAAGAGATTTCATGAAATTAGAAGAGCAATAATGGGTATACTAAAGAAACAAAGGCTGCATTGAGATGAGGAGCAACTGGCTACACAAAACCATCTGTATACAACATTAACAGATAAAGGATCAAAAAATAATGACAATTATTTATAATCAGCTCAGCTAAAATATTCGCAGCAGAAATACTGTGGTAACCATGGGTCCAAAGTCTTAGTAGTTGGGATTTTGAAAGTACAGTTGCAAGAGAATTGGATAGTGGTATTTTCCACCAATGGATACAGAAAAAGGCAGTGAAATGTGGGGAGTGACACAATGAAAACATCAGAGATGGCTTTATCTGCAATTTAGACAACTTAAGGAACAAAATCTTGAGATGGCAAAGTTAAGGAGTGGGGGGAAA
This sequence comes from Stegostoma tigrinum, assembly GCF_030684315.1. Classification (NCBI taxonomy): domain Eukaryota; kingdom Metazoa; phylum Chordata; class Chondrichthyes; order Orectolobiformes; family Stegostomatidae; genus Stegostoma; species Stegostoma tigrinum. The sequence continues at coordinate 24,360,227 of NC_081382.1, forward strand.
AGAAAACAGAAATTTCTGGAAAAGTTCAGCAGGTCTGGCTGCAACTATGAAAAAAAAAGTCAGAGTTAACATCTTGTAAAGGTGACTCTTCCTCAAAACTGCACCTTATCCAACATGTTAGCTCTGATGTTTTTCTTTACACATGCTGCCAACCTGCTGAGCTTTTCCAGCAACTTCTGTTTTTGTTCCTGATTTACAGCACCCGCAGTTCTTTTGGTTTTTACAAGGTTAAGGAGTGGCTGTGAAGAAGACATTCAGAGAAGATAAGAGGGCAGTGAACTTGCAGGAGTGACAGTTTCTTTTAAATTTCATTTGTACTTAATGGGTTATTCCAATCAAATATGTTTAACATGAATAGCAGTTTGTATGTTATCGACATAAGATTTTTGAGACATCACATCTGAAACATACATGCATGAGAGGCAACATTTTTAATCATATAAGTGTGGGGGTAGTTGTTAAGCTCAGCTTTATTTTCATTAAATTCATCCCATCAACTTAAAAAGGAGTAGTAAACACAAAAGAATTAATTAATATCAAGTTAGAGAAAAGATTCTGAGACAATAGTAGGAAGACAATAATATACTCATTTGGTTCTTCAACAAATCAATTTTCTAATAAACTGAAAGTTTCATGTTCTTAAGTATTATTAATTGTTTTTTAAACTTCAAAACTGTTTGTGGTTCTGTCAGCAGCAACTGTGATAACCAATTTGCAACACATTTTAAATGTTTATATTTAGTCCCACTGAAGTGAATGTTTGACTTCAGTGTTTTGAGAGACTAACAAACTGCATAAGTATTCCGATCACACAACTTGCTCTACCTTGAGAATTCTGAATCTTGAAGTAACATTAAAGCATTTACAAGAAAGTACTAGCCCAGTCTACGATGAAAAGATGTTTGAGTTTACTTTCAAATACAAAAATTAATCTCTTCAGTTGATTGCAGATACATGTGGTGTTAATGGAAACATGTCTATGACAGGTTGGTGAAAAATAGAACTGAACTGAATCATTTATTGTCACGTGTATTCACTGTAAAAATACAGTCAAAAGTGTATACCTTCACTGTACATATATGGCGCTATTCAAATTTATTTAGAATAAGATATCAAAAAAACTAGGGAGTCTAACTTTCCTTTCCACTGTCATAGTCCTGCTCCCAGAATTCCAGCCCTCACCACGCCTCCACCAACATCCCACTCCAGGCTTCCCAGCCCTTGCCGTGCCTCCACCAGCATCCCATTCTGGGCTGCCTCACTGACTCATCTTACCACTGCTGCACCACTGGCTTGCTCTCACTGCCCCACTCACTTCAGCACATGCTTGATCCACCGTCGCTGCAGGGCACAACCCACACGTTCAGCTCCTGCCTAGTGGTTTCCAGGCATGACTCAGCTCCCTCCTGACTCCTTAGGTAGATAGTTAAAAGGGGTTGGGGGGGGGATAGAATTACTACAGGATGGAGAAAAGAGGGGGTGGGGAAAAGGAAGGACAAAGAAAGAAAAGAAAAAAAGAGAACCGACAGAGTGGAGCTCTAAATGGAGCAATTTATCTTGCCGCTACCATGCCAGAAATTTGAATTTATTGGAGTTGTTCCGAATTCAGAAGAACCTAGGATTGAGTTAAGATTTTTATTACTTCTAAACTCAACCCTGGTGTTTTCTGAATTAAGTTTAATTTCTATCCTTAGGGTAGCTCAGGGCAGTTCATGGAACGAGTCATATCAGCTAAAAGGTCTGGTTTGTGAAATTACAAATTGAAAAAGTGTGGTATGAAATCCACAGATAATTACAACGGAGAAGATTTAGGCTCTGAGATTTTTGATAACTTATGACAGCAGACTTTGAAATAATTCATCAAATTGTCTCCACAGTCCTTTGCAAAGAATATCATCAGTCCGTTAACTGGAACCCTAATGACTTAAGATGGCGTGTAATATCTCTAGACTTTAAGTCTTTATAACAGATAATGTCAGAAAACAGGTTGAAACTTTGTTTTGATGTGTGTTTTGAGTTCTAACTGTCTTCCATGATTAGGCAGCTTGCTATTTTTTTTGAAAATTTCTTCTTTGTGACGTAAATAAATGTCTATTGTCAAAGAAAATCTACAGCCCCATGTGAATGTATCTGAGTGATTAACTACCATGTTAATTAATAAAACAAAACACATATGATCTATCAAGGGCAGGGTCATTCTGGGACGTGTGTCTTTTAATATCAGCTGGAATCACAACAAATGGCACAGTTCCAGACAGCAAAATCACTAAAATGTATGCTGTGGAAACTTTTATTCTGACAAATAAAGAGCACAAGAAAGATAATTTTTTTTTCTATGAAGAATATCAAAATAAGCTACTTTAGCCAACTTTTAATTTCTTGACTAAAATCAAACATAAAAAACTTAGTTTGCAATAAGAAACAGCCAAACCACACGATTATGTTTTATGTCTAAAGTTCAGAAGCGTTAGTTGAAGTGCAAATTGCAAGCTGTGAGGATATTTCCGACAGAAAACATTAAGCTGAGGCACTTGAAATCATAACATTTGGAACAGTTCTGCACCTTTACATTTCAAAATATAATCTTAAGTAATTGCAAGTAGTTGTATCCATCGCAGGATTACAGTTCTTCAGTATTTACCCCATAAATACAGAATAAAATACGACAGGAAATTACTCCTGGCATCTAAGCACAGAATGCTGACAATACATTAAGTGACCTAAGTCATATTCAATGTCTACAAGTAACACTAACAGTCATTCCATTTTTGTTATTTTTAATACATCCTCTTCATTCACTTCACATTATGCCACCCATATCTTTGTTTAAAACTTGAATGATGGAGTAGCCGCTAAAGTACTTTGTGGTCAAGATTGATACCAGAACATTAAATAAACGAAACTGACAGCATAGATTTACATTATGAGTAATTGAACGACAGTTTGTGTCACTCAGCAAAACAGAACAAAAATGAAACTAACAGTTTTCTTACAAAGTGTCCACAACAGAATTTGATATTTTATTTTAGCTGTGCAACACCCAAGTCCCAATAGTGATGCATTCTTTCACCTTCCAATGTACAAACAAATTGGTGAAGATTTATGCAGCAGCTTAGCAATTATAAAGACTGCTGTAACAAGGATATTCTATGAACCACAAATACAACATCACAACAGCAAGGAAAGCATGTTTCAGATAGATACAGCCAATTCTACCAAGGGTGATGTTCTTATTCTTTTTAAATTATGTTTTACAAGATAAGCATTTTTTCTCAAAATAAAATTATATAAAAACAATTATTTACATTTCTACAAAACTAATGGTAACAGGTTTCAAGTGCTAGACTTATGCATTTTAGTGCAATTCTTTTACACACCATCCGAGACACCACAGTTACTTGGTGACAGTCCATATTTCTTCACTGTCATTTAAACCATGAAATTCCATGGATAGAGATCATAAGGAACAATAACATCAAGCTCAGATGGTTCTTTGGAGGGACACAGGAGAGAAACAAAACAACGATGGTACTTTATCATTGTACATGCCAACTGAATAATGCTTACAACATTTACAAGGATAGTTATAAAATGAATCTATAATAACTGGTCAACATCGAACGAAATCTTCTTTTAGCCAATGCCATACGAGTTTAAACAGGCATCTGGTTAAAGTGTTTGAAAATAATCGCAGCACTATTTTAAAAAGGTAAAGTAAACAAACTGTGTAGGTGGATTGGAATTTATAGGATTTAGTCAGGACCAAAGCTAATAGTGCAAAGGACTTGTACGGCGATGGAGCACAAAGCTAACTAAAGCTTGTTAAGTCAAAGCCCCTTCCCACCATAAAAGCAAACCATTAATAAATAGGTGCAGCGTAGGCATTTTCAATGCACATGGGGCTTGTATTTTATTGTTTTTAGTTAGTTCTAAAAAACTTGGAAGGTGCCCTTTAGCTACTGCATTTTTGTGCTCTTTTGAGTTGAAGAAAATGAGTTGCAGGAGTAAATGCTACTTCCATTTTGTAACAATAGGTTACAACGTTAACCTTCCACTACACATCTCATATTTCTACCCCATTTAAAAAACACCCATTCTCATGCCTTTGAAATAAAATGGAACTTAATTGAAATAGAAACAAGGCTATACCTGTGTTTTGAAATTATGTTAAGTATGTAGACATGCTGCAAATTAGTTAATTTGCATGAACTGCAATCATTTTCTTCAAATCTTTTGCACTTGGCTGGTCAAAATCAGAATCATTGCAGCTAAGGAGCAGACCATTCAACCCCTTGAAATCTGTGTTTTTTTGTAGAGCTATCCAATCAGTTTCACTTCTTTGCTCCATCTCAGTAGCCTGACAACTTATTTCCCTTAATATCCTCCAACTTCCTTCTGAAATAATTGAACATCTCAACTTCCAAAACTTGTTTGGGAAACAATCTACTTAGCACCAAGGAGAACAGCCCAGCTTCTCCAAACTAAGCCTGCAGCTAAAATCCTACTCCCCAGCATCATTCTGGAAAATCTCTTTTGCTCCCTCTCAATGACCACTGAGATCTGTTCTAAAATGTAGTGACCAGATCTGGTTGCAATTTTCTAGTTGTGACTTAACCATAACAACGAAGAATTCAGCACAATTTCTCTGCTCTTCTGCTCAAGTCTCTCTGTATGATGTCAAGCCCAATACATAGAACATTAGAGCATAATACAGGCCCTTCCGCCCTCGATGTTGTGCCGACCTGTCATACCAATCTGAAGCCCATCTAACCTACACTATTCCATGTACATCCATATGCTTGTCCAATGACGACTTAAATGTACTTAAAGTACTTTGCTAATTACTCTTTCAATAGCCCTGTCATCTTCAAGTATCTGTCTGAGTGGACCCTAAAATCTCAATCTTCCCCCAAAAGCTGTATGATTAAGTTTATATTACCTTTCCATGCCTTCTCTGCCAAAACACTTCTATCTTAAATTGTGCATTCTATTCACCTGCTCATTATGCTAGTCAGTCTTCAGTTACAGTCAATTTCTGTCATCGTCACTGTTCGCCACGTTTCCATGGTTCATAACATCTATAAAGACTTCAGGGCAAAATAACTTCTTAAATTCTGATCCAACTTTTGTGATAAGAGCGTGTTCAGCACTCTGAATGTACACCAATAAAAGTGATCCTATAACAACAATGTAGGCCCTAAAGATAAATAAATGATATAAAAATGTTACACAAGACTGGGAACATGTTCAAATAAAAATACAAGTACATTGAGTCACTGTAGAGATTACTGACAATTCTTCCACAAAACAAAACCCCAAGCATTGCTGAAATGCATTCACAGATAACTTGGCACAGCAAGCTTATGTCTTCTCATCCCGCTGACAATTTCATGGCTTTTTTTATATGCTCTGGCAAGTTCAGTTTACTAAAATGAAGACATTTTTTCTTCTCTGGAGAGAAAGGTTTAAATACAATTTTACTAATTTAGTTCATTCAATTATATAAATACAGTTTCAGCAAACTTAAAACTCCAACATGATAACTCTAATATTGTAATAAAGAAAGTTTTGAAAACTATTGAAACAATGTTAGAATCAATGCATTTTATATGTAACAGCTCCTTGCATGCATAACACACATTGGGATTTTCATTATTAATATACGCAACAGAATTCCTAAAGTATAGCTGGGTAGCAAGTTTAATACCAACCTTTTCACTGCAATGACTTTCACTTTGAGAGCTGCTTACAATTACAAGCTGAAGAACAATTCTGAAGCATTGGATAACAAATCAATAATCACATAATTCATCCTTCCTGTTAGGTAACCCCAGCTCCACCCCTCCCCATAGAAAATAGAAAACATGTTTTCTCTTGTATTTCCTTTCACTGCTGGCCCTTAAACCAACTTTAGGCTAAGCATGAAAAATGGCCTGCTTTTAGGTCTCCAAATTCCTCATTATCAGGCTGGCCAAGGGACAAGAAAACAGATTATTGGTCTCCAGCCCTTTCTTTTCATCATAAAAGAGGAGCTGGCTTCTGGCTCCATTACAGCCTAATTGCAATCATGGACAAAAAATACTAACTCCAGAGTGGAGAGGAGAATGACTGCCTTTAACATCAAGCTCTCATTTAACAGAGTGTGACATCAACGACCTCTAGCAAAACCAAAGTCAATGGAAATCCAGGAAAAAAAAAACTTTCTGCTGGTTGGAGTTACACCTAGCTCAAAAAGGAAGTAAGTTGTAGTTGCTGGGAGGTCAGTTACCTTAGCTCCACAACATCACTGCTGAAGTTCCAAGGGGTAGGTATTTTCTAACCAATCTCGTCGGAGATGTATTTTTATTCTGATGGAAATGGTTCAGAGGTAGGGATATTACCAGTCTGTCACAAGAGCCCTTAAGTTCCTCAGGGTAGTATCCCATCTTCAGCTGCTTCAATGGCCTTCCCTCCATCACAAAGGTCAGAAGCAGGAGTGTTCAACGACAATTACACAATATTCAGCATCATTTGTTACTCCTCAAATACTGAAGTAACCATGTCCAAATGCTGCAAAACCTGAAAAACAGGTAGGTGGCAAACTTTTTTTGAGCCAAAGTGCCAGGCAATGACAACTGCTGACAAGAGAGAATTTAACCGTTGTCCCTTGACGTTCAACGGCATTATGATCATTGAATGCCCCATTAACAACATGGACCAGAAACTGAAGTGGACTAGCTACAATTCTTAGATTAGAATTTTTCATCCCATATGATACAGCTTTGTATTATATTAAATATCATGATTATTAATTTCACAACATCTGACTTCTTCTCATCATATACTCAATGCCTTTGACAATCCCAAATTCAACTGGTGGAACTGAAATTCACTCAAACAAATTCTATAACTGAAAACAAGTCTCAGCAATAGTTACTACAAAATTATCATAAAAACCCATGTGGTTTATTTATTACGTCTTTTAGGGACACCTTCACTTAATGTGGCTCACATGTGACTCCAGACACAATCATTCAGCTGACTCTCAAGGGCACTTTGAAATTACACAGCATGATACCTATTTTGGGGGCATTAAGATTTGAACAACAAATATTAGTCATGCAGCGAGGCTCACTCTAAGGAGGAATAAACAGATCTAAATACAATTATTTTAACACCCACTAAGTTAACCAAAGATCCTACAGCAAAGCAATGCGGTACTAACCATGTTCAAAGCCATGATGTTTAAGAACAATGAATTATGGAGCTAACAGTGATTACAAGTACAACCTTTACTGGATTAGTTCACACCTTTCAAGCTACCTGTCGAATCAAAGAAACGTTAAAGAAATCTTTGGTGCTCAGGAAAATGTCTACCCATCATCAACTCTAAAGCAAAAATACTGGAAGTGACTATTATCCAGATAACTCTAAGTCTACTCCCAAATGTCCTCAACCCCCAAAAACTTTTGGAATGACATGCCAAAGAAAATAAACTACAAAAGGTGACTGGAAGTATCTACTACTATGTTCTCTGTTTTGTCTAAACACTGAACAGAGTGTATTCTCATCAACATGCCAACAGACTGAATTTTGTAAAACAAAAGGAGGAAACAGCAATCTGTGCTTTTAATTTAGTAGCTCTGCTGGAATGTCGTCCAATCACAGGCTAGCTTGTACTTTAGCTCCTGAGATGGCCTTAGCTGCAAATGAATAGGACAATTATCTTACTCTGAATCCATTCATTAAAATTATGTTTATTTGCAACTGGGTATTGCCTCATTTATTATCACCTGCATGATTAAGTGTTGTATGTGGTGGATGAGGTTTAAGTTCAAGGTATCTTTGGGAGTCCTCAGTCGTGCAAGAAAGGAGACTGCAGCAAAAGAGAGAAGCTGCTGGCTGGGCAAGTTTAACTTCGTGCTTTGCATAAAAAAAGGTTGTGTTAAAAGTCACAAATTCATAACTGGCAATAGAAAAAAAATTGTTAAATGAGTACAGAGGTTAGGACATTGTTGTGGCAGTATGGGACATTGGTGAGGCCATTTCTAGAATACTGCATTCAATTCCGGTTTCCCTGCCACAGGAAAGATATTGTTAAACCTGAGAGGGTTCAGAAAAGATTTAAAGGATATTGCCTGGTTTGGAGGGTTTGAGCTACAGAGGGAGGATGATTAGTCTAAGGCTTTAATTCCTGGAGTGTTGGAGGCTGAGGGGTGACCTCACGGAGGTTTATAAAATCATGAAGGGCATTGATAGGGTGAATAACCAAGGTCTTTTTTCCAGGTTAAGGGAGTCCGAAACTAGAAGGCACAGGTTAAGATGAGAGAAGAAAAAAAAAATCTGAGGAGTAACTTTTCATGCAGAATGTGGTACATATGTGAAACGACCTGCCAGAGGTGGAGGAGGAGACTGGTACAATTACAACATTTAAAAGGCATCCAGATGGGTACACGAATTAGAAAGGCTTAGAGGGAATATGAGCCAAATGCTGGCAAATGGGACTAGATCATTTAGGATAACTGGTCAGCAGGGATGAGTTGGAGCAAAGGGTCTGTTTCTGTGCTGTATAACTCTACAAAAGAATATTTTCTAATACTCACTGTGTGGGAATATCAGTTTCCAGGAAGACAGATTCAAACAAATCTCTTATGTTGTCCATGATGATTCCAAGAATATTATCTCTTGCTTGTGATGTGGGAGGGATCTAAATTATGAGTATTTACAATTTCAATGTATCAAGGACCTGTTATACAGAGGAGTTGGCGAGTCTCACGCAAACGATTTGGATTAGCCAATTATCTAATTCTGAACTTAATGAGCAATATGTATAACAGTTGTACTGCTGCAACAGCCAGTTAGGAACACAAAGGACAGGCTGAACCTTACACTGGCAATTACTTTTTCAGAAAGCAAAGAATAGTACTCTCATATGGTATTATGACAATAGACAATAGGTGCAGGAGTAGGCCATTCGGCCCTTCGAGCCAGCACCACCATTCATTTATGATCATGGCTGATCATCCACAAACAGTATCTTGTTCCTGCCTTATCCCCATAACCCTTGATTCCACTATCTTTAAGAGCTCTGTCCATCTCTTTCTTGAAAGTATCCAGAGACTTGGCCTCCACTGCCTTCTGGGGCAGAGCATTCCATATATCCACCACTCTCTGGGTGAAGAAGTTTCTCCTCAACTCTGTATTATGAACTCATGCATCCTTTACACCCAAGGCAACTTAGATATGTTGCACACATATACCCTGTGGTGATCTGATTGTCATCAATAGCACATTTTAAGAATTATTTTACTGTAGTGTGGAATTATAACTACTGAAATATTCTTCAATCCAAGAGATGCTTCATAGAAAAAACTATTTTTTTTCCACCACTTCCAGGACGGAGCAGTAATTTCCATAGATAACTTCAAAGTTTTGACTGGGATGAAGCTAAAACAGCAATGTTCTTTCACCATGTTGCACCATGAAGATCTGACAAACCTAGTCCAGGGCAGGTTAAATGCTAAAAGGCAAAACTGAATGTTTCAGCCTTGTCAGTGCTCACCAATAATCTCTGTTCTACTGAGCTGAAAACATATTTGGGAGATTCAGCTGCTTCTGTGCATAAGGATGTATGCACTCATAACACTAAATGGGAACTTTACTGTCTGCTTCGCTAGTTTGCTTTTGAAAAAGGAAATTGCCAGTATAAGCTTCACTGTTACTGTGCAGATTCAGTAGCATTTGTATTATTTAGCTAATGCATATTAATTACCCTAAAAATAAATCCAAGCATTTCAGTCTCTTACTACAACATTTTGCAGAAACTGGGGTGTATTAAATATGCACAAGCCTCCTGAACGAAACTGTTTGGGATACAAAGAAAGAAGTCAAATCAGTAATGCTCTGGTTGATCGTTCTCACAGCTTCATCACTATCTTAGGAAAAACAGATATCCTAGTCATGAAACTGCTTAAAAGGTATTCTACAAATGACAACAACGTGATAATTTTTAGAAGCAATAGGTAACGCCAAACATATATAATGGAAATCCTGAAAGGGGAACCTAGTTAGTAAACCAGTATAATAACAAGAAAAAAAAGCACGGAGCACGGTTCTTCATAAGAGTCTAGTAAGGGAGCTTAAAAATCATGAAATACTTGAAAATTGATTAGGTAGACTGAAATTTGGTTTGGCACGAAAACAGAGTGGTGAGTAACAGAAATATTGAGCTGGCTAAAATAACAAGAGAGCTGATTCCAAGGGTTATTTTGGCCCTTTCCATTGCTACCTACTATATCCCTCAACATTAGGTCTAGTGGAAGTGAGGAACTTATTGATATTATTAGCAAAGGAATAGTGCTAAAGAAATTAACAGGACTCAATAATTATGAAATTCCTGGAGGTGAAGGCCTGAACGCTAGGGTTACAAAAGGACCAATTTTTGGTCCATAGGGTAGGAAGTGACAGTTTCTCAACTGCTTTCTTCTTTAAAAAAAACTTTTCATAGAATCTATTTCAGAAGAAGAATGTAACTGGATTTTAAAAAAGCTGCTTTGAATACAAAATGAGCAAGTTGACTGCTCCAGCAATTACCAGGACAACCGCAAACTCATCACTGGCCAGAATGTGACAGTCCTTGCAATTTATAGCCAAGTTAACACAAAGAACTGTGTAAGGTGAGAGGTCTACTCCAGCCAGCTCTAAACAAAAAGAATTCACATCTTATTGCTTTAATTGATGCAAATGTCCCCATTTATCTGTTGCCAAACAAAATAGTTTCTGATAAAGGAAACATCAAAACTCTCTCACTGATTGAGTGTCTCAACTAGAGCCCCAATCGCACAAATGAAGCTGCATCAGAGATAATAGGGCCTAGACCCAAGGCCCCAAAACGTCAGCTTTTCGGCTTCTAAGACACTGCTTGACCTGCAGTGCTCATCCAGCTGTACACCTTGTTATCTGAAATGAAACTACAAACTGGTTTGAACTGCCTTTTAACTACAAGGCTTAGAATTTTGTTTGCAAGTCTGCTTGTAATACCAGAAGAGGAAACAGCTCCAGGCTTAACTAAAAGGTAAGCCTGATCACAATATCTCTTACTGTACACTGTACATTGTGATGTTCTACAATGCACACAGGTACATTAGTTACACTGTAATCTTGTAACGGAAGAAGTTGTACCCAGGTAATTATGTGCCCAAGATGGTGCTGTAAGTGGTGACATATAAACCTTTTCACTGTACTTGAGTATGACAATAAATTTACTTTAAATTCAAGTCTGATTTCTGTAAAGAAACCTGTGCCTCACCAGCAGAGTCAATCTTCTATCCTTACAACTATCATGCCTTCACCTGTAATTCGAACTGCACCACAGCCCCTATAAAAATCACTTCTGTGCCCAACTACCTGAAAGAAATTCAACTGGACACTGACTTATCGGACTCTTTAAATCATGGATGTGAGTTTGCTCGCTGACCTGGAAGGTTCGTTTTCAGATGTTTCGTCACCATTCTAGGTAACATCATCAGTGAGCTACCGGGGAAGCGCTGGTGTTACGTCCCGCTTTCTATTTATCCGTTTAGGAAAGATAAACAGAAAGTGGGACATAACACCAGTGCTTCACTGGAGGCTCACTGATTGTGTTACCTAGAATGGTGACGAAACGTCTGAAAACGAACCTTCCAGCTCAGCGAGCAAACTCACATCCAGAACCTCAACCTGAGCTACAAATCTTCTCAAAACTCGCTCTTAAAACTAAAGGTATCAGAATGATTTAAAGTGATTTGCAACTTCTATTCTTTCCACTTTTTCTTCCAGTCTTATGTTGCATGAATATAAAAAATGGATATCATAAATTACATTCCCAGAGTTTGAATCAATAATAAATCTCCTTTTGATTCAACCTGAAGATTTTGCAGTGAAGGTCATTTTAATTTGGACCTTACAGACAATGGTCAGGGAAAGCACAGCACTGTCTACTTTTAAAAGAGGAAAAGAAAATAAGCAAAGTTTGAAAATCACCTGCTACAGAAAGGACGAGAATAATAAGTAACTTCTCATCTACACACTTGTCACAAAACTAACAGTTGAGACTTTACTTTTTGAAAATTCATCAGCCAGCATTAATATCGTAATCTACTGGGCATGCTGGATAAAAGAAAAGTAACAGCGATTGAGGTTCTGTCCGACCAATCCAATCTTCAGGTCTGAACAGGCTAGAGACCTTATCCAAAGCTCGACAGTGGGTCTGTGAGCTATTAGCTGTTTTAAAAAAAACTGTTGTAATAGTCTAATTTCAGAGGCTTTATGCAACTCTATTAGGAGGCTGCAATGTTACATTTATAGTGTCTGCTCCTGCAATCTCCTCATTCTTCCCACCAAAATGTACAACCTCACACTTCTCCCCTTGAATTTTAGTTTCCCATGTTTGCCCATCACTGAGTTTTCTGTCCTCCTGAATTTGTATAAGCCCCATCAAAGCTTATAATATTTCTGAATTTCACACTAAATTTTGAAATTATGCCCAGTATAACCTAGTCTAAGGCATCTCTATCAAGAAGCAGTGATCCTGGGGAATACCAGTGTATAATTTTCTGTAGCCAAATAAACCTGCTACGCTATCTCCCTCAGCCAATTTTCTATCTACTCTCCCACAGTCCCTTAATCCTGGGGGCTTTCATGTTGTGAACAGGACTGTGAATTGACACATTATTGTCAAATGCCTTTTGAAAGTCAAACAACTTCAACTACAATACTCTCATTAAACTGCTTCATTGTTTCTTCATCAAATAAGTAATCAATGTTAACCATAAGGATTGTAGGCCTTTGACCAGACCAAATTTGGGGTGCCACACTTGATCACGATTTCTTACAGAGAGTTAAACATTAGGAATGGAATCTCCACTGATACCTCTTCTGTCAATTTGTTTTGTTGATGCTAATCATCTGGGACCACAAGCAAGGATTGGAAGTCTGAATGAGGTAGCAGATGGCTAATGTCCATAGTGTCTACACCATAATAGTAAGAATTACTCCTATTTTCAGGACAGGAAAAGAAAATTGTGAGAACTGATGAAATAATTGCTGAGGCACACAAAGAGTTAACAAGTAATTTCTTCAAAGGATAATTGTTTTTCGCAAATAAACATTTAAATAGCCCAACTTAAATTTGAGGTAAATTTTCCAAAATTTTTTCACAAATCAGAATTCCTGTGGACGCATTAAATATTGAGCCAATCTGAACTTGGTCCTCCAGACATCCCAATTGTGAACATTATGATCACTTTCACTGGCACTTCAGCTGAAGGCTTAAAATCTCTATAAACACCGCACAGCCTACACAATACAAAGCTGTCTTCTGTGTTGTATCCGAATAAATGAAGACAAAAGTGGCTGGCACTGACAGGGAAGACCTTGGCGGGCTATCAACAATGAGATTAAACTACAAACTGTATTGCTGAGCTCCTTACAGCAGCTTATCACATTCATACTCCACAGTGTAAAACCAGACCACAGCAAGAGGAGGCTGAACAAGTGTTTACATTGGTATTACTAGCTTACCTTTCACAATTCCTCCTTTCAAAGTACGACCATTCTATGTAAATCTTTCAAAACGCTACTGCTAAATATTCAAAGCTCAACTTGACAGGTTTCCAAATGTGACAGCTACTTCAGTATTCCATGTGGTAAAATTGTATAGTAAGAGATTTTGAACTTGAACAAGACAATCTGAACTTCAGCAGACTTGCTAATTTTCTACAAGTCTGGGTGGAGTTCTGGCTTAAATTTCACGGTGGTAAGTTTGAGTTACTGCCTAGGTCACAGATGCCTTTATTTATGCACTAAAATACTGGACTACCAGTCAGAAATAAATTCATCCAGATTATGTCCACATAAATACAAGACTCAAATCGTTACTAAATCGCTTTCCTTTCCAGAGGTTTCAGGAAACAAACACCGAGCCCGATCTAAAAAGACAAATATGCTTTAAATCACTAATGTTTCAACCTGATGCTGGGAAAGCATTTAGGACAAGGGGTTTCCAAACTGAGTGGGCACACCTACCTGAAGAGCAGCAAAGTTGTTGGGGCAGGGATATGAAGTGACACCTTGTTAAAACATAATTTGAATTTAGTTTTGAAGTGCCACCATTGTCCGGGATATCAATTCTATTTTATCACCGCATCAACCAGGATCACCAAGGAAGCAAACAGATTGACAAAATAATGGAAGGACTAATGAGAATTGATGGGCAGGCAGGTGATGGAGGGGTCAGTAGGGATGCAATACAGGTAAAAGTGGAGACAGTGCACTCCTGCTGATGGGTCTTCATTTCACTCTTCAGGTCAACTATGCTGTGGACTGATCCATTAACTGAGCACTCTTTTGGAAATTTAATGTTTGATCAAAATAGATCTCAAGTGCTGTATAAATGTGTCTGCAATCAGGCTGGTGACGCATTTAGATAAGCATTAAATTCTGATCAATATTTTACAAAATGTTTACACCAGTAACTTCTTTTAATATTTAAAAATCCCATCGCTTCTTCTCTTGCTGAACTGTGATTCTGTGAATATTAAAGGCTTAGGATATTTTATCCACTAGTCAAATTTTATCTGAACCAGACCATCACCCAATTTAGTTGCCACAAAATCTTGAAGCCCTACAGTAACATCACACTGAAGCTCACTTTCCCTTGCAATTTGCTCACATCATCTTCAAAAATAAAGCAAAGCATTAGTTAATAAAACGATTCACTAAAACAATTCACAAAAACAATGAGCACAATGTGTCTTTGCTGGTATTGCAGAAGCTCAAGATAACAAATTGTCTGTTTTTTTTAAAAAAAAACACGGATGTGCATGTATCACCCATGATTTAATGAAGTTCCTAAGCTGCTTCACAGGAGTTTTGTAAAACAAAATGCATACTTGCCCGATGCAAGTTCATAAATTTAAAAGGGTTAATTGTGTTTCTCTTTCCAAAAACATCACCAAATCTGGGTAATATTTCCAGTGTTTTGTTTTTACATCAGATTTCCAGCATCCACAGTATGTTGGGTTTTTTTTTGGTTTTTGAATAGAAAACATTCCCTCACATTGCGGTGCAGATCAACTTGATCTATCTTTCTTCCCCCACATTTTTTAAAAAAAATAGTCTGATGCATTCCATCCAAGGCCAATATGTCCTGATAAGGCCAAGTGCCCAGAACTACTCTCAGCATTCCAACATGGTCTAAACAGGGCTTTATACATTTGCAGTACAAATCCAACTCCAAATCTAACTCAAGATAATCAGGAAGTTCTAACTTTCTAACTTTTTAGGTGTTGCTACATTCAGAAGATGTCCATTGGCTTATTGTTCTCGTGTCTCCAAGTTCAGTAAAACATTAAACTGTGTAGTGGTAGAGATTTAAAATGTGGTGATGTCAGGAAATTTGAATCATGAACTTTCTCAGAATTTTTACAAAGTGACGATGGTTAGATTTATGGAGAAACAAAATGGAGAATTTGTTGTACAAATGTTCAAAATGTGAGCAATTTCAACCTATTCAAACAATTTCAGCTATGTTACCATGTCATAGAAATGATCAAAAACAGTTAACACACAAATATGCGTTAATCTTGCAAAGGTATATTTAAGATGAGGACCCTCCCCTAGAACTTCCAAATCAGTGTGCAGCTTGATTTTTCTCTCCCTTTACCATTTCCTGTATAGGAAACACTGTTGCTTGGTTACTACTGTCTTGATAACCTTTGTCTATTGAAAGTACACCAGGAGTTTGCACTTGTGTTTCCAGAGCAAACTCTGAATCAAAACACAGTTCTGTACAAAATAAAGGAGATCTCACAAAACTGCCTGGTGCATACAGTCTCACAAGGAGTATTATATCGAGCTGATTGTTATTTTACAAAACATTCAATGCTATGAATGAGCAGAAGTAGGCCACTCAGCACATTCAGCCTGCTTCAACACTGAATAAGATCATAACTGATCAGATTACTTCACATCTGTACCTGATAACCTTGCGGTCCTGCAAACTCCCTCGACCTCGTCCCTGGCTTAGCAAAATGGACAACATGTCCACCTGGGTTTTTAAAAAGCTAAGGTAACTAAAGAATGCAACAAATAAATTCACTTTGTACTAAATTCTCTCATACAGACTTCAACTTTGCAATAAAGATATACGGTAATTGCCTGATTGAAAGAAACTTGTCATGTTTTCATGTTAAAAAGAACACATCACCAACTTATTCTTTTGTTGCAATAAAAGTCTGAATGTAATTATAATCCATCAACATTTCCAGAGGTGATTACAGAATACTGTGATAATATTGGTAGCACTGTTCACATAACGACAGAACATTTGCAGATCCCTTGGCAACTTCATTCAAAAGGTAAAGCAATACATTACAAGGTAAAATAAACTGCTACCAACCCTGAACTATTCCTAACACATCTGCAAGTCCTCACTTAAGAACACTAACTTCTCCCAAAGGCCCCTACACTACATAAAAGTAAATCGGTAGCCTCCAAAGAGAGGGTCATATACACCACACAGAACAAGTCTACAAAGAATTAACGGGATTAATTAGTAAGGGATTTGAGGAACAGTTGCGTACTGAAAATCCAAAACAATAAATGGTTTAAATACTTTGGCAACAGATCAAGGTTTCCAGGGAGCAGTAGGCACTGTGCCTACCATTTCTCCTGTGGTTTTGTTTAGATGCATTATGCTAAAACCTAACCAGAAATCCCAAGATGATACTGCAAATGCAAAGATGAATGACCCATACTGCAAAATGCGACAAGCTGTTTCCAGGACTTCCACTGGGCACATGGTCCAGTAACATTAATGAGAAATCGAAACATAGAATGTTAGCAATATTCAGCAGATCTAGCAGCATCTGCAGAGAAACAGAGTTAACATTTCAGATCTGGCTTTTTCTGAAACATAAAATTTGTTTCTCTCTCCACAGATCCTGCCACACCTGCTGAGCATTACTGGTCACTTCTGATTTTTAAGATCTGAAGTACTTTGCTTTGATGCTAACTTTACACAGCATCAGCCGTTCTTAGTGCTTGTAAGGAGATACAGGATATATGAAAATACCTGAACCATTTATTCAGGCACTGTTATTAACACCGATCAATTAAAAAACTAAGAAATACTCAAATCACACATACATAACCATTGTAGATACAATTAAAGATAGATATAGATGGTAAAAGGAATACATCGAATGCCATGCATCATATTACTGCTTTCTAAATAAAATTTCCACGTAACAGGGACAGAATTAGAATTTAACAGTTTGCAAAAGTAATGCAGTCTCTGGGTTAATTTCAATTGATCTGGACCGTACTGCCAGATTACAAAGTAGGAACTGCCTCCCAATTTAAAGACATATATACCTCTAGATGTAAAAGTTAAAAAGATGCACTTTCCCATAAATGTCTCTGATCCATTTTAAAAGTCTAGCACGACACTTTTGCCAGATTTAGTTAATCTTAAACAATGAGGAGTCCAATTAACTTTGATTAAAAATATTTGGAGGGAAACAGATAAATTTTACTTTGAAGAATTTTCAATTGAATGCCTGAAAAAATAAACACAAAAAATTCTGTTGTCAGCAGTCAGAAATGTCAGTATTCTAAATGGCAGATTCTGCAATAACACATTTGAACTTAAAGTGTTGACTCAGAAGTTTGTAAAACTCTCAGTCACTTTTCTTATGCATGTTACCCTCTAACAGGGCATATTGGTTATATAACCAGACAAGTAATCCAGGACTAAATGGCCAGGAAACACAAACAATAGCATTTAAGAAATTTACAAAAAAGAACATCTGGAAAACAAAAAAGATAGCATTAGTAATCATTACTAATAAGCTTCAAGATTGTCGTAAAAATCCATCAGGTTGACTCACTGCCTTCATGGAGGATAACTTAGCTTCCTTATTCAGTCTGGTTTACATGAGAGACTACAGATCCTCAACAAAAAAAAGGTATGCCTTTTAAATAGCCTAGCCATTCAAGTGCATCAAACTGGTACAAGATACAAAATGAAAATACCTGGGATTCCTGCCAGTATCAACCAATGCACCAGACATCACTGAAATACGTTAACCTCAGTCATTCCCTAAAAAGTTCAGTGCATGACCACATGGGAGACTTCCAACAGAATTGGAAATATATCCCACTGACCAATCAAATAAGCCCTTTACAATCCTTGGAGCTTTCCTGCTGCCTATTTCAATATATGGATATCAGTCTGCTAAACAATTTCAATTGATGAATAATTACTGCTCCACATTGAATACCACTTGGAAGAAGCAAAGTAGAATGAAACAGGAATTTCCAACTAGGGCTCTTTAACAGCCTCAGTGAAGAACTCAGCCACGAGATTAGGCTTGTAGCAAATGGTGCAGGAATCAACACTAAGGAAGAAAACCTACTTGACCTTGCTGTCACCAACATGCACAAGAGACAGAAAGAAACAAGAGGATGAAAAGAAAGTATAGGATGAAAGATAGAAATATGGAGAGAATACAATGTGGGCTTCAAGGAGATGAGTTAAGGCAAAAGCACATCAAGAGGCAATTTACTTTTGTTTATATGGAAAACAATTTCATGCAAAATAGCATACTTCAACATGAAATATTTTGTGCCAGCAGCGCTTTCCACACATCCACCACTCTGTGTGAAGAGCCTACCTCTGACATCTCCTCTATACCTTCCTCCAATCACCTTAAAAGTATACCCCCTCGTAACAGTCATTTCCACCCGGGGAGAAAGTCTAACTATCCACTATCCCTGCCTCTCATCATCTTGTATACCTCTATCAAGTCACTTCTCATCCTTCACTCCAATGAAAAAAGCCCTAGCTCCCTCAACCTTTCCTCATAAGACCTGCCCTCCAGTCCAGGCAGCATCTGCAACACAACTAAATATCAGCACTTCTAATGCAACATACACTTTCTGTCTACTTCACATACTATTGATTTTCTTTTCAGGTTATGTCTTCTTTGAGCTTCTGCTCAGTAATGCTCAAACTGTCCTTCATAACCTATTGAAAAGCTTTGCAATAGCCCTCTCCTCAGAGTGTTGAATGGGCAGAGTTGAATGTTACCACCTAGTACCTCAGTGCATCACAGACATTATCAGTCACAGACTGTTAGAATTAAAACTGTGGCTTGCTGCATAGAAAATAAATGGACATAGCAAGATTTTATTACTCTTATCAGCATTTATGGAGAAGTAAATGTTGATACTTCAGGTTAACCTGGGAAAATCATTTGGAATGGAAGAAATAGGAAAAAATAAAGTTAGATTTAAAGTAAATTTATGTGCCAAATGTTCATCACATTAACAACAGAATACTAACTCAGGGTGTACTGATCTGTATATACCGCCACCATTGACCAAAATATAGTGGGCTAACTGTCCTCGGCAGTCAGCAAGCAGATGTAAACAGTTATAATTAAACACAAAAGGTCAAGTGGAACAGTAGGAAAAGATACTTGAGTTTCACTACCCATCTTATTTTTCTAAATCCAGGACACCACCTCATCCATCAGGCCTCAAGCGAGTGTGTGTTTCACTGGTGTTTTGGAGCTACTCCAAAACTGAAAGCCACCTCAAAACGAAGATCAGCTTATTGAAAAACCCCAGCACCCATCTGCCATGATTTACCCATTTTGCTTTGATTTCACAATGGATTTGTATCTATGCTGGAAAACAAAGTCTATTATTCTAGTTAATGAGAACTTGGCCGAACACTTGAAATATGTGCTCGAAACTGGCTTCACGCATTCATACTTTTGATGTCAGCAGCACATCCACTTATCCGTTCCTCTGTAAAGTGAAGAAGGATGTATGAATTATGCTAATTGTTAAAACTTAGAAATGAAGACCTTAACTAGTTAATAATCTGGAATCATGAGCAAAAATCATCAGATTTTGGAGACATAAGGGACATTAGGCATATGAAACTATGTTATTAAGCCACAGTAATTTACAGTACAGTACTGTGTCCACTTTGAAAAATTTGTAGAAGTTGATGCATCCTCTACTTCATAGATTAAATCTTGTTAACATACCTAGACTTTATATTGGACATTCAAACCAATTTAAAATAATTTGTAAATTTAAATCAGAATTGTGAAGCAGCCCAATACGTGTCCAGCACCTAATTTATTAAGACATCACACTTTAAAAACTGCTTTATTTTCAACATTTTGTATTCGTGCTTTTCCTTCATAAACAATGTAAATTTGGTTGCAAACCTTCTTAAAACAATTACAGCAGCAGGGTCAATAAACATATAGTAACATACTAGGGCACAACAATTTAAAAACACTAACAAAATGGATTGTATACATTGCAATAATAAGTAAATCATTTAGGGGAGTATAGAAATACACTACTTGATTACACAGAATAGAAAATAGTTTAATGTCATATCAACAGTTAACTATCTTCAAGTCTGGGAGATCTACACAAAATTAATTTCATAACCTGTTCATTAGAGTTTTCATGGTGGAGTCTACCTTTCAAAAAAAAAGTAGTCACCAGTCTTAGCTGGGTCATAGGTTATACAAAAGTAGCAGATCCCAAACCATATTATTTGAATTGGTCATCAGAAGAACTTGACAGAAATGTGGCTGAATACTGATGTAACATTTAGTCTGTGGAATGAAGTAGCCTTTACCAAATGGTACTTTAAATCTAGAACTAAGTCAAGAGAACATCTCAGTATCTAGCAGCAGTGATGTCAGCAAACAGGATAAGCAACCTATCATACTGAAATATTGTCTTGCACAAAAAAATAACAGAATTAAAAGCACTTTACTCAATTTCCAAAAAGAAAGATCAGTTTGCTACTGTAAAAGGTTGTATAGTCATAAATGGTGTAGCAAAATCAGCAATTTGTAAAAATAAGAAGGGTCTTTAACAAAATGAACCATTCCAAGGCAATTCACAGCAGCACTAGAAAATGAAATATAAATCCCAAGCCATACAAGGACCAAAATGTTGGTCAAAGATGTACGTTTTAAGGAGTGACTTGAGGAGGAACATGAGGTAGATAGACAGGTGTAAGGACAGAATTCCAGAACTTAGGCAACTGAACACACAGCCAGCAATGCTGCAGCAATAATAACTGGAATGCACAAAAAGCCAGAATCAGAGGTGATCAGTCATGTTTCTTTGGGGAGAGGCATCAGTGGTTGTGGGATTAGAGGAGATAACAGACAAGGACGGGCAAGGTCTTAAAGAGATTATTAAAGAATGATGGAGAAATTTAAAACAAGATGTTGCTTAACAGGAAGCCAATGTTAGTCAGCAACTCAATGACAATGACAATTTGCTTGTGGAATTCATTGCCGCAGAGTGCAGTGGAGGCCAGGACGTTGGATGCCTTCAAGGCAGAGATCGACAAATTCTTGATGTCAAAAGGAATCAAGGGCTATGGGGAGAGTGCAGGGAAGTGGTGTTGAAATGCCCATCAGCCATGATTTAAATGGCGGAGTGGACTTGATGGGCCGAATGGCCTTACTTCCACTCCTATGTCTTATGGTCTTATGAGTAATAATAGTGATAGCAACTGAAACCGCTCTCTTGCTTTATAATGAGCCTGTTTTCCCCAGCAGTACCAACAATGGAGGCAAAGCAATCTTTAAACTTTGCAGAACAGTCACAACTTGGGGATCTTGAGCCAAAACTCTCAGGCTCATAGTCAATGTTTATATGTCCTCTGTTTCCATCTCAAACAAAAGTTGGGGTTCAGTTCTTGCCTGTTCTCAGGTGGATCAGTGGCCAGGGCATTGCAATTAATTTTCAGGCTAGGGAAATCAGCCAGGATTACTACTACTCATCACTGGTCGAACCCTTTCTGAATGGCCGCAGGGGAAGAAAAAGATCAGGGTTGAGTGCAATATTTCCCTCACAGTTAAATCAGCAGTTCATGCTCTCACAAGATACTTACTGACCTGTAAGCATAGAATCAAAACAAGAACGCTATCAAAATGAGCATGGAAAGGTGACAAATAATGCAGAAAGAAAACAGAATCTTTTTTCGTACCATAACACTAATTGTTCATTTAAGCAAACGTGGCATGTAATTAGCACACACTATAAAATGAAAGGAGTTTGAATTTTGAAGTTTCCCAAAAAAATTAGGATTAAAGAGGTTTTAAGCATTTCTGCTTTTCAGCATGTTTAGATGCATTAGATCATACAATTTAAACTTTGTTTCACACAATCAGCATGAGAAGTAGACACTATTAAAACAGCCTCAATACATGTACTTCCAATGCACTTCGGACAGAGTTTTAAAATACCACTCTAATTTTGAAGGCACTAATCGTTAATCAACATTCATATTTTCAATATAGGAAATGACAACACTTTTTAAATAATCTAAGGAAGAACAAATCACATTCTGTAGCATTAATTTATACAATTTAAAAATAATCCCATTAGTGTACACTGAACTTTATCAAATGCATCCAGAAATAACTTCCCCATAGAGACTAAAATTCAACTTGGAAACCCAGTTTGCACTTTTGATAATCAACATTCCTGTTTGGCACGTACATCAAATATTCTTTCTAAAGACACATTCTAGTCAAAAGTAAGCATTACTGCATTGGCAGCCATTTATTATTCCAGTCCATTTTACGTTAAAAATGAATTACTTAAAATGACAAACTCGGTAGATTTAACAGTGGGCAAAAAAACTAATATTAATATCCGACTGCCACTTTGCTAAAAGGATATATTTAATTCCAGTTTTGAAAATCTTGGCCACAACTGAAAATACAAATTACTTCAATAGAAGTGATTGAATATTACTGGTGACTCAAGAGAATTTTTTTAAAAAGTTAAAATCATGCTAAGTCAAATTGCAAGGGGTCTATCCATAAACTTATGTCAAGTGGAGCTATGAGGTAGCTAAGGAGGCCCCTATTTAGCCGATTTCCCTTTCAACATGTTCTTTGTCAAAGCAAACAAATGAAAACAAAGACACACCACAAAGATGTGAAAATATTTCTCAACTTGTTCACACCAATGACCTGATTGTACAGTAAAGGACAATGAAACCACTTAGAGTTAGCTTCATAAAACTTGATAATCTTTTCTTCTTAGCCTAGTGTCTTTGGATTAGTGTGATACAGTTTGCCATGTCATCAATGCAATTAAAGATGTTTTCTGTGTCACATTACGGTGTGATCTCTAAGGCCTTTGCAGCTTCAGCTAGGAAACAGACCCACTGGAGTCTTCAGAGTCTTTGTTTCACACGATCTGCATGAGAAGTAGACACTATTAAAACAGCCTCAATACATGTACTTCCTATGCACTTCGGACAGAGTTTTAAATGAAGAGCATACTGCATTTACAACTGCTTCACCTGTTAATTCCATTCTGCAACATTTGACATTGCCCACCTTAGCTCAAGTTTCCATAGTTCTCTCTGCTGCAGTTTCCATTCCAGCCTTCTGCAGGTGAACAACAAAGCCGGCTTCACCCTACTCTTCCTCAAAGTTAGCATCAGGTACAACTGCAGACCAATGTGGCAGAAGTAGTACCAACTGCAGTTTCTATCACCATCACCCCGCCTTCTTCAACATGAGCAGGGCCCCTAGGACAGTTGGGTTGTTTTACTGCTTATTGGAGAAGGTATCATACCCTGAGAAGTGAGCTGCCATCAGTCACTGCACTCCTTGATCCATTGTCTAGAGTTTGGCTGGTCATGGTGTTGGAAGGCAAAACAATCTGGACGTCCGTAGGGTGTTGTTAAAAGGATGCTCTTTCCCTTTTTCTTATAAATTGTAATCTGAACTGAAAGAAAGAAAGGGATGCTTGAATGCATGCAAAGCTGAGAGTATGGCCCAAATAAGGTGAATTCAGAGCAGGTACAATCTTGAAGTAGATTTGCTAGAGCATGTGGAGTTCTTGGAGTTTTATGAACAAAGGAATGACAGTTGCGTAGAATTTAGATGGGAAGTTTTGATGAGCTGACGTATGTGAAAAATTATGCTGGAAAGCTGCCAAAAACTGCACTGGCAACTCAATTAAACAGCTGGAAGTTTGAATTAAGGTCAAACAGAAATGGCACAGAATCAGCATGTCAGCAGTGCCACACATTCACTTCCAGTTTCCCCAGTCTGCCCAGCATGGACCTCTGAAGTTTGTATGGCACTGGAGAAATTTAAGTGACCGTAGGGCAAAGGTATGCATAAGACATGCATAAGCTGCTACCTGCATATGCAGGCGCAAGGAAGTCATTTTTCTGATTAACTGGATGTGAGATACTGCGAAGGGTTAAGCAGGACAGACAGATCTAAAAGCAATTATTTTTAAGGCAGTAAAAAAAAATTCCAAGTGTTAAGTCACACTGGAAAAGGCACTCAACTTCAAAAAAAATTGCAGAAAAGTATCAAATTTAAACATGATACATCGGTCTCAAAACCCTTTTTTTTTGCATTATTGAAGGAGCTCAAAATACTCAATGACGATCACAAAATCACATTTGTTTGGAGAAGGTTGGACAAAATAAAACTGTAAATTGAAGGCAAAAAAAACTCAGTGATGATCATCATCACAAGAGAGTCTGGAAAGAAATTTACTTTTCAGCACTGAGTCAGCTCAACGGCAATATACACTCTCATACTTAGGTCATAAATTGTATATTCTAAAGACTTTCCAGCTCTGAAGTTCATTAAGCATTACTGAAACAATGCAATAACGTGATTAGATCTCAGAATTTTGCTCAAAATTCTTGTCACTTCTATGCCCAGGTAAGATCTCAACATCGCAGTTTAACCTCAAACAGAAAAAACATAAATCAATAGTAAAACAGGACCATGTTAGAAACAACTGGTGAAGGCTGAAACTCAGTTTAGAAGAGGTTTCTTGTTCTCTTGGGTAACAACATACGCAAATTTTACGAATTCCATTGACTACACAATTCAAACAGTACACCAGGGTCTCGTTCTCTTCCAAATTTACTTGAAGCAGTGTCTGCTGGATACACTGCAGAAAAGCCGTTGACATTCTTAACTATGAAAACTGGCCCAGCCTGGCAGGAAAATATACACGAAATCAAAGTGCCTAATAACTTATGTCTTGCAAATCCTTACATGTGATTTCTGAGAGTATATAATTTAACACATATCTGACGAGAATAATGAGTGAGAATTGAAAAGAATACACCTTGACAGAGACAGTAATTTACTTCCTTTCACACCATCACGAGTGCTGGCACGAAGGGCCACAAACACTGATTCCAAAACAGCAGCTTGGCCAAATCATTTCTCTCCTCTGGGTACTTTTTATTTTTATCCCCTTTCTCAAAGTTGCTGCAGTCCCGATAGATCAATGTCAAGAAATTCAACCTTTATTAAGAAAATGAAAAAAAAAATGAAGTACAGCTAAGTGCTGAGAAAGCTGAAACAATTACTTTAGTTTCTAATGATCTCCAAACAAGCAACCATCAATACAGAAATTTGCATTTCAACATGTTGCTGCAATAAATCAGAGACTGCGCAGCTTTGGCATCTCTTTTTAAAATTTGTGCCATCTGAGAAAATCTTTCATGAAAGCAACTCCAAAAAAGACAAATGTGTAGTTCCAGAATTTTGGAACTAAATCAAGCATTCTACAAAGTGTGCTAAAATATTCTTTCAAATTAATCAATTTTTTAAAGCACAACAGCTGTGTTAATTATTCTATATTCATCACAAAGTATTTGGGCTATGTTGAACGAAAGATAAAAACTTTATCTAATATTAAAATGGAAAGTTGATAAAAGCATTTATAATGTTTCTTTTCTGAACTTCAAAAGATATTATATTTCTCCTCAAAGGTGATATTAAGGCATAAAATAATCTGGATCTACAATGGTAGCTGTTAAATAGATGCATATACTTTATACTAGCCACTTGTCATTTCTCTATCCAAACGGGAAATAAATCAAATGAGTGAATATTAAAACACCAGACTGTTGTTCATTTTACAAATCAAAACATTAAAAAATTGACTCAAAAGATCTCACTTCTTACAAATTAAAATCTCTCTCTGAATCCAAATATTTCATTCAATTTATAAGTTATAAACATTAAGAACGAGGGTGCAGTCCAAGTTTCTGTGGAGTAACTGAAATGCATAAATCCTGAATTAGCTAATCTCAACCAGGCACCATCCGAGTGTTAAACGGGATGCACAATTGTGCGCGCGCGCACGTGCACGTGCGCATGCGGGATGGGGGGGCGGTGCTGAGATTCTACTCCTAAATTCTCTCCAGTGAATGTGAAGGAAGGGCTCATATATAAGTTTGAGAGTTCAGCAAGCATTCAGATATATTCCATACATTCAGAAGATGCTTAATCAAAACACAACTACTGTTTCTGTCCTTGAAACTACAAACCCAATTTTCCTATTTACAACAATGACACCCTTCAAAATACTTCACAGGCTGGAAAGGATTTTGGAAATCTGTCTCATTTGAAACAGACATGCCACCTCTTTTTTTGCTTCTTAATTTGTTCACCAAAGCAGTGGGCACAGCTGACAAATCATTAAATTTAGATATGACGAAGGCACACATAGGCCAACCAAACCTGCAAAATTCCTACTCACCAGCATATGGGGACACATTAGAGTTGGGAAAAACAATCTTAGAGACATTTCAAAAGGCAGCTTGAAAGCCACGCTCAAAGTCATATTTTACAGGCACCCCTCAAGACAACTCCATTCGGATCCCCGGGTACACTCTATCCCATAGGCAAGATAGACCCGCACAGGTCCAAAAGGCCTTAAAAGCAGGAGTTCCTCGGGCTACAGTTCTAGGCCCAAACATCTTCAATGGCTTCATCAATGTCCATTCCTCCATTATAAAGTCAGAAATGGGGAAACTCAATGAATGCACAACATGTCCAAAACCATTTGCAACTCCCCAGATACTGAAGCAGCCCAAGTCAAGATGCAGCAAGACCTTAACTAGCGAATGGCAAGTGCCAGTCAATGGTTAACTCCACAAGACAGTGTCCAAAAATTTCTCTTGACATTCCATATCATTACTATCACCAAATTCCCCATCATAAACATCTAATGGTCTCCAAAGACAAACACTAAACTGGACCAGCCATATGACTCTATCATACAAGCAGGTCAGAGACTGAAAGTTCTGAGAGTTACTCACCTCCTGACTCCCCGAAACCCGTCCATACTCCCAATTTATGTCCTGGTGGGGGGTGGTGGTGGTGGTGGTGATGGTGGTGGTGGAATGCTCTCTATTTGCGTAGGTTAGTTCAGCTCTAACACTCATGAAACTGGTCATCATCCATGACAAAAGGAACCCCCTTGGTGGTACTACATCCATCATCAACTTTAACTTCATTACCCTGCCAACACAGAAATAAGCCACACACCATTCTGCCTTGAAATGTTATCACCATGCCTTCACAGTCACTGGGACAAAATCCTGGACCCTCTCCCTACAGCACAGTGCACGTCCCTGCACCACATGGAATTCAGTGAGTCAAGCAGGCTACTTACCATCACTTTTTCCAGGAGGAATTGGGATGAAGCAACTAACACCCCCCCAACATCCAACGAATGAATAATGCCAAAGTAGTATATAGCAGGAAAGCAGTGCCTGTGGGTGTCTAAAATATCAACTTCAGGAGGTAATGAAATTTCCTCGAGAGACGTCAAGTCTGCAAAGTATACAATTTTCCACACTCAGCTGATAGATTGATATCTCCCCCCTGTAGCATGCCACTTGGAAGAAGACCATAAGAAACAGGATCAGGAAGGTGCCTTTCAGTCCCTTGAGCCTGTTGTTTTGCCATTTCATAGGATCGTGGCTGATCACACACTCCTCACAGCCACTTTCCTGTCCTTTCGATATAACCCTCGATTCCCCTACTGGTCAAGAATCTACATTAGCCTTAAATATACACATGGAGTCAGGCCCCCACAACTCTCTGTGGCAAAAAATCCCAAATCCTCACAACACTCAGCAGGAATTCAACCACATAACACTCTTAAATCTGCACCCCTTTATTCTGAGGCTATGCCTTTGGGTCCGAGATTCTCCGATGTGGGAAAACATCCTCTCAAGAAACTGAGGCTAGCAAGGGCACAGAATTTTCCTTGGGCCAATGGTCCAGGAGTACTATTTCTACTATAGCAAACTGACCAACTCCAAAAAGAATATGGTTGCTAGACTGGCATTGCAGAATATGCCGAGAGAAGCAGCACGAGGGGGAAACTTACTTGTCCTTGTCATCACCAATCTAACAGTCACACACACATTTCCATTAAATTGCTAGGTGGAGTGACTACAATACTCTTTATACAGACAATGTTCCATCTTAATAAGTGTGGTCCCTCTACTATGCTCAATAGGATTGACTGGAGAACAGAGTTAGCAGCTCCAAACTCAATATGCACAGATGTGTCATGGCTATCAACAGCAACAGGACTGTATTCAACAGAGGTTCCAACTTCAAGGCCAAGCTTATCCATCACTCTATCGTTACAACCAAATTATGGGATTAACTATGTATTATTAAGGAGTGTAAAAGGTGTACCTAAAAATAAGGTGCTACTCTGGGGAAGCGACAATATCGGGCCCCATGAATACTAAACACTTGAACCACAGGATCAGATCAACACCCTGCAGTTCTGCCACACCCTGTCATTAACAGTGGTTGGAAAATATTTTACCAATAGGAAGAAAAAGTGCCTTGAACATCTCAATCCTTACTAAACGGTGAGCCCAGCATACAGCACAGATGTATTTACAAACACCTTCAACTTCCTCTTGAAGTCCCTATGTGCACACACGTAGACAGGGCGGTGAAGAAAGCATTTGGCACCCTTGCCTTTATCAGAGCTCTGGCTGCAGGAGGTGAACATCAAGGTACAGCTGTGCAAGACGTTGGTAAGGCCACATTTGGAGAACTGTGGACAATTCTGGTCACCCTACCAATGGAAGCATGTTATTAAACTGGAAAGGGTGCATGTTAGATTTACAGAAACTGGAAGTTGAGTTATTAAGGAAAGGTTGGATGGGCCTAATTTTCCTCTGGAGCATAGGAAACTGAGGGATAACTTTGTAGAGGTTCATAAAAAAAAAATGAGCGGAATAGGTAAGATGAATAGCCAAAGTCTTTTCCCAAGAATAGTGGAGTCCAAAACTAGAGAGCATAGGTGTAAGGTGAAAGGGGAAAGATTTCAAAGGAGCCTGAGGGCCAACTTTTTTCCACACAGAAGATGGTGCGTATAAGGAACAAGTTGCCAGAGGAAGGAGTAGAGGTGGGTACAATTACAACATTTAAGAGATATTTGGACAGATACAAATACAAGGAAAGTTTACAGGGATATGGGCCAAATGCAGGCAAATGGTACTGGTTCAGTTTAGGAAACCCATTCAGCATGGACTAGTTCAGCCAAAGGGCCCATTTCCATGCTGTATGACTTGATGGCTCTACAAAAGTAGCTCAGAAGCTAAAGAACAAGCTTTAGTGTTGTGATAATGGGGTTTTTTTTGAGAATTTGTCATCTAAAGTAGAACTAAATGCATTTTTTGCTTCAGTTCTGTGAAGTGCACCTTTTTATGAAAAAAGTCAGAAAGTCATTTTTTGACGAGGGAGTCATTCCAAGAAAGAATGCGACTAAAGACAAATAAGTAGCAAGCTACCTAAGGAGTTAACTTGTAAATTGTTTATAAACTTGAACTTTTATAAATTACAAAAAGATAACAGCAATCGGATTGCAGTGAAAATTAAAACCAGGTCTGTTGTGTTTATTGCAGTCTCTATGCCATCAGAACTAGATCGTGGTCTTAACCTGTTTATCAGTTCATTAGACTGTATGATTTTTTTGAAACAAAGTTAGTTAGAAAAGTCAGTAAGTTAGCCAGCATCTACGTATCTCAAGGAGTGGGAGTTGATTTAGCTCAGTTGGCTGGATAGTTGGTTTGCAAAGCAGTGTGGTGCCAACAGCACGGGTTCAATTCTCATCACCTAAGGCTGAGGTTATCATGAAGGACTCTCCTTCTCAACCTCTCCCCTCGCCTGAGGTATGGTAGCCCTCAGGTTAAAATCATCAGTGGTCCCTCTCTAAATGTATGAGACTGATCAGACTATGGCAACAATGACAATGACAATCTCAGGGAGTGATGGTAACGGAGAGAATTACATCAGGTGAATGTGAGGTAAGTCTTAAAGTAAATGCTTCTAACATCGTCAGTTGAGTAAGAAGTTATAGCAGGAGTAATGTTTGACTGGGATATACATTTTCTCTTACTTTAGTGCAAAGTATACTGGCAACCTCGTTTGAATATCTTCAGTGACTAACCACCACTGTAACCAAATTGTAAATACAAAATCTAAAGTCTTGCAATCCAGGTTTCACTGACCTGAACTTGTCCGGTAATGGCATCGGCTGATATCATAACAGTGTTGATTTCTCAGACAGCAGACAAATTACCTATTCCTTAAGTGCTCTCTAATAAGCAGCTCACACCCAAACTACAGAAACTGAGAAATACATAGGTCTGGCAGGCTTCAGAAACCACATGAAGCACAGTCACACTTCTTAAAACAAAACTCAAAAGCAGAGGCTCAGAAAAAAGACAGAGGTGGTAATGGAAAGGAAGCATAGAACTTAGTTTAAGTCAAGCAAGGCAATCCACCAACATGAGAGAGCAAAACATGTTATTTATTTTTGTATTACTCTGCAACTACACTTTACTTCACTTTGTTCAATGTCAGTGAAGTGATGTTCTGTAGGTTCACTTGCTGTGAAGCGACTTAAACATTTGTTTTAGCCTCAAATGTTGCTTGACCTGCTTTCTGATTGATTGAAGGAGCACAGTTAGAAACAAATATTTAACCCATAACATAAAGGATCATCCATGAAATCACAAAATATTTTGAAATTAGATCCAAAGCTATAAAGTATAATCAAAATGTCACTGCCTTTTGAACATATTTTGTAAGTAGACTCATCTTCATGATAACAGTATACACTTCTTACAAAATGTGTATGACAGTTTTGGGATTAAAGTAACAGGACAAATGAAGACAGTGAAAATGTATCAATTTTTAAAAAATTTTAAATGTTATTAGCAAAATTAAAACAAAAATTACACCTACACCTCAATTACTGTAAATTTTGAAAACTCACACATCATGAAGAAATACTACTGTGACAACCTTAAATACACATCAGTTAAGTTAAATGGAGAACAATGTTACATAGTGAGTGAGAGGGATGTTTTCCTTCAGTTCTTGGGCCCACATTCCTATTCTGCACTGGATGAAAAATTATCTTTACTTTGATGGTTAGTTGAAAGTAACGATTTGGGAAATTTCATTTTACTTTCTCAGGGACTGAAATCAACAAGCTACCCCTGAATTTTCACACAACTGGCATTATTCATCAACCTGACAGGAACTCAAAGGCTGGTGTTAAGAAGTGGAATTGCTTCCTACATGTGGCCTGAGGTGTTCTTCTCAGGTTGGGGTTTAAGCATAATCAGGATAAGGGGATACCACAGTGCTACTGTGCCTGCAATCAGTCCTGGAACCTAAGAAGTGTGAGATGCTCTCGCTGCGTGTAAATTGGAAAAAAACTGTTGCACTGCCAGAACAGTCACTCCTCACCTTGTGAGCTCAACACCCAAATACACAAAGTAACAGTAGCAAATAGTATTTCAGTACTACTATTTATCACTTATTACTTCTTATCAATATAGCTGTACATGACCCACAGCTGAGGCCAAAAAGTGTGTTTCTAGTTTAGTGGGACTTTTCATAAACAGAACCATGGAGCATCTGAACAATGCAAGACTGATAGTCATAAACTGTGATTCCTCTCAGCTCTGGGACACTGCATTCCCCGAATACACAACAGAACAATACTTATATTCATACAGGATGCTAAAACTGAAAAACATTCCAAGAAAATGCACAGTGAAGAAATAAAAACCTAACGACAGAAATATTAGAAGGGTTAACCAGATGCATAGTCAAAAAGGCTGGCTTCGACATTATAGAAGGAAGGCATTGTTTAAATTTCCCCACAGAAGGGTTACAAAAACAGAAAGCTTATGCAGTAATGCTGAAGGACGACAATACAAGACTACAGAAATGGAAATTGATAGTACCAGAGCAGCAGGTTAGAAAGGCCAGATGGAAGAAATTTAATTAAAACGGGAATTTTAAATGTGTTAAATCGAGGGTCATAATAGTAGACGTTTAAAATGGAAAATAGAGAGAGAACGAGCGCACTAAAAACTGGAACCCCCAATTTCTCTCCCTTACTGCCCACAGTATTTTTTTTTGGAAAGGTAGAAGTATGCGTCTCAAAAGGGCCCCTGGACGAAGGGTCAATTTATTTTTAAAACAAAATGTTAAAAAAAATCCTTCCATTTGAATAAAATTTTACTTAATTTATGCATGCTTTCAATCTTAAAAATGTCTGAGCACAACATCCTTCAATCGCATGCTTTTAAAGAAAAAGTACTGAAAGAAAATAATGCTTTTACAAAGAGTAAACAAGAGGATGGATTCAAGATGGTGCCAACACAGGGTGACTCAGATCTCCACAGATCTTGTTCTCTCATTTGAGAATCATTCTGCACTATTAAACCTCAATTCTAAGCCTGTTAAATTACTAACAACATTTATCCATAATTTTGTGTCCCTCATTCTATTCTATCATCCCAAGTTCTTTGCACATTATGATCTCCCTGTACTATGTGCAAAACAAACCTTTTCACTGCACCTAGATACATGTGTCAATAATAAATCAAACAAGTTGAGAAGATTTGTAGCTCAGGTTGAGGTTCTGGATGCGAGTTTGCTCGCTGAGCTGGAAGGTTAGTTTTCAGACGTTTCGTCACCATTCTAGGTAACTTCATCAGGGAGCCTCCCATGAAGCGCTGGTGTTATGTCCCGCTTTCTATTTACCTGTTTAGGTTTCCTTGGGTTGGTGATGTCATTTCCTGTTCTTTTTCTCAGAGGATGGTAAATTGGCTCCAAATCAATGTGTTTGTTGATGGAGTTCCGGTTGGAATGCCATGCTTCTAGGAATTCAAACAGAGACACGCACGAGAATTCCTAGAACCTTCCAGCTCAGCGAGCAAACTCACATCCAGAATAAATCAAACAACTCAAAGGACAGCTCATGGTTCATTTTTTTGGCTTATCTTGTAAAGTTGCAGGTATTGTAGAGCTGATAAAGAAAGCAGTCCTTTCTGCTGCTGAGCTGGCGGTTAGTTTAACTGGGTTAAAATGGTATGTAGTTGGGCATCGAAATTATTGCAGGATTCCCTTCAAGATATGGCCTTCCAACAGATCTTGAAGTAGCTTTCTTGAGCTTGTCTTTGCAGGAGGTCAGGTTCTGTACTTTTGCACTCAAAGGTAGACCTTAGAGAACGGAAGTAAATGGGGACATTTTAAGATTCTACATCCTCATATGCTTAAAAGGCCAAAGATGGTGTGGCTGTTTTACTGTATCCTGCTGTTTAGACTGCAGACTGCCCAGGTCTATCTGGGTGTTTAGATACAAAATCATCTCAAACTGGTTTCAGTAACATCACCAATATCGGTCATTTGTCTAATACTTATCCACCCTGAAAGGCAACCTGAAACTGTTATACAATGGAAATAAATGAGGAATTCTGTATTACGGCACAGATCATAGCCCAGATTACAACAGATATTCAGCTGTTGTTTGAAAACAGACACCTTGGGACAACCTGAAGGAGCATCAAAGAAGCTTCAAAAGGGAGAAATGCACAATAAACTAAACCGTAATCGCCTAGGAGATACCCCAGACAGCTAGCAGGAGCAGGGCAACAAGTGTTGCCTGTGTGACAAGTAAAAGACTCCTTCAGTCAATGCTAGAAACTAGCCAGTCAAAAGGAAAGGAGTAAAAGAAGGACTCTTGCTCTGGCTAATGCCAGCTAGCCAACATCAAATTAAAACAGGTCAAAAAATTTAAGCTAACCTACAAAGCCAAAAATCTTGAATTTGAATGTTCAACTGTCAATGTTCAAATATCTACATTTCACAAGCAACCTAGAGAGACGGATCTGTATACCCTAACTCTTTTTGGATTCACTTCTTATTTCTATTGTGTGTAATGAATTATTATTTCTTCTCACATTTATTAACCAATAAACTCATTTTTATTAATGCAAGAAAAATTTGTTGAAAATAAACCAATTAAATGAGGTTATTTGGTTGGGGAGTGTATTCACAAGGGAAAAAAAAACAGAGATCTTTTATAAATTAATCTTGTTGCAATTAACAAAAGGATGAAGAGATGAATTAAACAAAAAAGCGCAGCCATTTCATCCCTTCTCTGGAGCTTGACAATCTCATCTGAAACTATAATAACAAAGCCTCACTCACAATCTGTTTATAACATCTTCACACTTGTCATAAAGTGGTTTCTACCCAGCTCTTATTAGGGTTCCAACCCCAAGACATGGAGTCTACATTTATCTTTTGTCTTCCATGAAAGGAAAAATATGTTGCAGAGCAGAATAAGTGTGCCATTGAGAAATACAAATGCAAGCAAATGCATGCTTTGTGTGCAAAGAAGGGGCATGCCATTATATTTGTTCTTAGAAATTTAGTAATGCCCTCCAAATAACATGGTATGATAGCCAATGTCTAATTGTGCAACGTAACAGAGTTTGTATGAAACAATCCAAATTCAAGAATAACCAGTACAGAAATAGAGAGGAGAATCATTATTAGGAGAGGGTGTGCTTCTATTTTAAAAGGTTTTGTTGACTTCCTATGAAAAGGTGGTGTTAATGCACTTGCTGTCACTCTGTAATACAGGACAGTGGAGCATCTAAGATCTTTCCCAATCAATGAACATTTTACTGAAGTACAAATATATTTGGATGCATATTTTTCACCTTCAAAAAACAATTCAAGTGTCAAGACAGTTTCTTTCAAAAAAAAGTAATATAATTTATTTGTTCCTGAAAGCATGTCCGGCCATTAATAGACAATATTCCCACATGAAGCTGCGAAATGCACCCCAACAAATGCCCTAGTGCACTACAGATTCCCATTACTTATTAAATCATTGCACCAGTCTGGGAATGCCATGTCAAACGTGGAACACTCACTCAGATCTGAAGATCCAGAATTGCTGAAAATTTCCAATGACACTGAGGTACAATGTATCACCGTAATGCTCAAAATTGCTGGCAATTATCTACAAAAACTAGCCGAAACCCTATTATAAAAACAGAGTTACCACTGACCAAATACTGAACTAGACCAGCCATATAATTACTGTGATTACAATAGGAGACTGTAAATTACTCAACTCTAGACTTTCCAAACACTATCCATCATTTACAAAAGGTGCAAGTCAGTAGCATAATGGAATACTCTCCATTTGCTTGGACGAGTGAGTTGAGTTTCGAAAGCTTGATTATGAGCCAAGACATTGCTGTCTCTATGTTTTGGTGGAGGTTGCAAAGTTCACTATCTGTAAGCTGACAACTCAAAGCTTCTTTGCCAGCATCTTCCAAACCTCAATTTCTATCATTTAGAAAGACGAGAGATGTGTCAGAGCAAAACATCACTACCAGTAAGTTCCGGGACAAATCTCTCTCCATCCTGACTTGGAACTTGATGTTCCTTCACTATCACTGGGTGAAAATCCTGAACTCAGTCCTAAAAGCTCTGTGGATTAGAAATGTACCTGCCTCAATGGAATGCAGCAGTTCAAAAGGGTAGCTTACCACTGCCTTTTAGAGGGCTTTTAGGGATGAGACGCAAATGCTGACCTAACCAACAACTCCCACATCCTGTGACAGAAATTTAAAATACTAAAAGAGTAAAACCAATCAAATACAGTTGAAGGAAGCTTTCCTCCACGGGGCACAAACACCAATTTGGAATGTAGCTTGATGAGAAATACAAGTTCAAGAGTTAATAGGTAATCATTTGCAACTCCTTTTACAGTGCTTTGTTGCCACATTGAGAGATAGTAAGAACTGCCGATACTGGAGTCTGAGATAACACAGTGTGGGGCTGGAGAAATACTGCAAGCCAGGCAGCTTCCAAGGAGCAGGAAAACAGTTGAGGACCCGACGTTTTGGGTCGGGACCCTTCTTCAGAAATGGGGGAATGGAAGGGGACTTTATTTATTTCAGAGAAGTATTGGTTGGGCTGGTGAAGTTAGGTGGGATGGTGATAGCAGGTAGGTAGTGGTGGGGATTGGTTCGTGAGATGGGAGCAATGGATAGGTGGGAGTGAAAACAGATAAGTCAAGGAGGCGGGAATGAGAGGGAGGACTAGTCTTGGGATTAGGCCAGGGGTGGGAAGATTTTGAAACCAGTAAAGTCCACATTGAGACCACTGGGTTGTAGGCTTCCAAGGTGGAATATGAGGTGCTACTCCTCCAGTTTCCGGGCAGTGTCGTTATGACACTGGAGGAGGCCCGGTATGGGCATATCGTCCAGGGAGTGGGAGGGGGAGTTGGAGTTGAAGTGGTTCGGGACTTAGAGGTGTTGTCGTTTGTCATGAACCGAGCATAGGTGCTGCACAAAGCAGTTGTTATTGCAACATTACTGCACCTACCTCAGATGAAGCAAAGAAAAAAGGGGTAAAAACACAGTTCAAGACAAAAAAAAGTCCCTTCCAGAGACTAGTCTTTGTGAACCTCAAAGTTTACTTTGATGTTGCCAGCAATTGCACAAGACCTGTGCATCAGAAGCCAACATTACCACTGATTTAGAGTTATTTTGTTTCGCTTTGGGCAAGACCAGAACATCATTTGGAAAATTACAAACCCAAGACCTCAGAATTTGGTTAGGAAGGAATTCATTCGACTACAAACGTAAGAAAACAAGACACCAAATTTTTGTTTGTGAAACATTGGTTATAAAAACCAAAAATTATGGGATATTAAGAAAATGGGACTGCATTTCTGTTCATAAGATTTAGTTGGAAGTGCTTTTTTAAGTGCATATTATCCACGAAACTATGGAACATTACATTATTCATACTCTAAAAGAATTAGAAATGTACTGTAAGAAAAATATATTCGATAATATTTTATGAAATATAGGAAGAGAGAGTTATATACTAACACCTGTATTTTAAATCCACATGCAGAAGAATCAAAATCTCAAACCTTCATAAATACTGCTGTAAGCACACCAAAAAAGTTACATACATTTTCTTGCTGCAATTTGAATTTTGCAACATGTTCCATAATACGGAATAGACACAACAAAATATATATTTTACTGAAGGATCAAACAAGGAAAAAAAAACAAATCACATCACTAAAATAAGTTTTACACAAGCGTTTTCTGGCTGTAAAATATCTGAATTGGATCCAAGCCTCAACAATAAACATAGGACCTGCAACTCTGTATACTCATTTTTTTTGCATCCAAAGTCAGAAGCTGTAGTGTCAGTCAATCCTCCTTACTTTTTCTTTGAATGAAAGGAAAATCTGACAGATCACAGGAGATTGCCTTTGTAAACTAATTCTAGAACTTTCATGCTTCTTATTTGTTAGGTCAAAGGTTAAATTGCTGACCTCCAACCTCCTACTTGGCAGACTTTTTCCTTTCTGTAAAGCTTTATTTTGTGGACCATATTTACATGGATTAGACTCTTTTCACGCAGGAAAAAGGAATCGGTACACAGTCAAAGCCTGAGAGCTGGTTATACAGAAAGCAGCCACAATTATCCACTGCCAGACAATGACCATATTGTGGTTTCACAAAAACCCGCCCCTGCCATGACCAGTCTTGTTCTTGTGGCAGGAAACAATGGGCAAAAATCTTATCAAGCATTCAAGCGAAAACAAACAAAGCCGGCACACTGTGAACTTGATGAAGATGTCAAGCTTTTCTGAAAGATAAACCAACAAAACATTAAGTAAAATAGGTCTACTCTGTGAACGATTATGAGAAACTACCTTTTCAAACCAGGTCCACTTTCACATCATCCTTTGGGGATTGAAAGCCTTTATTTTGTAAAAGTAGAAATTGCAGCATAAAACCCACTTATTAACTAATGAATAAAGAAGACCAAAAAGGTACAGAAGATGCCAGCTTGAATTTACGAGATACTAATGGATTCTAATTGTCTATGACCAAACCACAGAACATATAGTTCACTCTTAATTCAAATTATACAATAACTGAATTGCTAAGCACTAGATTTCCACTTTGGTTGATTCACATTTTTGGATAATTCAAAAATCTAGGTCATCAGGAGTAGAAAATACTCTAGAAAAATACTTAGAGCTGTCTCCAAAAATCACTAAAAGGAATTCATTAATTAAAGACTTAAAGCTTCAAAGCCTTACCCAAATAATTCCAGATCCAAGAGTTATTATAAATTCAAAGGGCTAAAAGACAAAATACACAAATGTAGATGGTCATCGGAACCCTACAATAACAAGCCCAGAATTCGCCAATCCATAGTTGGCTCCACATACAAATGACAGTCAGAGTCTGACCTGGTTATCTGAAAGCTCTGGTCCAGCCAGCCAGTATACACTGTACAATCATTTAAAAAGGCCATAATATAAATTTTATATCATGTCATGCATTGCACAGCATGCTACAACACAAATATGCAGTTGTTGACAGCTAAGAAAGGTATATATAATATGTAATACCATGAAATATGTATACTAAGCCATTACCAAGACAATGAGTTTCTAGCCCAGAACTGCCAAAAATCAAACATATTTGGAAACATTTCCAATGTTTAGTTTTGACTCTAATTCCAAAGCAAATTATGGTACTTAACAAATGAGTTTTAGCGTACCATAATTGTAAAACAAGTCTAGATGCCAATGTTTTAGAACAAAACATGCAAAAACAAAGATCTTTATAAGTATAGTAGCCTTTATGTTAGGTCTCATCACACAGTCAATGTTTTTATGGTAGCAATTGCACAGCAGATGCCAAATTAGTTGTCTGAGGTGCTGAGCAATTATTTGAAAACACACACACACACACACACACACACACACACACACACACGGCAGCAGAACAAAGTGAAAACTAATATCCCACTACCCCACATTGCCAACCACCACCCCCTGCAACTCTTCCCTATGTCCTCCCAATATCCTTTGCTCAATCCTATCATATCATCACCAATGCTTTACTCACAACCTCCCAATTCTCCACTGTTTGATAAACACACATTATCATCCCAACTCATCACCTTCTGTTGCCCTCTTTCTTGTACACTTTCAAACAGAATGTGGGAGTCACTCACACTTGTCATCCCTAAATGCCTAGGCCAATGGTAAGCTGCCTTCTTGTCCCATTGCACTCAATGTGGTGTATATACACCCACAATGCTTCATTAAAGTTGTTCCAGGATTTTGATCCAATGACAGTAAAGGAATAATGGTGGTGAGTTTCTCCAGTGTTATTGGAGCTGCACCCATCCATTTATTGGACAGCATTCCATCACACTCACGACTTGTCCCTTATAAATGGTAGACCAGCTTTGGAAAGATAGGTCGAAGAGGAATGAATGAGGATTTCAGATGATTTTAGGCTAAGTGAAAAGGGGAATAATTTGACTTGAGGGAAAAAATAATACTGAAAAGATACTGAAGTTCTAATAGCTCACTGGATGATCATTGAGGGTCTTTACCTCCATGCTGACCTACCTTACTCCCTCCCCAGTGAATCCATTGCATCCCTCTGTCCATTCCTGTGCTTTCCCTCTGCATTAGTGACCTTGCTACCATAATCACAACTTGCAAATTAGGCTGAGTCAATCCTATACCTGTCTCTTCCTTCTCCCACTGCCCTTTCTTCTGACTCCAATTCTGTACCTCCCCACATGTCTACCACCATTCAAAATACCCTCAACCCTTTTATATAACCAATTATAATGATTAAAAATTGTTGCTCGTGAAGAAAAGCACTTTAATATAAAATACAGAATCTCCAGCAGATTGAAATGCAGAGCTTCTGCTCCTAAATGCTGCTGAGGTAGACAGCAGCCAAGAACAAACAGATGTTAAGATCCCAACTGACGATACTACTGCACAACTCAGACCCAGTTAGGCACATTACACTACGATCATACTTTGTTTCATTTTGCATCTAACAAAGTGATTTCTTTCTGAAATACAAGAGCCTAGTGCTGCAGACTTTGCTTTAGCAACAAAACTGAACTATATTACAGAAGAAATTAAGATAATTTGAAATAATCCAAAACACCAACTTACAACAAAAATTCAAAAATTTTTAAACATGCAGCAAAAATATCACTCCATTAATCCCAAAGCATGCCTTTATAAACTGAAAAGAAACAAGCTAGCATTTATATTTAAAAAACATACCCATCGTGCAGTACTCAAAACAGTATTCTTACAGTAGTCACCCCCAAGTCTCTGTATCTAACGCCTTGGTAAGTTTAAGCCACTGGTGGCTTCAAGTTTTACGCTGGAAATGCAGACAGCTTCTTCCTGAAATTATTATGCACTTGTTTAAAAATGTATTTGGCTTTAAGAAACCTCTTCACTGCTTTATCGCAACACTTTTGATCTGGGACTAACACCAACTCTTCGCTCTGAAATAACCTAATTCCCTATGCATGTTTCAATAACTGCAGCATATGGCTACACTGCCATCTTATTCTAAGGACTTTACAAGACTATCCTACTCAAAATCAAAAGGGAAACTAAATGCCTGTCTCTCAGCTATGGATATTTCTTCCAACCCTAAAACCAAAAATTCTAGAAAACTGAAAAAAAACCCTTGAGGTATCATTATTTACCATAGTGGGAACAAAACAATGCGAATAAACAGAAGTTCATTAGCAGTCCACAAAACTCCTTCACTCTTTTAAAAAAAAAACTGTAAAAATCACCATCAACACAAAAATGATTACAAATTAATTTTTCACTTCAGACACAGAACAATTCTACCAGTTACAAACTGAAAAAAATAAATATCCAAATTCTCAACAACTAACACTAAAATTATACATTTAAATCCTACAGTTTACATCACAGAGAGAGTGTCCAATTCCATCAAGAGGATATAAAGGCAGTCAGGTGCTGTAACAAGCTGCAAACAAATACATATGCAATTAGCCGTAACTCACAAAGGATCATAGGTATCCCTCTCAATTAAAAAAGGCAACTGATTAAATAATAGCTTGAGGGGCACCACTTCACAAGTATTGGGAAAGTTGAAGAGGCTGGCGTCCAGGTTAGCTCAATTCATAAGATGCATACAGTGTGATGCAGAATGGTGCAAGTAGAACAGTTCAGTTCTTGTAATGGCTGTGGTAGCTTATGACCCTTAGTAGCCAACAGAGATTAAAACAAGGCAGAGAGAGTGTAAAGATGATGAGGTGAGAAAGAAGGCAGATATCTTCTTCACATAAAGGACATTACCTCATAGTGGCACAAGATGCTGGAAGTATATATCCACATTAGTAAATCTCATAACATGTTGCTGATACAGACTGAATTGTTTGCTAGATTATTAAACATTCTGGCTTTCATACCACTGACAAAAAACAATCAAGGCAGAAAGTAGTTGTTTGAAATGATACCATTGTAAAATCACAAAGTTTATTTGGATTTTATCTCACAGGTGGATTGATACTTTTAGTTAGCAGCAAAGACAGAAGGAATGAGCCTAACAGCACATTCAGGATGATGGAATTGTCTTCCTCACTTTTCCACTTGTTTTTCCACTCTTTCACGTGAAGCAAAAAAAAGCAACACACTAAAGAAGGATATTCTGTTTGTATCTTCTCCTAATGAAATCTAACTGTCTAATTAAAACTTTCACATTCTATATTATGTGTTAAAACATATTTAAAATCAAATTGAAATCTTGTTAGACAATATTTTTAAACCAAAGAATACTACAGTTAAACAAAGCACACAAATCAGTTCCATGTCAGATCTGAAGGTTTACTATTTTACATAAATACATACAAACTTTAGGTAACAAGATACATACAACTGGAAGCTAAGACCAACAATAGAGCAGATGGATTTACTACATGCCAGTGAGGAAGCATGAGAAATTGTGCCACTGCCGATGTTTACCCCGTGCACGGAATGCTACGCAACAGGGTGTTCTTGAGATGAGACCACTGCAGCTTTATAAAAAGTAAAAAAAAAGGTGACTGAACATGTAAAGCACAGGATGATACAGAGCTATGGAACAAAAAACAAGTGGTAAAACCAAACATGGAGTTCTCTGCCAAATATTAGTTTAAATGCAAGGTTTCCTGAATTTTGAACAGCTCTGAACATACCATTTTACCTTACATGATATATAACAGGAGCTACCAAATGTCAAAGCAGAAGCTCTTAAATTGCGCCAAGTTGCAGACAATTGGTTGTTGTGCACAAGGGCAAGAAAAGTAGCAAGTATTCAAATTTTAAACCTCAGATGCAGAAAATTCTATGCTCTTGTATGAGCAAGATTAGAGGTGCACTAAATTCCAGTGCAATTCAAATGTAAATATCAGACTTGCAATGAGTGTGATTAACTTGCTTGGAGTCAATAGTTCCCTTGTTTGAAAGAAATCTATTCTTTCCCCACAGCAGTACAATTGAAAGAGAAGGGGAAGGAAGTAAAACTTGTGGAGAAGCTTACAGTAAGATCTCATCAATTCTTTCCAAAGTAAAAAGAAATACAAGCCATATTTCCTTCGCTAATCCTACGAACAAGTATTTCAATGTGCTGGAGAGAGCAATGGAGCAAATGGTTTTGGTTGAACCACAACTTCCAAAGAGATAAATGATAACTGTGCCTGTAAAGGCAGTGTTCCTTGTTATTTTCAGAGCTTATATATTATAATGTCAAGCAATTGTCTGAAAATTAACACAAAGGGATCCAAATTTTATTTTTTAAAATGAACTTGTTCTTTTCAGGACTTTGGTCAGTAACAAAAACAACAGGATCATAAATTACTGCATTTGGAATAATTTTCTTCATGTTCACTATTGTGAGCTCCAAATAAAATTAAGAAACAAACTATTACTCAATACTCATAAACAAACACTGGTCCTATTTCAACATGATTAGCCCACATCAAAACTTAAAACATAAACAGAGACCAAGGTGGAACCAAGTTGGGAGAATAGACCGGTGTTTCCAAAGCTTAACACTTTGCTATTTTCTCTAAGTTCCCTAAATTTAACAGGCCAAAAATGCCAATTTAAAAAACTTATTTTCAATGAAAGTTGTAAATTTATCACTAAGTTAAGAGCAATTGCATTGTATATATGCATATGCATATGTATATGCAGGAAGGGAGTGGTAGGATAAAGCTGAGACACCCTGGATACTCCGCAGAGCAAATTCTGATCTTATTTCATTTGAACTAAAGCTTTACACTATACAAATTTGGATCTGTACTAAAGAAACTTTGATATATCTGTAAGAAAATTACATGGGAAAAATTCTGTCTATATCTCTTCCATACCAATGTTAAATCTGAAACCTTGCTGCTCCCTGCTCTCTGTAGAAAAAGTCTCTTGCTGATTAGCAAGCTTGTGTAGTTATAGCTTTACTTCCAAAAAAAGCTTATACATTAGGTACAATAAAAATAAATAAACAAACATTCAAACTTTTAAAGCTCTTTGTTACATGTTTATAATTCAAGCTTTTAAGAAAAAATAATATTTTGACTCCACTCCATCAGTGGAAACAATTCACTTTTGACAATGCCATAATAAACACATTCTGCAATCTTAAAAAGATTATACCTTACTAGATCACAGCACTGCTGACAAAAGTCTTCCTATAACTGAACTTGAAGCACGCTTCACTGGTTGAGAGAAAACCTGCAATGCTGTGCACTCTTAATTGAAACATTAAATGATTTTTCAGGCAACATGAGTCTCCCTCAACTTTTCAGTTTCTTCAGTAAAGGGTGAGCTTTGGTAACTACCTTTATATGTTGTTTACAACATCTCCTTCTATTGATGTGAAAGTGATCCAAAAACATGCACTGCTCACATGCAATA
The DNA here is from genome assembly GCF_030684315.1 of Stegostoma tigrinum. Taxonomy (NCBI): domain Eukaryota; kingdom Metazoa; phylum Chordata; class Chondrichthyes; order Orectolobiformes; family Stegostomatidae; genus Stegostoma; species Stegostoma tigrinum. Next base: position 24,404,261 of record NC_081382.1, read on the forward strand.
CAAAAATGTGTCTTCTGGATATTGGCAAATAAAAAAAAACTTTAAAAATAATAAGTAAGGATTCAAATAAAAACAAAGGTTCTCTCTCACAGGCACATTTATTGTTAAGTTTTGAATATAATGCATTTCTTCAAAAACCTCAACATTTAAGAAACATTTAGACGGGTACATGGATGAGATAGGTATGGAGAGATATGGACCAAATGCAGGCAAATGGGACTAGTTTAATTGTGAAAACTTGGCAGCATGGACACATTGGGTTGAAGGGCCTGCTTCGGCTCATGAACATCTTAAAGCACCAGTAATAAAACACACAAGCATAAATAATGGAACAATTGATTCTGGCTGTTCAAACTCAAACTGAAGAAAATCTAGCATCACAGTGAAAGCCACAGATCAGGAGCAGACTGAAGACTTAAACAGTCTAAATGAACCTTTTGGGTGACCCTTCCTCACAAACATTCTGCTCAAATCAGCTAACCATGAGCTTGGTATAAACAGATTCAGTAAAGTTCAGCCAGAACTGCCTTACTCAAGTTCTATTAATTAAAAATGACAAACTATTATATCTAGATGTTCAAATACTAACAGCTCCTTTCATAATCTTCTTCAAGAACTCAAGCATCTGCTTCTAAAATGTATAAGATAAATCTTAAAAACACACAAATCAGAAGTAAAAGGACAACTCCAGTTGAAAAATTCTAGGCATTGTAGCATTACCAAAGAAACAGAATTATTGATCAAGTGCAGTCTCAAATTCTTACAATGCCAATTTCCAGAAGATGCATTTTCTTAACCATAATGTCTGTATTTGCCAATTATTTCTTTACACAAAGGGTAAAACAACAGCAAGATCTACACTCTGGGAAAATTGTCTTCAGAGAAAAGAAGAAAAACATTGAAGGTAATATGCAGCAACATCATTAAAGCAGCTAGGTTATACAGTAAAATAAATATCTGAATCAACAGACAATAGGTGCTGGAGTAGGCCATTCGGCCCTTCGAGCCAGCACCACCACTAAAGCAACTTCATATCTCGATATTACCAGCTACTTCTGAAGAAATGCAGAAAATAAGGTTTAAAATTCAATAATTTAAAAATTGTCATGTATACATTTAGCATGAAATAGGGTGGGAACAGATTTACTAGAGGATTTGCAAAAGAAGGTGAATACAGGTGAAAGCCATTCTTACGATAACACTAAAAAGAGTGTTTCAGGAGACCTCATCCATTTGAAGAAATTCATTAACTAACACTAATCAAGGCACTTTTATTTAAAAGGATTACGTCTACTGACACTGCTAAATCATAACCATAATAACTCTAAACTTACTGGCTTATATCCATATTCAACACTCACGAGACTTTTGAATTTGACAGTACAAAGTTCAAATTTATCAACACGAAATGCATTAAGATAGAATTAAGGGGTTTGATTTTTCAGTTTGCTTCTTTTCCCAGGAAAAGAATTTTTCCCCCATTTTACAGATCAGAGACCACGAATAAAGAATTTAAATTGTTTCACTATAATAAAACAAATGTTTTCTGTCATTCAACACAATAATAAGAGAAACTGTATTTTTCAACAGCCAATGAATTCATTTATTTTCTTGTTTTAGCTGTGGAATTCCAATCTGTTTTGGATCCCTACTTCATATTTATATATTCTAATGTTACAGCACTAACAAGCGAAAGCTCGCTTAAGAGAGGTTATTTTGGGCACTAAACATGGCAATGGCACTCATCACTTTAATTTCAATTCTCACAGTAGTACCAGAGTCAAAACAGTATAACAGTCTTCACTATTAATCCCGGTCTACCTAAAGTACAAGTGGAATGAGAAAATGTAGGAATTGTCAATGGCATCTCAATGGTTGATGTACATATCTAATACTTATTAGGCTATCCGCCACAATAAATTGTGAAAGCTCACCAAAATCCAGTCAAATTAGTTTAATTTATTATTCCAACTGTAAACACAGCTCAAAAAGTATTTTCTTCAAATGTTAATTGCAAAAGAAACACATCACCACTTTTCTCGAGAAATACAAACATACTTTCCTCAGGTTAAACACAGATATCAGTCTTACACCAATTCAACAATTTGCAACATGTAAATGAAATATAAAACACATTTCAGAGGACAAAAATTAAAATATATGCAAACTCAAAAGAAATTTAATTCAATTTGTAATTTAGTAATTCCTGGAGAAATAAAGCCAAGGAGGTATTCACAAAACTTGAAGTTAGAAAGCTAAAAACAACTTTTGTGAAACACAAAGTATTTATTTACTTAGTCTTTTCTTTCCCGAGTAGAATGAGGTTTAAATTCTTTGTCTGAATCATATATTTAAAGTTGCTCAAAATAAATGAATAACAACCAACAGTTTACTTATCATCCCATGAGGTGCCCATTGCTAAATTGTTCTAGAAGATGTTCAAATTAAAAAGCATAAGGATCTCATGGAATACAAATTAAATTTAACAACTTTAAACAACCAAGGATGTCATACTTTTGACTCTTTTTATAGAGCTGTTGAGCTGAGAAAATTATTTTTACATGGTAATCAATTGTACAAGATACTAGTGATCAAGTCACATCTCAACTGACTGACTAGTTGGTTCAGCATACTTCAAGGTGTCTATTGTATGATTGTATATTCCTCTGAGAAATTCACATCTTCAATTAATTGAGGGAGAAAAGCAGATACTGATGTCATCTACTGACCCAGCTGCAAAGCTAGGAAATTAATTCAACAAAAGCACTAAACATTATTAAGAATCACCACCAAATCTCCCATGGCATGCTCACTAAAGGCAGAATTTTTGATCCAGAGTCCCAATCTCACTGTTGGGTTGAAACACAGGTAGGAAAAGGGGAATTGCTGGTGACAAGACCCTGAAGGACATTTGGCAGAAGTTGACCAATAAAGTATTCTCTTCAGGAAACCCGATCTAATTAAGGACAGGGGAGTGGAATCCCAGATCTGAAGGACAATAGGCAGTCATTGAACAGAGATTGGCAGCCCTACTGTAAAGGCTACATATCTATTTATTTTGATTGTGGACTGAAATTTTAAAAAAAAAGACTGTTTTAAAAACCAAGGGTTGTGCAAAGAATTGCTGATTTTTCTCAAAACAAAGGAAGTTACCTGACTCATTGTAATTGCTGTTTATACTGCTATTTGTTCAGGCAATGAGGTAAGGTGTCTGACTGCAGTCAAACTGGAGCTGAGGAGTGTGTACAAATGGGAATCCAGCGACCAGTAAGAAGTTGATTCATTTGTGGCCTGGTGACCAATTTTCGATGACAAAGACCTCCTGCCTGACAAAATCCATATATGATTGGCTGGCGAGAAGCTAAACAATTTGGGTGTATGAATGTTGGGGCGGAAGCCATCAGACTTCTGGAAAGGAAGGAGCTGTCCTTTCCACTTGATTTCACTTACTAGCTGCTGTAAGCTGTGGCTTTTGACCAATAAGGTCCAGTTGCCTTGTGCCTCCTGCAAGCTAATGCAAGTATGTAGAGCTGGAAGATCAAGGAACAGGAAGTCCTGATGATCCAAACAATCTCAGCAAATCCTGTGGATAGGGACCACTGAATTGCCTTATCAATCTTTCCTTCCACCCATGTTTCGTTTTTGTGTCTGTGTGTGTGTTAATGGGTCATTTTTTTAGAAAAAAAGAGGATTAGAGTTTTAACTACTAGTTTCGTATGTTGAAAATTCATAATGGTTCACCTGTAGATAGAACCTATTTGTTTGGAGTAAACAGCCATTCTTGTTAAGTACAGAAACATGGTCCAGTGTTTTCCATGATTTTGGGGTCTAAAAGACAGTCAAATTCATGAATTTTGTGTACATTTTTTTAAAATTGTTAAATCGAGGGAATAGAATTCTGATTATTCCCAGGAAGGTGTAATATCCACCAGAGGCAGACACTGTCGAAATATGTACAGTTGCATAAAGATGCTTTAATTCCTAGTCACTGGCCACAAATGGGATATGTTACAACAGGGGGGCACATGTTGTGGACTCCATTCAGCTGCCCCCACATTGATTGTTCAGAAATGTTGATGTACAAAGGGACTTGGCTGTCTCTGCACACTGATTGTTGAAAATAAGCATGCAGGTGTTGTAAGCAGTTAGGAAGGCAATTTGTAAGAGAGGTTAAGTCCAGGAGCAACGACTTTTTACTGGAGCTGGACAAAGCCTTGTTGGGAGCACATCTGGATTATTTGTGCAATTTTAGTCTTTTCATGCCAAGATCACATTGCCTTACAGGAACTGCAGCGGAAGGCTCACTGGCATAATTCCGGAGATGTTGAGTTTATTGTAAAAAGGCAAAACTGGGACAACTGAGAGTTATGACATTGACTTTAGAGTTTTGGAATGACATTGAGTTTACCACAGGGACAAAAACAAAGTTGCTGGAAAAGCTCAGCAGGTCTGGCAGCATTTGTGCAGGAGGAAAAAAAAAGAAAAAGAGAGTTAACATTTTGGGTCCGGTGACCCTTCCTCAGAACTGGACCCGAAACATTAACTCTTTTTTTCTCCTCCATAGATGCTGCCAGATCTGCTGAGCTTTTCCAGCAACTTTGTTTTTGTTCCTGATTCACAGCATCTGCAGTTCTTTTGATTCTTATATACCACAGGCAGTCAGGAGTACAATGCAAATGCTAATTTCTGGGATGGAGAGGGGATGCTGAGGATTTCTGCAATAATGAGTTGGGACAGAGGGCAACATTAGGCAATGTTAGACTGATGGCACAAATAGGAAGTGGAGGTTCATCTCGGTCAAATGTAACACCAAGGTTGCAAACAGAAATGCTTAAAATCACTGACGTTTTCCAGGAGCAATCATTGGAGGACGGAATTTGATGTAGGGTCCAAAAATAAATGGCTTCAAAGTCTTCCCAATATTTAACTAGAAAAAAAAAATTTCTACTCCTCCAATTTTGATGTTTAAAGTTGTACAGGTTAGGCAGACTGGCTATGCTAAATTGCTCATTGTGACCAGGAATTTGCAGGCTAAATGGATTATTCATGGGAAATGCAGGGTTGCAGGGATAATGTAGGGCAGTGGGTATGACGGAGATGCTCTTCAGGAGGGTTGGTGTGGACTTGATGGACCAAATGGCCTGCTTCCACATTATAGGGAAGTTATAATTCTACGAACGGCAGATATGCATGTGATCATTTATCAACATTGAAGGAGTCAAAAGTTGGTGGGCCAGAGTTAGGTGTCATCAGCCACTAATAGGAGGAGCATGTAGATGGGAAACTGATGGAGTTAAAAGGATAAATCCTTGGGCTGTCAGTTTAAATATGGTGAAAAGTTACAACCTAACATAAAACATTTGGCTTTTTATTCAAATATAATAAAATACGACTGGTAAGAGTATTCTAAGACACTGGCTACAAACATTGAGCCAAATCAAATACAATATTAAAGTGCAGGAAGTGTGCTACACAAAAATGGAATGTGACAAATAGCAAATTAATGTAGATATAAAATGCAGATATTCTTTGGCAATTTTTAATATCTTGGCCTTCAAAGCTTCAATTCATGATTCAACCTCACAAACTTAACAGAACTAACAGTCAATGCAGTAAAATCCACTGGCCCACAGGTACTTAAGAAAAACTGATTTGTACAGAGATGTGGAAACTTATTGGAAAGTCCAAAAAGGAATTCAGTAAGATGCCATACAAAAAAAAATTTAACAGACAAAGTCTCATGGAGTTGGAGGACGATGTATTTGCATGGATAGAGGATTAGTTATTGAATATGAAGCACAGAATGACATTAATAGGTCTGCTGGTATTGGGAGCAAATTGTGGAGTGCCACAAGGGTCAGTCCTACGGCCTCAGCTATTTACTGGAAAAGGAAGTGGTATGGAGGATGAAGATAGACTGCAGAGAGATATGGACAGGTAAGTGAGTGAGTGAGAACAAAGAGAGCAGATGAAATGTAATGTAGGAAAGTGGGAAGCTACTCACATTTGCAGATGTAAAATCCATAGAGAAGCTTTTTATCTTTATAAGAAAGAAGATAGGTTCTGAACATTTAAAGTTTTATGCTATTATCATCCCAACTGAAATTATCACCAGACAGATCAGATCACAGATTGAAATCTGGCTTGATAGATCACATTTTGTATTTTTTTAGGAAAGTAATTAACACAGGTCTATGACAAACAAAAGCATACTAGCATGCAGATTTGATTTCAGCAATAAAACTCAAGTTCATTTAAATGCAAATCAAACCAAACCAAGCTGTGTAAAGTGCTACAGCTGCCCCTATAACTTTCCCCTGCAACCGCAGGAAGTGCTACATCTGCCCCATACCTCCTCCTTCACCCCCATCCCAGGCCCCAAGACGACTTTCCACATCAAGCAGATGCTCACCTGCACATCTGTCAATGTGGTACACTGATCTGCTCTACCCATGTGGCCTCCTCTACATCGGGGAAACCAAGCGGAGGCACGGGGACCACCTTGCAGAACATCTACGCTCGTTTCACATTGAACTGCACCTCCCAGTCGTGAACCATTTCAACTCCCCCTCCCATTCCGCAGATGACATGTCCATCTTCGGCCTCCTGCAGTGCCACAATGATGCCATCCGAAGGTTGCAGGAACAGCAACTCGTATTCCGCTTGAGAACCCTGCAGTCCAATGGTATCAATGTGGATTTCACAAGCTTCAAAATCTCCCCTCCCACTACTGCATCCCAAAACCAGCCCAGCTTGTTTCTGCCTCCCTAACCTGTTCTTCTTCTCACCTATCCCCTCCTCACACCTCAAGCCGCACCCCATTTCCTACCTACTAACCTCACCCTGCCCCCTTGACCATCCTCCTCGGACTGAACTATTCCCTCCCTACCTCCCCACCTACACTCACCTTTACTGGCTTCATCCCCGCCTCTAACTTGTCTGTCTCCTCTCCACCTATCTTCTCCTCCATCCATCTTCGATCCACCTTCCCCTCTCTCCCTACTTATTTCAGAACCCTGTCCCCCCTCCCTCATTTCCAATGAAGGGTCCAGGCCCGAAACGTCAGCTTTCCTGCTCCTCTGATGCTGCTTGGCCTGATGTCTTCATCCAGCTCTACATTTTGTTATCTCGGATTCTCCAGCATCTACAGTTCCCATTATCTCTGTGTATAACACTGTTTGAAAGAAGTCAAACATCCAACAAAAACAAAATCTCATCCAATCCCCAACAGCTTCACTTTTCAGTTAACCAAACGGTAGAGAAATTTTCCTTCCCTTTCAAATCTGTAAGCTGACTTAACTTCTTCTGTTCAGTTCCGCTTCTGTGAGCTGTAATTTTTTCCCCCCCCCGCTTTGACTCCCATAACAAATCTTAGATTTTCTCAGCTTGGAGCAACCAGTTGTGGATCTCTACCCAAACATTCCCTCAACTGCTCTAGAGAAACACCTTTCTTTTGTGGATTCTTGCATCTCACGCCAGTCAGGTCTTCAAGGGAAATTCACAAGCATTTTTAAAACTTGCTCATCCTATCTTCTGCTAAGTTAATGGCTTACTCTTTTTCTTCTTCTCTGGTTATAAACCCCAAAAATTAAACCAACTTAGAAGGGCACTCCAGGAGGCCTCCAATCATCTGAACTCTGATACATGATAGTTTAAAAATCATGGTTCCAAAAAGACCAAACTAATTAATTACAAAACTACACCACAGAACTACAGATCAAATCCATATGGCATTACTTTAAAATCCAAAAACAAAAAATTATATATACATATTTTTCAACATTCGCACAGCTTTCGTCACGATGTTCAGAGATTCAGGGTCTTCATACACAGAATGCAGGAAGTTCAGACGCTGATGCAGCAAGGAATTAAGACAGCAAATGACAAGTTTCTTTATTGCAAAAAGGACTACAGTATAGGAATTAAGAAATCATGCTGTAATTGCAGTAGGTTCAGTAAGACTTCATTTGGAATACTGCGTGTAATTTTGGTCTTCCCAGTGAAGAAATGTCTTACTTGCAACAGAGCCACTGCAGCATAGGTTCATTCAATTGGTTCCTGGGATAAGGGTGTTGTCTTAAGACAATAGACTAAGTAAATTGAACAGAGACAAAAAGACTGCAGATGCTAGAATTCAAGGTAGACAAACAGGGGCCTGGAAGAACACAACAAGCCAGGTAGCAGAAAGGAGAACTCAACATTTCGGGTACTACCATTCTTCAGGACTGAATTTTTTTTTTTGGGGGGGGGGGGAGTAAGGGAGAAATGCAGATAAAGAGAGTAGGGTGTAGCAAAATGGTGGTGATAGGTGGACACTTATTGCAGGCACGACTTGGTTGGTCGATAGGAGGGATGAATCCAGTTGGTCGCTGGAAGGGAAGAGGTGAGGCTGGAAAAGGGAGCTGGGGGTTGGGTGGGAAGGTTATTTGAGATTGAAGAACTCAGTGTCGAGTCCTCTGGCCTGTAGAGAGTGTCCAGACAGAAGAAAAGATGTTGTTCTTCAAATATGTGTTCCGAATCGCCGCAACATTGGAGGAGGCCGAGAGACTGGACATATTGGAGGGGGAGTGCGGGCAGGGGCGTTAAAATGATGGTGACCGAGAGGTTATGTTGGCCACTATGGACCAGGCAAAAAATGCTCAGCGAAACGGTCACCTAGTCTACATTTGATCTCAATATAGAGAGAAGTAAATTGAACTTTTGTTCTCTACAGTTTAAAAGAATGAGGGTTGATCCCAATCGAGACATACAAAATCTGACAGAGCTTGATAAGGTAGACACAGGTTGTTTCAGCTAGCCAGGAAATCTAAAGCACAAGGATAGTTTTCGAATAAAGCAGCTAGATATTTAGAACCAAAATTGGGAAAAATTATTCCACAAAGCGCGACTCTTTGAAATTCTCAGATGTTTGGTTTTGCAGGAATGAAAAGAAACTGTAACTGACTTGAAGCCCATGGCCACCTATGAACTAACTGATGACTAAGCAAACTTGACAGTCAATGTGATGTATTCATAGTCTCACTTAGTGTTCTCTATACTGTTGTATTAGCATATCATTATAAAATCACTGACATTACCTCAAAACCATTATATGCAATGACAACCTATAACAACAGACAAAATCTTCGATTTTTGAGAGCTTGAAGTTACTCCATAACATTGCCAATTGCTCATGAATAAGGAAAATCAAATACATAAGTGATAACAAGTTTAATAAAAATCTCAAAAGGTTTATAATCCAAAAGTTAATTCTTACCAATTATGCATTTTAGCAATCCAAATAAGTGAATTAAGTTTTGTAATAATCGAACATCTACAAAAGGAACTAGTAACTGATTACATAGGTTTATGTAAATAATACCACATCGGGGGGGGGGGGGGGGGAGAGAAGAAGGGGTGTGCGCGAGTGCGCGCACGTCTCCATCTCTCCCTCTCACTGTTGATGTTTATGATCATGAGAATAATTATTAAACCATGAAATTTAGTCAACAAGAAGCAAAATAAAAACAGTTGAGAATAATTCTCAACGGTCATGAAAGTGGTTTATGAAATCATATTAGGAATTTGGGCATATCTTTCAATTAATATCACAATCAATAGCACATAGTTCAAATCAAATTGACATATATCCTCTTGAGGATCAACCTTTTGAACTCTTTAGTCATTACAGACTTCTAAATCAATGAATTTATTTCTTCTCCACAACTGAACAAAAATGTAAAGCAGTACATGAAAGGTTTAATGTTCCATTATAAACTGCACTTCACAGTTTTTCAACAATGCTGATTAAGCAGCAACCGTAGACATATTTGGAGAAGGGGAACAAAGCAACCATTTGATAAGACTTCCCCAAAAAAAAATTGCTAATAGCGTTGATGAAACAACTTCCACTGACCAATACAAAAATGCTACAAATTTCAGTCCATAATTGATTTTCAATATTATCAAAGAAACAAAATATTGGTAAAGCAACTCCTGGCTGACATCAAGTTGCTTCAACGGTCTTCTTTACACCATACTGTCAGAAATGGGAACATTCAAATGATGACTGGTGTTCAGTTCCATTTGCTATTCCTCAGATAAACACTCCTGCATGCAGCATGACTTGCTCAACAAGTGTCTATTCAATTTCAGCTTGGGCAAACTCGCAAGCAACAATCATCTTCAACAAGAGAATTTAACACTTTTCGTAGACTTCATGGTATTAGAATCTCAATCTCCCATGATCTTCAATATCCTGGGACAGTGTTCATTATAGTAGGAGCCACTACTTTTCAGCCTGGTAGTTTCTAAAATTGCTCAGCTTTGAAGATTCCTTACCGACTTGCAAGGACCTCAAATGATTTCCAGTTAGCTTAGTATTCTCTTGTTGACAGATTTAATTTTGTTCTTTCTCCACTGAAGTCTTCTCCTCACTATTTTCATCCAATTGACTTAAAGGGTAACTTTTCTCAGATTGTTCGGTGACTGCATGAGTGAATATTTTGGGCACAGATTCACATGCCTGCAGCATACATTTTGAACAGGGTAACTGACCTGAATATCCAGCCTCCTTTCACCATCTACAAAGGAATGATTTGTAAAAGGGTGTGATGGAGTATTTTCCATTGGTCTGGATGAGTGCAGTTCTCACGATATTCAACAAGCTTGAGAGCAGGAAGCATTTTAGACAGACTATTTTTTAAAAAATCAGGTGATGCCAATCTCTCCCTCTATCACCAATACAACCTAAAACTGTGCTGAGAATCACCTTCGAGATTCTCTGTAGCAATTTACCACAGCTTTTTCATCAGCACTTCCAAAACCTAAAATGTCCATAATCTGAATGAACCAGGATAATGGATGCAAAGAATCAACCAACTGCAGGTTCTCTTCCAAATCACCCAGTTCGCTGACTCAGAAACAGTCATTCCTTGCTCATCACTGGGTGAAAAATCCTAAAATTCTCACTTTAAACAGCACTGTTGGAATACTTGCACCACAAATTACAACAGTTCATGAAGGTAGCCTCATACCCATCTTCTCAAGTACAAATCAGATCAGGTTGAAGGGAGAGGGGAAGAGGAGCGATAGCCTAGTGGTATTATAATTGAACTGTTAACCCAGAAATTAAGTAACATTCAAGGGAGTCTGGTTCAAATCCTGCCATGGCAGAGAGTGTAGTTTGAATTCAATAAACATCTGGAATTATAAGTCTAATGAAGACCACAAAGTTGTTGTTCTACGACTGTCGGGGAAAAACCCATCTGGGTCACTAAGGGTCCTTGAAGGAGGCAAACTGTCATCCTAACCTGGCCAAGCCTGCGTGTGACCCTGGACCCAAAGCTAAACGGTTGACTCTTAACTGTGAGGTGGGCAATCAATGCAGGCAATGGTAAAGGGCAAGCTTACATTTCTGAAGGTTTCTCAGAAAAGTCTCAAAAATACACTAAATCACCCAAGTGTAGTAATGCAGAGAAGAAACAACAAGAACTGTCTGTATATGGTATATTGTTTTACAAAGGAAAAAGGTTAGCTTATTTTTATTAGTATTGGTTGAAAAACAGGAATGCCAATCAGGATACCAGGAAAATTCTTTGCACATTTCTGAATAGGTCCAAAGGTACTTTACTGCCAATGCACAGATATTCAAGGGATCAGTTAAATATCTTATCAGAAAGTGAGGTACTTTCGACGAGGCAGCATTTCTTCATTACTGCAATGGAGTTTACATTATCAACTCCAACTCCTGCCATGGAGCCAAAACCCATGATCTTCTGATCCTAAGGTCAGGATGCTACAAACGGGGTGAAGCTGACACAGTGAATTAGAGTCGAAAGTTTATAAATATAAAAGCTACATCAACTAAAAATGCAGCGATATATCTAGGCATATCAATGACAAAAGATATTATAAGTTTCTTAGTAAAACTGAATTTGAGGTTATTTCTGCATACTTAACAGAAATGATTTTGTTTTCTTGCTAGAAAAAAGCAAAATAATTGATCTATTCAAGGCCAACGAGCTACATATCTTACACAGCAGTACTATCAGTATTTGTGCACTCCATGACAACATAGTTCAAACCTACCTGCAAACATTCATATTAATCCTCAGCATTTCTGAGAAGGCCTAATATGAAAGACAAAATTCACACTGGGGTTTGTCACTTGATAAAAATACCTTAGCTCCCTGTATGAAGCACACAAAACTTTGTTAAACACCAGCAAGCCAATGTTTTGGTTACAAAATATCAAACTTCATATTTTGTTCCTGTTCAAAGTGGAATACAACTCATATACTCATCCCCATTACAAAAAGTTAATTAAAGCAAAGAAATCCACCAACATGAACAATTACAATTTTTGGGAATTTCCTTGGAGGAAGAATAACAAATATCAAATGTCTACAACTTGAGCAGGAGTTCAAGCTGCAGACATGATGCTACAGAGAAGGGAAATGTGACCTTATCGTGTTGCTCCAGAAAGTGGTCACACACCTTAAACTAGGTAATTCAAACTTGGTCTCTGAACAGCAACTGAAGACAGTGCAAATGCTGGCGACATATGGAGAATTAAGGGACTACATTTGCAGAACCTTCGTCCCTGCAATTGTTTCAACAGTTGACTTCTTGCAAGTTATGTGGACATCATGGAAAATCAGTGAGCTAACATCCGCACCATGGTTCGAGTCAGGACAGGAAACAGGAAATGTAGGCGTAGCAGACTATATCATTAGAGGGATAGTGTCTATGTTGTGCAGCCATGAGGAGTCCCAAAAGCTGTACTCCCTTCCCACTACTAAGGCCAGGGACATTTCCTCAGGGTTGGAGAAGAACTTTTAGTAGGAGGGGAGGGATGCAATTGTCATCATCTACATTGTTACCAATGTCACCGACATGACTAGGAAGAAGTTTGAATGAAAGAATTTGAAGAGTTAGAGCCTAAATTAAGGAGAACAGGCTTCACATGAGCCATGCTGTAACCAGTATAACAAATGCAAATCTAATATCTAGAGCTATAGAGAGAGGGCTTTAAAATAATTGTTGGGTTGAGGGGCAAGGAGGTTTAGGAGAGGTAAATGAAGACCTACAAAGTAAAAGGATATGTAGCAATTCAGGGCAACTATTTGGACCATGATACCCAGAGTGGGACAGAGTGTACAAGCACAGTAAACCAATGGTATAGAGTCAAAAGGGAGAGGGGAAAAAAAGGTGAAAAAACAAGTAATAATTCTTCATGTGAAGTATGTAGCATTCAGAACAAAATTGATTAGAACCATAAAACTTCAAAGGACAGGAAGCTCTTTAACCCAACATGTCTATACCAACTCCTAAAACAGCTACCTGGCCTGTCCAATTTCCATGGCCCTCAAACTTCTTCATTTTGAAATTTATTTCCAGGTCACTTATGAAACAGCCTTTGCAATAAACACTACCACCACTCTCTCAAAGCAGCATATTGCAAACCCTAAAAAATCTGTGTGAGAAGTTTCTCCTCATCTTATTTCGAGCCCTCTTGCTAACAATCTGGAAATTGTGACACCTAGTCACTGATATATCAACTAACAAACAGAATATCCACTTTACCCTGTCAAAATTGTTCATAATTCAGAACACCTCAATAGAGTCACTTTTTAATCTTCTCTGCTCGAAGGAAAATAAGCCCAATTTCTCCAATTGTTCCTTGTATCTAAAATCCCTTATTCTTGCTATCATTCTAGAAAATCTCCTTTGTACCCTCTCCAGAGCTTTAATATCCTTCTTTAAATATGGTACACAGGACTGAAAACTATATGCCAAATTAGTTTGACCAATAATTTGTAGAGGTGTAACACCACTCCCTTGCTTTTATACTGTATTTCTTTACTAACAAACCCAAGAATCCTATAAGCCTTCCTAACAACTGCTTTAATTTCCCCGGCCACTTTCAGAGAATTACACAGTTGAACCCCAAGGACCCCCTGCTCCTGTACTCCCTTCAAATTTGTACCATTGAGCATGTATTGTCTCTCCATGTTTCTTCTACCTAAACGTCATTATTTCACATTTCTCTGCCTTGAAATTCCTTTGCCAGCTGTCTGCCCATTTGGCCAACTTGTTAATACCCTTCTGAAGTCACTCAGCTTCGTCCTCAGAATTAATTATTCACCCTAGCTTAGTATCACCTGCAAATACATCAATTAATGCATTTATGACACAGAGATTAATGGATCCTAACTAGTTGATCTTATAGCCATTACAGAGATGGTAACAAGGAGATCAAAGCCACAATTAAAATATAGAGGTGTATGGGCGGCACAGAGGCACATCTGTTAGCACTGCTGCCTCAGAGAGCCAGGCCCTCGGGTTTGATTCCAGCCTTGGGTAACTAACTGCATGGAGTTTGCAAATTCTCTGATTTTGCTTGGATTTCGGCAGGATTCTCCAATTTCCTCCCACAGTCCAAAAATATTCAGGTTAGGTCGACTGGCTGTGTTCATAGTGTCCAGGGATGTGCATGTTAAGTGGATTAGCCATGGTTAATGCACGGTTACAGGTCCACGTGATACGGTCACAGGGGTGCTGGTTCTGGATAGGATACTGTTTGGAAAATTGTTGCCAAATGGCCTCTTTCCACACTTTAGAGGATTCTATGATTTTGTATAAGAGTTTTTAAAAGGGCAGACAGGGAGGAAAGGATGATTCAGCAGCTTTGTTAATTTGGGATTGAGTAAGTATAATAGCAAGACAGGATCTTGGATCAGAAAATGCTGTAGAATCCATATGGTTGGAGATAAGGAATAACAAGGGCAAGATGACACTGTAGGACCAGTTTATGGGGCTCTGAAAAGTAGCAATATAGTAGAACAAAGAATAAATCAGTAGATAATGAAGGCATGTTTAAAAAAAAGAATCAACAAATGGATAGAAGATTGGCTGTCTGGCAGAAAGCAGAGAGTTCCACAAGGGTCTGTGTTGGAACAACTGTTCACTTCATACATTAATGATCTAGATGCAGGAACAGAAGGCATTCTGGCTAAGTTTGCAGATGATACAAGATAGATAGACAGAGGGACAACTGGTATTGAGGAGGCAGGAAGAATGCAGAAGGACTTAGACAGGTTAGGAGAGTGGTCAAAGTAGTAGCAGATGGAATACAACATGGGAAAATGTGAGGTCATACACTTTGGCAGGAAGTAGTATGGACAACTGAGGGGAAAAAAATTCAGAGAGTGAAGCGCAAAGGGACTTGGGAGTTCTAGTCCAGGATTCTCTTAAAGTAAGCTTGCAGGTCGAGTTGGTAGTTAGGAAGGCAGATACTAAAAGGTTGGCATTTAATTCAAGGGGACTAGAATACAAAAGCAGGGATGTACCGGAGGCTTTATAAAACTCCAGTCAGCCCACGTTTAAGAGTATTGAGAGCAGTTTTGGGCCTCATACCTCAGAAAGACATACTGGACACGGAGCGGGTCCAGAGGAAGTTCACAAGAACGATCCCAGGAATGAAAGACAAAACATGAGGAGTCTGGGCCTATACAAATGGATGTTAGACAGATGGGGGTGGGGTGGAGCGGGGGTGATCTAATGGAAACTTAGAGAATACCGAATGGTCTGGACAGAGTGGATATCGGGAAGAGGTTTCCTCAGATAGGAGGGACTAAGACCTGCAGGCACAGCCTTACACTAAAAGGGAAGATCCTCTAGAACACAGATAAGGAGAAACTTCTTCAGCCAGAGTGGTGATTCTGTGGAATTCGTTACTGCAAAAGGCTGTGGAGGCCAAGTCATCTAATATATTTAAGGCAGAGATAGGTAAGCTCTTGATTGTCAACAGATAAAATGTTACAGGGAGAAAGTGGGAGAATGGGGTTGCGAAAATGATCAGACATTATTAAATAGCAGAGCACAGACAATGGGCAGAATGGTCTAATTGTTTAATTTCTGCTCCAACATCTTCTGGTCTTATATCAATTATGGGTGGTGACTTTAATCCTCCTATAGTTGGGGAAAGTCAGGTTACCAGTGGTAACCGGAGGGAAAAATTAATAGCCTATTGGGTCAGGTTTCAAGAATAATATGTTGTGGATCCAACCAAGAATGTGGATTTTGAATCTGGTGATGAACATAGCAGGTTTAAATGATTTCAGAATTGAATATCCTCTACTGAACTGTAACCACAACAGTTTGAAAGTGAGAAAGCTAATCTGAAACAACAATGCTAAACTTAAATAGGGGTAATGAAGGAATGAGCAGAGCCAACCGGAGTAAACTGGGAAAGGAGTTTAGCAAAGACAATTGAGGAACAATGGCAGACATTTTTTAAAAATTTCATGCCGCATAAAGATATGTCTCAGTGAAAAAGAACAATTCTATTAAAAGGAGTAAGTCAACCATTGACTCAAAGTACAGAAGTACAGAAGAGAACATTTGGCCCATCGAGTTTGCATCAACAAAAACTACCCTAAATGTACAAAACAAAAGTCCTGCGTATGCTGGAAATCAGAAACAAAAAACAGAAATTGCTGGAAAAGCTGGTAGCACCTGTGGGGAGAAAGCAGGGCTAATGTTTCCTTCAGTGGTCCTTCACTGGACCCAAAATGTTAACTCTGCTTTCTCTCTACAGATGCTGCCAACCCTGAGTTTTTCCAGAAATTTGTTTTTATTAGTCCAAATTTACACTAGTCCCATTTTCAAGCACTTGGCCTATAGCTTTGAATGTTATTTCAAGTGTTCATCTCAATAGTTTTACTTCACCAGAGAAACTAACGACGTCAAATTGAGAGAAAGAAAAGCAAAGTGGCAAAGATTGGGAGTAAACCAGAAGATTGGAAAGGTTTAAGAATCAACAAAGATGACCAATAAATAAGGAAAAGGGAGAAAACAAACTGTAAAGGTTTTGAGGCACTTTGGCAGGGGTTAAATATTGGTTAAGTAGTCAAGACTGCAGAAAGTCATAGCACAGATGGATTTTAAGAGTTTTTGTGCAAAAAGTACAATAAGCTGGTATAGAAATTCAAAAAGGTATTAGTAAGGTAACTGGAATGCTGGTGTTTAAAAAGGGAATGAAATGTAAAAATACTGAAGTTTTGCTACAACTATGCAAAGGTACTAGTCAGACTACAGGTAGAATACGGTGAACAGTTTTGAACCCCTTATCTAAAGGAAAGATATGCTAGAATTACCAGCAAACCAAAGACTTTTACCAGGCTGATCCCAGTTAAGGAGGGATTACGAGGAGAGGCTAAGTAGGGAGGGCCTATACTCGTTGGTGTTTAGAAGATAGAAGGGAGGCCTTTGACAACACTTCTGGATAGAAAAAAAGGATAAGATAAAAAACAAACAAGATTCTGAGAAGACTTAACTGGATAGAAGCAGAAGGGGAGAGTCTAGACCAGAGGGCATATGCTCAGAGTAGGGTGTCCACCCAGTTAGGAAAGAGATAAGGAGGTGTTTCTTCTCTTAACAAGTGTGATTCAGTGAAATTCTTTACTACAGAGCATCGCAGAGGCTGCAGTATTACGTAGATTTAAATCAATAAGAGAATTAGGGGTTTTGGGGAGAAGACAGGAAAGTGGATTTGAGAATTATCAATCACGATCTCAGCAAGTGGCAGAGCTAAATAGCCTATTTCTGCTTTTAAATCTTATGGTCTAACAATGATTTTTCTGCTGCCTTAAGGCTATGACCTATAGAAGCCCACAAATTCAATTAAATTGCAATCTCACTGGACATGCGCCACATCTTCTCCATTGTGTATAACTTGACAACATTACTTCAGGAAAGATTTTGAAGCAATCCATGCAAAGGTTGAGGTTTCCCATAATCCACAAAGCTTCACAAAGTAACCAAGAGATCACAAGGTACCAAATGAATGATATAGTAAATCAATTGACACAAAATAAAACAAGTAGATCTACTTAAGTACACAACTTGGCAACAAATCATCCCACTCAAGGCCTAATAATTCAATTCAGAGTGAGGAATTATGAATAGAAACAAGATAAAGGTCCTGTGATCAAAGCAGTCAGAAATGCAATGTTCACAGGACAGCCAGTGAAAAGTGAAAACACTGATTTCATGCTGAAGAATATAACGTACCAATACAGAGCAAAACAGAACAAATCAAGAAGCTACAAATACCAAAATAGTTATAAAATTGATGGGCAGAATTTCATGACTACCCAGGAGGGTGGACAATTGGTTTGTCACAAAAAAAATGCAACAATTCCACCTTACAGAAAGTGGAGCAGATAACAGGCAAATATTTATGTAGGAAGTGAATAATCACCAGAAGAAATAGATGGTGGAAACATATTTGTTTGAGATGGAATAATCTTGTCTCTTTCCACGTTTCAGTAACCAATATTTCCATCAGTTAAGTAATCATATTGTGCGTTAAGGATCAAGTAATGGAGGTCTTTAAGACGAAAGTATTTGCTAAGGTATATGCAATGTTTTCACTTTTGGGGAGACCAAAAGTGAAAGGTCAATGGGTGCAAGACAGTCAGCAATAAATCCAAATCAGGGAAGCCTAGGAAACCTTTAGTAAAAGAGTGCTTACAGTTTGGAAATCCCACCTGCAGAGACTAATTGAGGGAACAGCGTGGGACGATATTAAAAGGGGTAGCTAAATGAACATTAGGGAGGAAAGAACAGGCTATGCTGATAGGCTTTAGTGAAGATGGGTAAAATCAATAGGAGGAGCATTAATACAAACTTACACCAAATAGGTCAACTCACATCTCTATGCTATACAGCTCACTTCAACAAGGACCATGGTCAACCATCAGAACGGAACTGTTTATAATTGTACCTTTCTACATGCATCTATATTTTCTGTGCTTAATGCAATGTTTGTTAATTTGTTTGATAGATTCAGCATGACAAACCTGGTGTGCTGGACACCGATAGGCATCAGGGACTTAGCAGGATGGAGTGCAACATTCCTAAGGAACTGGGAAAGGCCACAAATTGAAACTTTTTTCAAGCCTGGACAAGCAAACCAAAACCCAGTAGGGGGAGAGAGAGAGAGAGAGAGAGAGAGAGAGAGAGAGAGAGAGAGAGAGAGAGAGAGAGAGAGAGAGAGAGAGAGAGAGAGAAATGATGTTGCAATTTACAAATTGTAATATTCTTGCCAGTCATTCTAAAACACCCTGCTCTAAAGCAACCAGAATATTTTGAAAATCAGGTACTGAAAAGATTTAGAATTTTAAAAGACTATAAAATATTTATTTACAAAATATTGCTAGAAAATTCAATTAAAAAACTAAACTGCAGCAATTTTTACTTTTAATGAGAGCGACAGCGTGTGAGAGATCAAGCGAGCAAGAAAACAGAACATCCCAGGATGAATATGCCAAAAAGAAAGACAGTACAAATCCATGGCGGATGGGTGCATTGATGATTGAGCAATGGATAGCAGGTATTGTCTGTAGCAAACTTCACCCAGCCTTTTTCCTACCAGGAATTCTCATGTTAAGTTCCTGTTGGCACTGAATCTTTTCCATCTCAGATTTTGCCTGTCTCTCAAACTCTTGTCGACAGCCTTAGTTTTCTAAGAGCCAAGAAAGATGCTGCATTGCTGCAAATCAATCTATGATATGCCACTAGCGCAACTTTGTTGTCACCCTCAACCTTCTTCCTCCAGTTCGCCAACCACACAGCGGCTACAAATTACATACACAGTGATAAAATTCACGATAACTCTTACTCTTGTCAACAGTAAGTACCGAAGAACAAAATAGATTCTGATAGAAAACAAGGCCTAGTATCTGGCAAGAGATAGTAGGAACTGCCTTTGCTGGAGAATCTGATATAACAACGTGTAGAGCTGTATGAACACAGCAGGGTCAAGCAGTATCAGAGGAGCAGGAAAGCTGACGTTTCGGGTCAGAAAATTCAGAAAATTTCTGAACAAGCATCTCGAGCCGAAACCTCAGCTTTCCTGCTCCTCTGATGCTGGTTGGTCTGCTGTGTTCATCCAGCTCTACACCTTGTTGTCTTATACTAGCATCTGGCAACACAATTTGTCTTTTAACACACCTGTCATGAGAATACCAAGAGTGAAGCATCAAGCAGTCAATTACATTCCCCATTTCACATTTCGTGGTGTGAGAAGTACCAAATAACACAAAAGAAAAACCAATGTAAACTGAAGTTGAAGCTCTTCACTTTCAAAACAACTCCTAAACTTTAAAAAACATTAACAATTTCACTTAATGATTTTTGGCTTGACTGCATACATTTTAATAAATCCTTAGTATGGAAGCAGGCCATTTGGCCCATCAAGTCCACAACAACCCAACCCTTATTCCTGCATTATCTACCACAGACACTATGGGCAACTTAACATGGCCAATCCACCTCACCTGCACATCTTTGGACTGTGGGAGGAATCTGGAACACTGGGCGAAAACCCACAATTTTAATCTGTGACAACAGTGCAGACCCTTTTCTAAACTATGTTAGTTTAAGAAAAAAAACTGTATACTGAATACTGATTAAAATAAAGTAAATGTCTCTTTGCAGAGGTACAACCACATTTCATAAGTTCCCAAAGAGACTAACTGGTGTGGTTTATCAATCAAAAGACACCTTCTGCACCTTCATTACAAACGCAATTCCGGCCACCTCAATAAACATTTTCCTAAGGTTTAGATCTGAATTATTCCTCAAATTTGGCAAAGTACAAAATAAAAGATTTTTTGGCTAAAAAAATTGATAATGCATGCATAAAGATGATGTATTTCAACATGACTAAATTTATCAGTTGACATAAACGGAAGAAGTAAAACTAGATTTATCCAAAGACAAAATACTACATTTAGTGACAAAATTAAATCCTTGATATTTTCAACTAGTCTTGCTTAGTTAGCCTTACAAAATCCCAACTGGTTATACGTAGCATCTTCCTCTTGTCCGCTAAGCCATTTTTTCTTGTTTATTTGCTCAACAGGTTCTTCCAACATGATGAACAAAAAGATAACCACTGTTTCCACAAGGGCGGCTCAAATATTTACCTTGCAGAAGATAAAATTCCATTGGATTAAATGTTGGTCAGTGTCAATGACAACAGTCATGAGACCAAATTACTGAGAAATATTGAACCTTTAAATGAAATTTCACTGTTGAAATTGTAAAGGGTGGTATGCCATTCAAAAAACTGAGCTATGATCCTGCATGTCCCCGGCTGCAGCAGCCCTGGGGGGAAATAAAAGACATGGATGTGTTTTAGACACACCATTTGGAGCTCAAGGAACACAGCAGGCCAGGCATCAGGTCAGGACCCTTCTTCAGAAGCGGGGAGGGTGAAGGGAGCTGGGAAATAAATGAAGAGATGGAGAGAGGAGGAGTGGGACTGGGTAAGGTGAGTACAGGTAGGGAATAGTGGGGATTGGTCAGAGGTAGAGGCATGGGTGGAATGGATAGGTGGGAGAGAAGATGGACAGGTTGCATCACGAGGAGGAGGGTTGGACATGGGATGAGATTTTGAAACTAGTGAATTCCATGTTTAGGCCATTGGGCTGGAGGCTCACTAGGTGGAATAGGAGGTGTTGCTCCCCCAGTTTGCTGGTGGTGTCACTGTGACACTGGAGGAGGCCCAGGATTGACCTGTCAGCCAGGGAGGCTTCAAGATGGTTGGCGACTGAAAGGTGTTGTCATTTATTGTGTACAGAGCACAGATGCTCTACAAAATGTCTCCGAGTCTACACTTGGTCTCACCGATGTAGAGGAGGCCACATCAGGAGCAGCAGATTCAGTATACCAAATTGACAGATGTGCAGGTGAACCTCGTCTGATGTGAAAGGTTAGTTCTGTGCCGGGGGAGGGGTGAAGAAACATGTAGGGCAGGTGTAGCACTTCCTGCGGTTGCAGGGAAAGGTGCCAGAGGTGGTGGGTCTAGCCAGGAGTGTAGAGTGGATGAGGGAGACACGGAGCCAGATGTCTCTACGAAAGGCAGTTAGGGGTGGGAAGGGAAAAATAGTTGTCAGGTTGCATTATAGGTAACGGAAATGGCAGAGAATGATACGTTGGATATGGAGGTTGGTAGGTGATATGTGAGGACAAGGGGGATGGGGAGGGGTTTCCAAGGCAGAAGTGCAAGAAATGCAAGTGATGTGGTTGCAAGTATTTTCGATCACCAGTAGGGGAGGGGGGGTGGAGAAGTTATGGTCTATGAAAGAGGAGGGCATCTGGGATGTGTAGGAGTGGAACTGCCCGTCTTGGAAGCAGACACCACGGAGGTGGAGGAATTAGCAGTATGGAATCACATTCTTGTGGGGGCGGGGGGGGGGTGGGGTTGGTTAGAGCAAGTATAGTCTAGGTAGCTGTGGGAGTCAGTGGGATTGAAATAGACATCAATTGCAAGGCAGTCACCAGAGCTGGAGACAGAGAAGTCCAAGAAAGAGAGGGAGGTATCAGAGATGTTTACCTGTCCAGGAGTACACAAACAAAAAAAAAGGTTAAAAACTAAATGCAACCCCTGGTCTCCACATTCTACTGTGCCAGCTTCTGATTCAAGTTTCATCATGCTAACACAAAATGGACTGAGAAGGGGAGCAGCTGAGAACTTCCAACAGAGACCCTAGCATGTGCAGGTAAAAAGAAAAAAAAAATCCATCAGCAAGGCCACTGTTGAAAGAAACTCCTTTCAGCTAACTACACATACAAGAACCTCCAAACTGCCAAAAATCAGTGCTGCTGGAATCACCCACCTAACACCACAATATTTTACAATCTATTCAGCAAAAACAATCCAAAACTGATTTTTTTTTTGGATTCAATTCTCATTCCTCGTGTGTGTGATTGCATATCTGTGCACACGTGCACTTTACTTTTAAATACTTGGTTGAACTGGCTCCTTTTAAAACGTAAATGTATTTCAGCTAGCAAGCAACAAGAAAAGGGGTCACTTTCAAATTACACTTGTTGTGATCAACCAATAAAGAGAAGGGATGAGTAAAGAAGGGGAGCTAGCTCAGCCCTCCTTACCCAAAAGTACCCATCCAGAGTCACAACAATTGCAGACCCTCACCCAGGGTCAAAATTGGAACATTTAGACCTAAATAAGCATAACCAAATATTCATCACATCACCATCACTACTCATTAACGTATGGTTAGTGAGGAGTAGATCAGTCAAGCACGCAATGTTATCAAAGAACACAACGAAATTGGTAGAAAGTAATTTAACTTGCTCGTTAACAAAACTTTGAATGATCCAAAGTAATTTAAAATTCATAATAACTTCATTTTTATACAACTAGCAGCTAAACACCAAGCTAAAAGATCTCTATTTTTCAGCATATTTCAAACTGTACAAATCACATAAATCACTTCTCTGAATTCAATGCCATTTCTAACCTTAAATATTCTGCACCAAATGAACTACCAACTCATCAAAAGGAAAGAATGGTGCTTTGGATATTTTTATGCCCCTTAATTTTACTACTCAATAGAGTATACCACTGATGGCAAATTATTCATAAGTTATTCTTTGTGCTACAAAATGAATATTCATTGGATTTGGATAAAAAGAAAACCAGAAAAGCTACCAAATGAATACATGTGATGATTCCATTAACAAAAGAGAATGATAAAGTGTGCCCAAAGTTCCTGCACCACTCTACCTCCAACAGACATGTCACCTTAATAATAAGCAATTAAAATGTTTCGAATTCAAGTACGGTAGCAAAGATCTCTCATCTTAGAACAATAATGATGGTAGGAGAGCTGTTTTCCTGATGATAGATGCTGAAATTACAACTGGTAGATGCACGGAAATTGCATGTTTATTTCTCAAATAGTATTGGAACCAGATGTAAATCTGCCATACTAACTCAGGGGAAAGCACTTCCAAATTAGACTAGCATAACTAATGGCTATAAACAAGGCACAAGGCTCAGGGATTCTTGACAAGATTTGTCCGTTTCTAGATCTGTTTTTAATGCATGGCCAGCTTTGTGTAGCTTAAAGCAGAATCAAAACTTCTCACTCTGGAAAATGAACAGCTATAAAATCTCCAACTTACGGGAGCATTGTTACAATTAAGATGCTAATTTGAACCCAAATTTTTGCAGTCACTGCTGGTATTACATGTAACAGAGACTCTTCTTTTGGATGTGAGTTTGCTCGCTGAGCTGGAAGGTTCGTTTTCAGACATTTCGTCACCATTCTAGGTAACATCATCAGTGAGCCTCCGACGAAGCACTGGTGTTATGTCCCGCTTTCTATTTATCTGGTTAGGCTTCCTTGGGTTGGTGATGTCATCACTAAACAAAACAAACTAGAGGAAACCTTCAAGACCATCAATAATACCCTTTACTGGCATAACATTCATAAAAGAGGAGGAAAACAACAACAAACTGCCATTCCTAGATGTCACAGTAGAGCGAACAGTCAATGGGGAACTTCAAACCAGCATCTACAGGAAAACAACACATACGGACCAAATACTGAACTACAGGAGCAACCATCCCAACACCCACAAACGAAGCTGCATTAGAACATTATTCCAACGAGCCACCACACACTGCAGCACAGAGGAACTACACAGAGCAGAGGAAAATCACCTATACAGCGTATTCAAAAAGAATGGGTACCCTTTGAACACAGTCCGCCAATTCCTCAGCAATAAACCCAAACAAACAGACAAAACGGGCTCAGAAACCATAACCACTCTCCCCTACATCAAAGACATTTCCGAAATGACTGCCAGACTACTCGGACCCCTCCTGGCATCAGCATAGCCCACAAACCCACCAACATACTAAAACAGCAGCTAATGAACTTAAAAGACCCTATACAGACAACAAATAAAAAAACGTCATCTACAAAATACCTTGCAAGAACTGTGACAAACACTACATTGGATAAACGGGCAGAAAGCTAGCCACCAGAATACATGAACATCAACTAGACACAAAACGACATGACCCACTATCACTCGTATCCTTACATACAGATGAGGAAGGACACCACTTTGATTGGGACAACACATCCATCCTAGGACAAGCCAAACAGAGACACGCACGAGAATTCCTAGAAGCATGGCATTCCAACCGGAACTCCATCAACAAACACACAGGCTCCAAATCAATCTACCATTCCCTGAGAAAAAGAACAGGAAATGACATCACCAACCCAAGGAAACCTAACCAGATAAGTAGAAAGCCGGACATAACACCAGCGCTTCGGAGGCTCACTGATGATGTTACCTAGAATGGTGACGAAACGTCTGAAAACGAACCTTCCAGCTCAGCGAGAAAACTCACATCCAGAACCTCAACCTGAGCTACAAATCTTCTCAAAACTCGCTAGACTCTTCTTTCCTGAAGCCACTCTCATAAATCTCTTCTGCCCAGTCTCTAATACCTTGACACCCACTTCTAAAATGTGTGGCACCCAGAACAAAATATGTCATGACAATCAAGGACAAAACATTTTAATCAAGATAGAGGTAACTTCCTTTCTTTTGCACTCTATGCCCTGATCAACAAAGCTTAGGATACAGTCTGCTTTCTAAACTGGGCTCTCAGGCTGTCCTGCCACAGTCAATGTTTTATGCACATGTACAACAAGACCTCTTTGCTCAAGTATGTCCTTTAAAACTGCATTTTGTTTGATGTTAGAGTTTCCAAAAGTGACGCCAAGTGGGGTCACACATTCCTGGGCAGCAACAGCAAACACAACTCCACCACCTCTTCCACTGCTCTAACAGACATTCTTTTCACCCACCACTCACTGAGGGGTCACAGTTGTTTTCAAGCCCCAAGAAACAAAAAAAAAGGTCCCACTTGGAAAAGTTTGAAAACTATTTGATATTATCTCTATATTCCTCCTATCAAAATGAGTCATTTCACAGTCTCTGCATTAGATTTTTCTGCCCTTTTTCTGCCTATTCCAAGCTCTACATCATTTCCCACTCAAATAAGTAAAGGAGACAATCTGCAGCAGGACAACCACAAACAGTATCAGTTTGAAAAATTACTGCACATAAACACACAAAGTTATGTGCTCTATTGAAAAAACAGGTTATAGATATTTTCTAAATCAACCTATTCAGAGAAGTTATTACACACTGCTCTTACAGGCAGGCCTTGAACCTGGGTCTCTTAGCTCTGAGGTAAGGACACTGCTACTGCATCACATGAGCAGCTAATGAATGGTATTGAATTAGACAAAGATCAACCTGAAAAGACGGCTGTGGTGATAAAAGATATAATATTGTACAGAAAACAAAAAATCTGCAAAGCCAATGAGCACGAGGTTATATCAAATCAATGAGACAGAACTTGTCATGCTAAACTGTACATTGCCATGTCAAAGTACTCGAGTACCACAGTCTGTTGAGGAAATATTCAAGCCTTGGAAACATTACACAAAAGGATCAAGAATTCGATTCATAATAAACACAAAACATTGCTTCTTAGGTTTTCAGAGGAGGCAAATGAATAGGACTTTCACAGCACATGTGAGAAGATAGCAAAAGTTGAAAAGGTAATTCTGGAACTTTCATTTTTTTTAAATATAAAACAGAACTACATCAATGGTGTTATTCAATTGATTGCACACCCACCCCGAGTGACGGGTCAGTCCAAAACACAAGCACAAAAAGTGCTGATACTTTTGTACAGCATTAAGGGAGTGCTGTGCTATTCAAGGCATCATCTCTTCGATGGAAATATTAAACCCGAAGTTCATATGCCTTCTCAGAGACATGATTCCTTTTTTAAAAAAGGATAGGAAATTGTCCACGCAATGTTGGGCAATATTCATCGCTCAACCAAAAAAATCCCAAAAGAAATTTCACTTTCTGATAAGATGGCTATTTATGGGAGCTTACTCTGCACAATTTTCTGCCATGTTTCCTTCATGACAAGAGTGACTACACTTCAAAAGTACTTCAATGACTATACTGCATATTGGAGCATTGTTTAGTCATGTGTTTATACAGATATATGTGAACATATATACCAATCCAAATTTTCTTTTCAGAACACCACGTCACGGAAGCAAATTGATTAAAAGGCAAGGTCAGCATCATTTTCAGACAACAATACTTCAAATACTTGTATGCTACAACTAGAACAGGGTCTATGGACAATAACAGAGCAGTAGAATCATTCAATGTACTCACAGGCTCTTAATAGAAAAGATGTGAAAGCATTCAGGCCAGCTTTTCTTTCTGATATGAAACCCATTTCCTCGATATATTCTCCGTCACTATTAGTGGCCATATTTCTGGACAGTAGAGTTATACCTTTATGACACTCCTATCATTATGTACTGTCAAAATTCTGTTGATTACTGCAGCTTGAATATCTAACATTAATGCTTCATTTCTGGTGAAATAGTTATATTTGCTTAATCTAACCGTGGTGCTCTATCTGAATTGGGCACTACACAGCTCATTAATATCATTCATATACTAAATATTTTCTATCAGCCATCTTCAGGAATGTCATTATAGACAAAAAGGAGCAGATAGGCCTTGTGCCAAGCCTTCTGGCTCAAAAAAAGTAGGTTCACCACCACCAGGCCACAAGAGCCTTCTCAAAATTACTTAATACCCATATCATTTAATGCTGTCTCTGGTTTGGGAGAATGCGCTGTTTCCTGTTATTTACCACTGGAGGCCTCATTCATGCCTTCATTAGCTCGAAACTTTACAATTTCAATGCTTTCCTGGATTTGCTCATCCAAAACCTTGAATATCAATTACATATATACAGTTTCATTCATTCATTCTTTATTTAATTCACACTCAATCTCGTTATTCCTGCCCTCATGTCTTCACCCACTTTAGCCTTATTAAACAATGAAATTTCCTTCTTAAATCTTTCATTGTTCTTTTAAGACACTACTTAATATATACTATGATGATACTGTCCCTCTAAAAGATGCATTCTGTCCAGTTCCTTTTGCAGGTGTTGGCAGGGGGTGTGGGTCAGTTTGTCACAGTGGTGTTGAGGCGTCTCCTCCCAGGAGGCAGTTTGTAAACAGCTTTGTGTCTCCCCCTGGGTGATATTTTTCACTGGAAAAGAATCATGAGGAGGCGGGCTCAGCCTCACAAGGACCCAGGTGTCTCTGGTTTTGCTTTCAGTTGATTTTTTTTAATCATGGTTAGCTTCTGCAGCAAACAGCAAGGGCTCACTCTGCTACTAGATGGAAAACTTAACACAAGTTTTCCTCTTAGAAAATTGGAAAGGGCAGATTACTTCTTTCAATGTTTCTTTCTACTGGCATGGAGAGAGAGAGGGCACGTGACAACAACAACTGTTTTGCTGCACTGCATTTTTCCCAAAAAAATTGTTTATGGGATGCTGCCTATATTGCAACAGTTGATGTTTAGTGGTTAAATCAGACATTGTCTTGTTAAGTACGTCAATAAAGTTATACTGTTTCTTTGTTTTCTTGCATTTTAACTGTGTTGTAAATATAAGAAAGTGTGTCTGATTGGAGCTTAGTAATCGCATCTGGAACAGTGCCTTACACTCGACTTGAAAATAAAAGTTAGGGCTTATGCTATTCTCCCTAATCTATTTTGAGGAGACTCGCTGGTCCTTAACAGTATCTTGTTGGTTCAACTGCAAAACACCTGTCCTAATGTCTCCTTCCTTGTTAAATGTTATTAGATGACATTCCTGTGAAGTGCCTTGGGCTAAACTACATTAAAAGGCATTGTATAAATGTGAGTTACTATTATTGATTACCAGTATGGTGTAATCACATAAAACATGGTATAATTATCTGCCTATAGCTCCCTTCACACCATGCTATTCCCAAACAGGAACAAGCCACTAGGAAGTATGGGGTAAATTTACTTTCTCCCCCAATTATTTCCCACTGATCAACACCAGAAATGTAGGCCAAAATAATGAGTTGTTTGTGTTCTCATTCCTCTGTCACTGATCCAAGTTGATAAGACAGTTTGGAAAAACAAAACCAAATATGCTGCTGAGAGACAGTTGAAAACACCCTTCTATTATCTGTATCCCCAAGGCAAAAATGTTTTGGAGGGTGTGGTGTACTCAAAAGCCGAGTTTATGACTAGTCACATTATAACAATTCCTTTGCAAACACTACTACAAAGCAAGATAATAAAATGTGAGGCTGGATGAACACAGCAGGCCCAGCAGCATCTCAGGAGCACAAAAGCTGACGTTTCGGGCCTAGACCCTTCATCATGAAGGGTCTAGGCCCGAAACGTCAGCTTTTGTGCTCCCGAGATGCTGCTGGGCCTGCTGTGTTCATCCAGCCTCACATTTTATTATCTTGGATTCTCCAGCATCTGCAGTTCCCATTATCACTACTATAAAGCAGTTCCTTATAGGAACTTAAAATTCATCAAGTCCTAAAGCAATTCAGTACTTCAAAAATGTGCAAAGTACCAGGATACTTCAACCAATAAATACCAGGAAATCAAGACCAAGATCTTTATCAACGATCATTCAGAAGACCAAACATTGTAGGGTTTTGGGACACTGAAAAACAGCTTTTCAAAAATGATACATTGAGAAATTTCAGTAAATACAACCTTGTACTGTTTTTAAAAAATTTGGTCAGAGAAGATACAAGATTTTATTTTGTAATTTAACATCTTTAAAATTGATCAAGTTCATAAGCGTAATACTTCTAAAAAAAAAAGATTTAAGCTTTGTCCTAGGCCCCATGACAGTTAAATAAACAGGAAGAGGTAAAGCATTATACCTTACTTGGTGATATGAGATACTTACATAAAAATACTCTTCCAAAAGTTACCTTTACACGTACCACTGTCAATGATATTGATTCAATCATGGCAGGAGTGAAGGCATTGGCAAATATCAGGCACAGAGCAGAAAGTGTCCCACGGCACCGACTGTAGCACCTTTCGAAGATACCAACCGCCCAATTCCCACCCTTTCAACCAGAGAAGATGCATTACAAAAATTAAAAAGTCAAATCATAACTGTTGTAACAAGGAAGGTGGTCAGTTGGTCCATGGTGCTTGAACTAACTCTTCAAACAAAACATCTAACATTGACATTAATGCCATAAAACACAAGGACAGCTACTATGCATCACTACAGCATTTAATCTCCTGTGTTTTCCTCATTGCTTGGATAGCAACAGTGTGCCAAGTTATCATTCAATGCCATCTCAAATGCTGTAACTAAACTTGCCTACACTACATCTCCAGG
This sequence comes from Stegostoma tigrinum, assembly GCF_030684315.1. Taxonomy (NCBI): domain Eukaryota; kingdom Metazoa; phylum Chordata; class Chondrichthyes; order Orectolobiformes; family Stegostomatidae; genus Stegostoma; species Stegostoma tigrinum. The sequence continues at coordinate 24,434,403 of NC_081382.1, forward strand.
CAGTGCATTCCAAACTCTAACCATTTGTTGAGTGAAAGTGTTTTTTTCCTCATATTACCTTTACTTCTTTTGTATACCACTAAGTTATGCCCTCTCATTGCTGTTTCTCTTACAAGCAAAAACAGCTTCTTCCTATTTCAAATCATGAGTGGGCTGGATAAAGAAATTTGATTACTTTTCTCTCACTTTTTACCAGTCTTTAAAAAAAAAACACTCAGGGACAAAAGACTTGTCATATATGACGAGCTTTTGAGAAATCTGGTCTGTATTGATGGGGTTGAGAAGGATGAGGGATCTGATTGAAATTTACAGAATGCTGAGAAGTATGGACAGAGTGAACATGGAGAAGATGTCTCTCTCACTGGTGGAAACTAGAACACAAGGTCACAGCTTCAAAGCGAATAGAGAACACTTCAGAACAGAGGTAAAGAGGAATTTCTTAAGTCAGAGGGTGGAAAATCTGTGGAATTCACTGCCACCAGAAGGTTGTGAAGGCCAAGTCATTAAGTGTATTTAAGAAAGAGATAGATGGATTTTTGGTTCGTAATCTGTCTTAATATTGATTCTTTGTTTCCCATATGCTGACAGTAAAAGAGAAAAAACAAAAAAGTTTGGCATATTATACATTCCACTTTATTTCTCAAGGTATGTAAACAAAGTACATAGGCTAAGATTTGCAAGCTGTAATAGCAGTTCTAATTTCTTAGCTTCAATTTTTAATGGTCATAACATGAATCTATAATAAGAGACAGCAACGGTGTACAAAGAAAAACAGGACAGTCCACAAGCAATTTTTTTGCCCCCTCAAGAGACCAAGATGAAGAAGAAATTTAACCAATGTAAAGTATGTACCCAAGTATAGCGAGTTACTGTCACTCTCAATTTGTCAGTAGTTACTGATGTAGGTTTTTCAACCTTGCTCAAATACTGCATTGCAAGGTCAAATACACACCTAGGCCTTCAACTGATATTATGTCACTCGAAAAATATTTACTTCATTAGACTCTTGTGAATTATATCACTGTCTCACAAACAATGGATAAATAAAAGTTAAATCTATTTTATTTCTTTATAAATTACTTACTTTTCTAACTGTATTATAGCAACAAGTACTACACAGTCTTTTATTGTATCTCTTGCACATTATTTATTGGACTATGAAACTCTGTAGGCAAAGTGACATCCATGTTTGAATGCTTCAAGTCAACGACTCGATTGTTTTCACTCAATAAAGCACAGAATATGGTTTCATACTTGTTTAAAAAAATTAATTTTTCATACTATTCTATGTTTTCTTCACTTTTTTAAAATTTTAAGTTAGCTCTTCCTTTCTAGTTCTCTTAAACACAAGGTTCTTTAAAACAAGACCAAAAAAAATTCAGAAGAATCCAGATGCTGGAAATCTGAAACAAAAAAAGAAACTAGTGGAAATTCTCAGCCGGTTTGACAGCATATGTGAACAGAAATCAGAGTCAACATTTCGGATCCGGTGACTCTTCTTCAGAGTCACAATATTAATGTTTCATTTTACTATTTTTCTTTTTAATCTCTCATTGTAGTCAGTTTATAACATTCAATATACAGTCTCTGCTTTGCCTGTGGTAGAGCAATTTTTCAATTTGTTTTTATATAGACTCACTAAGCTTGGAGTTGGCAGGCTCAAATTCACACAATGAAATTAATTATTAAAGCATCATTACTGTAGTTGTATTATAAATATTCTGACGTTATTTACAAAGAAAATATACACACAATATATCCCGGAGCCTTACCCTACCTGCATATTAACTCTTCATTACATCCATTAATATTTCACAACAGAGGAAACCATTCGGATTCAGAAAATCACCATGTCTTCTAAGCAAGTGTTCAGGTATTAACATCATCATAATTCCAGCTGAAACTGTAGCTATATAATATAACATGAATATAGTATGGTTCAGAGGCTAACATGACTCCAGGTGAAAATTGTTCCAGCGTGCGAACACAAGACATAAGCTGAGACACAGTTGGAAAAAGAATGGCTATCTAGCCTTATCGAATTGGTTTCTTCAAGCATCAGGCATCTCAATTCTGAAATTCACATCTGACAGACTTTGGACATTTAAATGTTATAAAAATGCTTGAATATCATCAAGTTTGAAACTTCCAAACATGCTCATGGAGAGCAGCTGAAACTACTTTCAAACAAGATGCAGCTGAGTAATCAAAAAAGTGAATACTGTACCTGAACCACTGGATTCAGGATGGGTTACTTCAGCATACACTTCAAATATCTTCTCTGGATTTTCCCTGCAACAACAAAAAAAAACCACTCAGCATTAGCCACACAAAAAGGAAAATGAATTATTGCAATAAATCTCAATTAAACAACAGTAATACGAAGTTACTCTTTAAATTAAGTATCACATTACACCAGTCTGCTTTCTAACATGATAATCAAGGTCTCATTCTTAATTGAGAAGTGAAATGCAATAATCCCTCAAATCTGTTGCGATTTATTTGGGAATGAGTGTTACCATTCAGCAGCGCTATAGCAGTTTTCAAACTTTTTTCTGACAGCCAAAGGAAAATCTATCACTATCTATGGAATGCAAGAGTTTTGCGTTGGTAAGCAAGCAGTCAGATGTTTTAAGGCAATAATCAAGCATTACATCAGCTCCAGAGAAAGGGTGTTTCTTCTTAAATTTCAGATCTTTATCAAAGAAAGGGATCCGTCTGTTCAAAATTCAAGTAGGGAATTACATCGACACCCTCAGAAATTAATTTCATATTTGTTTCATTGTAATATTCCAATGCAAGATGTAATGTCATAAAAAGGTAAAAGCACCTAGAAAATAAAGTTAACAAGCAGAATAAAATGGTGTTTACAACAATTTAGATCACTAAGTCAAAATGTATACTATTGCTGACAATCCACTAAAGTGTAAACAGCCAAAAAGCATTACCTTTTTGTTTAATACATTTCACATACACTTTACAAAAGAAGTATCTGATAATGTCTACCTGAAGATGCACAGTGCTGCTCACATTCTTTACAGCATCACTAGCGTCTGCTATTGAATTAAATTAAATCATTATTTCTACCAATCATTCAGAACACAAAAGTGGGGCATTTAGTATCCATTAGAAACCTTGATTTTCAGGACAGATTCAATGACATTGATGAAAGTGATTTAATGCCAAGCAAAACAAACATTTTTACCAGGGTGGCAAATCTTTTTACATTAGAAGACCATGTTTTATTTAACAGAGACCCTATTAGGCTGCATGCTGAGAATTTAATATACACAATAAAATGTCATATTTTTGTCAACATATTGACTAATTTCAATTAAAGAATGTTAACATAGGAGGACTTTAAACAAAATAAAAACTCAAAGACACATTCACTTGCTTGATAAAGTTGACAATGAAACTAATACTAAGTGAAAAGCTAGGTAAAACAAACCATTTAGTGACTTTTTGTGATTGTTTTTGAGAGATAGAATTCAGATATTTGGTTCCAGCATCATTGACTGTAGCTTTAATTGGCTCTCCAGGTCAGCAGTGTCATCTGGCATCTAAGATCTTTTAATTTGCATCTCTTATGAAAATGTTGATTCACAACAGTAGGTTGTGCCAAAACAAGACAGCATTCAACAAAGCATGTTGACATAGATGTGGGTATTCAACAGCAATTTTCCATATTTCAATGGGATCCTTTTTAGCATCAAATAGAGACTTAAGATTATTATCTTCTGAGAGGTCAATCAGTTCCATCCGTAAGTCATCAGATACTTCAGAGATATAAACCAAGAGTGGTTGAAAAGCTAGTTTCAGTATGAGATCAAGTTCCTCAAAATCTGCAAACGTTTCATTGAAGAATACAAATCAGGGAATCTAGAATAGCTGTGTATTCTTTCACATCACACTTCCTTAATGATTTGCTTGTATGTTGCCCATTAATTATCTTTACACTTCCCTGAACTGGTTCAGCTGCAAGTTCCGATCGGGTCAACTTTTTTCCAAAATGCCTGGACTTTTAACCGCATATCATATATAGATTTAGTCTGGCCTTGCAAAACAAAACAAACATTCAGATCATCTTGCTTTGACGTTATATCACAAAAAGGCAGCATTTATGCAGAAATCCTCTTCTGACGGTTCACATGGCTCATTCAGTTCCTCTAAAAATCCTGTGATTTGTTTTCAATAAAGACAAAAGTTCTAAAAAATATTTGTCCTTGTGACAACCAGTGCACTTTAGAATGACGCATGTTGCGAAATTGGCGTGGAACATTTGCCTAAATGTAGTTTGCAATACCTATAACCATACTTAATGTGTCACTTAAAACAGTAGATTTGGCACAGACATTCTGTTGATGCAAGAGACAATGCAAGGAAACCAAAGTATCTGAATCTGGCAATTCTTTATGTAGTAACACAGCAAATCCTTCATATTTTCCCCTCTTGGAAGGCGCACCATCTGTGTATACACTTACTAAATTACATAAATTCAGTTTCATTTCACGGCATTTTTCTTTGAAGATAGTAAAGATGTCAATTCCACATGTCCTCGCTGTAAGGGTACCCAAAGCTAGTAACTCCTGGTGGCAATGAATATCTGTAGTTATAACACAAATTTTAAAAAAAACCTGCACTGAGTCAGTAAGGTCAGCGGTTTCATCCAAGGTAATCGATTAATAAATGAGCTTTGACACATTGTATGCAGTTGTTCTGTTAATCTGAGGGCTAACTCACGTTGCCGATCAGTTAAGATCCTTCTTGAAAGAGGTAGTTCTATGCAGTTATTAGCCTTATCTAAATCTAAACATCCCACAACTTCAACAATGCATTCTTTTATGATTTCCACATTGCTAAATGGCTTACCTCCTTTTCCAAGTATATATGCTACTTTTTGAGTTGCTTCAGTGATATCAGTCCTTTGTCCTGACATTGTTTTAAATACTTACTGCTGCTGCTTTTGATCATTCATTTTCTTGAGAGCAGACTTTGGGATTCATCTTCCAGTTTAGCATATTTTGTGGTCCTAATGAATTGCATAATGGCGATATGCATTGTATTTCTTCACTGTTGCAACTATGGCATCACAGAGCAAATACATCATTTATCTTTCACAGCAACTATGTAATACTGCAATTTCCATTCTTCACTGAATGCTCTGTTCTCTTCCTTTAATGTTCTTTTAGTTTTAAAAAATGGTACACAGATTTAAAAAGGCACATTTAGTATTTGCAGACAAATAGGCAAAAGGCTGCAACTAGTATCAAAAAAAAGGCTGCACATTCCCCACCCCGATTAATACCATCTATAGTAAGGGAAAAATTTCAATAGGGCCATGGAAAGATACGACTTAATGAATGTACTAAAATGACAGGGTAGGGTATTGGCAGCAGTGAAATATCATCTCAATTACCATTTGGGAATTAGGCTAAGAATGCTTTCCTCTGTCTTTGTAATCTCATCTCCTGAAGGTTTGACTTGTGGCTGATGCTGACATCAGTTACCTCACTACGAGCTTTGATCATAAGACTTTGGCAGGTTCTTCCAACAGGGAGATGGCAAGGCAAGCAGACAAAATTCTGTCTTCTATGACGTCCACATAGACAGTGATCAGATGTGGTAACCACAGCTTCTTTTACACCTCTAACCCAAGGATACCAAAGGCAATTTGTGCTGCCATTTACAACGCTTAGATTCAAGAGAATCCCGAATTTTATTCGGTTTTGGTTTGCTTGCAAAAATAAAAATGTAACCAAGTATTAGTTATCACAATCATGAATCGATACATTTGCTGTGAATATCTCAATAATTTTCAATCCTGGCTGAATACAGATCACTACTAATTTTGACTCTAGTTCAGTAATAAATGCATAAACAGCTGGACAGAGTTGGTTTGTGTTCTCAGTTCAATTACAGGACTGTGATAATTTAGTTGATCGTACATGAGGTAGTTAATTAATGACAATTAAACACAATATTTCAGAAATATAAAACAAAGTGGAAGTAGCAGCAAAAGCAAAGGCTCTCATCCTGATCATTACCAAGCGACCCTTCCCACCACCCCAGAAGGAAAAATTCATGTGTGGAAATTGAACAGAACAGAACAGAACAGAACTGACTTCAGCAGTAACACCTGCAACATGCAAATGTTTTTCTCATAAATTCTTTTATCGCTCACTCTAAATGTTCACTTTGACAATATACCACAAAGATGTTAACTTCCGTGGAAGCATGCCAAAAACATGAATTAGAAATAGTAGGGGAAAAATTGGGCAAACTCACCAAGGCTTCTTCTATAACATTTCCCAAACCCACAAGGGCAGCAAGTACAATAAACCACCATCATCTCCAAGCTCCTTGCTAAATTACAAAATGCTCCTTGCTCAAAATCTGGAAGTTCCCTACCAAGTGGTAGGGTGTGAGCACTCTCACTATAAAAACTGCAGTGCTCCAAAGCGACAACTCACTACCACCTTCTCAGGTCAACCAGGGATGGGCAAAGAATGAAGTTACTACTAAAATTTAAAACAAAACCAGTACTACTAATAACCTAACTTGAAGTGAACCTTTGCTCAGGACTACGATCTCTAAGGGACGTTTTGTATTAATTGTGTGGTAGTTTACTGATGAGGTATAATCAACTTACAAACGCATTACATTTGACTGAATGATACATGTCACTCCTAAATCAACTTTCTAAATCTATTATTGTTATTATTTTTAGCTACTCCACCAGTAAACTCTCTAACACAGGCATGGTACATCAAGATTTAAGAACAATTTGCATTCCATTTGGGTTACATAATAGGGTCTAGTGTAAATTCCAACCATTCTTGGCTTTGGGATACTTTGCTAAAGATATATGCAGGAGTGGCCATTGGCCATCACAACAAAAGGTGACAGAGCAATGCCCAATGAAACAGATCTTTACCCTGAAGTAGTTAAAAACAAGCTGAACCTCAGCTAATATTTTTAAATAACAATCCAAGCCAATATCAATATAATGCCATATAAAAACAAATTACTGCAAACACTCAGCAGTCTGGCAGCATCTGTAGAGAGAGAAACAGAATTAATCTTCTTAAACTAACAACCCTACTTCAATTTCTCTTGCTTTTCGTTTCAAAATTTCAACATCCAGATTTTGCTTTATATAAGTCTGTACATTGTGCCATTTATGACAAATCACTGAAGGTTATCTGATACATTAATCAAAAAATTATAAAAGTTACAACCTTAGTCTTAAAGTTAGAAGAGACAGACAGTGGGAGCAGACTTGCACAAAAAAAAAATGAGAGTTGAAAGACCTGTTGGCATGTGGCAAATTATATGTCGCACATCTCCTTGCCAACCAGCATCAAATTTTGTAACTGGTGTCTTCCTGCACGTCTTCTGAAATTTAATTCTGAATTATCATATCAATAACAAATGTCATTTGAATAATAAATGTGTACATTCACAAAAACATTTCTGTGCAAAGACATAACAAATGATTGGTTGCAGTTTAATGAACTGTTGCCAAAGAAGTAAAGGCAGCATTTTGCATAAAGATTAACATTTAAATGCTGCTTAAATTACAGATAATTAGCTGTTAGCCTAAATTATTGTTTAAAAGTTGCACCCTGTGGCTCCTCCTTTCAACCATTAATTATAAAACACAATTCACACATGACAGTGCATTACAGAAAAATTCATCAAGAATAGTGGGGTTAAACCACAGGTTCGATTTCACCAAACTGATATTTATTGAGGCTCTGTGCTACACAACTCATCAACAACAGTTTCCAAACTAATGTATTGTGCCATTACTTGTTCTTTCCTGTTGCTAATAACAAGAGTTAATATCAGGTTTAGAGTCTCACAAGGATTACCTCCACTGGAACATCACAGTAGCACTCACAGAAAGCTGCATGTTACCCAACCATAATTCCTTACTTGATTCATTTTTCTTTAAAAATGTAGTGATGCTCTAAACTAAGGCTTTAGATTTTCATTAAGACATTACAAATTGAGAATAAAAAGGTATTCCATATGAAAAGTATTTTCCTTTATCCCAGATATGTCTTATTGTTAAACATGAATCTAATTTTCAGGCTCAGTTACCAAATTGGTGCTGTTTAACCAAGTTTTTTAATAAACCACATTTTTCACAGCGTAAAGAAGTAACCAAATGGAAAACATGAGTGATTCTATGTAGCCATATTTACACGCCATTTGGTGACCATATAAAGTACCCTGCCATTACACTTTTCCAACATAACGATTTTAAAGTATATTAGTTCTTTCACTACATTTTTGAAAGGAGGTACAGGATTCCAAAAGAGACTGCAGTGTTTCTTTTTTACCTTCACAGCTGTCAGACTATTATTGTTACGTCTTACACGACATTAGCTGCCTGTGAGTATTCATAATAGAAGGACGATTCTGACTCAGATAAGACACCGAGAAAGTGAAGCTGCATTTCATCTATACCTTCACTAATCTTGTATACTGTATTTGCTACATGAAATGCGGCCTACTCTACATTGGAGGAACCAAACACAGACTAGGTGACCACTATGCGCAACACCTTCAGTCCATGCACCATCATAAACCTGACCCTCCTGCAGTCGGTCATTTTGACACAGAATCCTGCTTGCAAGCCCATGTGTCTGTCCTCAGCATACTGCAGTATTCCAGTGAAGCACAGCTCAAACTGGAGGAACAACGTCTCATCTTCAGATTAGGCACTTTACAGCCTTCTGGACTCAACATTGAGTTCAACACCTTCAAACTGTGAACCAACTCCCATTTCTTCCTTTTCTTTTAGCCTGTTACATTCTGTTATGTCTCTCTCTCCTTCCCCCATCTCAGTGGGACCGTCTGTCCTTTCAAGTCTGCCAGGAGACACACCATTGTTCTGTCATTCTCACATTCTGATCACTTAATCTGAACTATCAAATTAGTTTCTCCACCAGCATACAGCACCCACTACCCTGACATTCCACCACCTTCCCACCAAACCAGAAGCATAAATGCAGTCCCATCCACACTTCAGCTCTGAACTCAAAATGTCAGCTTGCTCTCTCTCCATGGATACTGTCTGATGCACTCTGATTGATAATTATCCCCATCAAGTGAGAAAAGAAAAAAAAAATCAAATCCCCAGCTGTAGCGTGTGGAACAACTTATCTGGTGCCCACTATTCTCCTGGTCATATCACACTTGGGAATTAATCTCCCAAACATAGTTTCACGATACATGATCAGGGTTATGCGTGTCCAGTTTCTGTACTCTTCGCACGTGTTGAACTCAGAAACCTCATCCATCCAACCAAGAGGCTAAGTGGGCAGCAAGAGATGGTGACATTTACTTGCACATAATATGCAAGATGATGGTGGCTCGTACGTATTAAATAAAATGAAAGCCGACGCGGCGACAAGTGCCTGGAAGAAACTGACCCACATCCAACAAGGTTCCAAACTAAAGCATGGGCATTGACAGTCCAGGTATTATCAGCTCATGTTTTTCTTGCTTGCTCGCCCAGTAACAAAGAAAGATAGGTCCTTTATTGCTTTACCTCTTAGCAACCAAGGGAACATTTATATCCCAACTGTGTTGAAGAGGTTAGCGGCTTGGATTGGATGTGCTGCCCTGTTGGAAAGCTGGGTGGGCAGAGGAGGCAAGCTCCAGGAATGCCGCGGCCTAGCGTCGCTCAACAGGCTGAAGAATCGCCCACCGTCTCAAAATCCTCCAACACACAGACAGAGAGAAAAAGGCAAATAAACTCACTTAATCCTGGATCCCATAGTTGCTCGCTGTACAACTACGCTGCTGTTCGCTTTAAAGAACCGGCAGAAACAAGCCGAGTATTTGCCCCTTCAGAGCGTTCACGCAAAACCAGGGAACGACATGGTCACCAAGGCGGAGAGAGCACCAAAGGGCCGCAAGGTACGCTGGGAATTGTAGTCCGGCTAACTGGTATCGCTCCCCCCCTTATTTCGATAAGCAAACGTCACGGTAATAACTACAACTCCCAGAGCGCACCGCGTCCGTGGTGAGGACGTAAACATACCCTAACGCGGCATCTGGACTTTGCCAACTTTTGCTCCCCCAGCATCAGTGACCAAACAAACCCGTTGTTGACCCACAGAAGTTTGCAATCATTGCACGGGGCAAAAGTGATATTCTGATATGTTGTCACAACCATTGCCTATTTTTTGATGTACGTGGTTCAGTCAGAAAACATGAGTGATTGAATTACATAACTATAAAGGATTGTGTGTACTTAGATGGGGTAAAAATGTTTCAATTCCAGGACCAGTAGTGGGTCTGGAGGGTTGGCATTGGGGCGAAATTAACTGGCAATTATGAACCTTTATAATTCTGGATTCCTTCTTTCCTAACAGTGCCCAGTTTCTGCATTTTGCCAAGTGCCTGAGGTGAGTGCACAGCAGGTGGAGTTTCCAAAATTGGAAGACTTGATCAGTTGGTGTGAAGAGTTCCAGCCATGACCAGGTAAGAGGTTGCAATTCAAACATTTCTTCCCTCTGTGAGTGCAATCTGTCTGACAGTTATCATCAGCTTCACTGAAGTCACCTATTTAAAGCACTCCACTCACATGCAACAACTCTATAAATGTTGCTGCAACTTTCAATGGAAAGTATGGAGTATATTTTTAAGGTGAGAGAAGAAAGATTTAAAAGGGATCTTAGGGACAATGTTTTCACACAGAGGATGGTTCCTAAATGGAATGAGGAATTGGTGTATGCAGGTACCGTTATAACACCTAAAAGACATTTAGATAGATACATGAATAGGAAAGATTTACAGGGATATGGGCCAAATGCAGGCAAGTGGGACTAGTTTAGTTCGGGAAACTTGGTCAGCATGGACAGGCTGGACCAAAGGGTCTGTTTCTGTGCTGTATGACTCAATGGCATGGAATTAGCTCATTGAACTGTACATTCTACAAGTGTTGGGGGTAAGAGCAGAAGTCACACCACTGCCAACAGCATGAACTGACTCAGTCAAATGCCCTTTCAAAAGGGAGATATGATGGATAATAAAATTCAGCTGACAGGAGACAAGACACCAAACACAAGGTGTCCAAGCGAAGATTCACTTCTCTTGGATTTCCTTGGCACCAATGCCAATCCAGACTCCCCTTGCCTCTAAAAAAGGAAGGTGCTCTCTTCTGCAAGGAAAAATTGCAGAAGTATGAATACTTGTAACATATTTGTGCCGAGAAGAAAGGGTATGATTTGGAAAGTGTGACTATGAAATATGGATGTGACTGAGGATGAGTCATGACTGCATAGATGAGGATGCAGAGGGACCAGTGGAGTTTAAGAATTTGATGCAGAAGAAAACTGGGCAAGACCAAGTGTGGTGATTGGCATCTGAAAGTGTGATACCACACACTGGCCTCCTTTTGATACACTTCTGTCCTTCTGAAAACTCCATTCTGTCTACCAGCACCAATTCTCTGCCTTGATAACAGTCTGAGTTGAAACATATCTTTGTGCCATATTTGACCCAAAGGTGATTTATGACTATTTCAAATCAATACCCTTCAAGGTCTTGCACCTCCCGAACCCTCCAAGATATCCTGCTCATCTATTTATGGGACCTTAAGCATCCAAGCGTTAATTGTTATACCATTGGTGGCCCTATATTCAACTTCCAATATGAATATTTTTTTCTTCTTACTTTTTTTTCATTATGAATTCTTTTTATGTGTATTTTGTATGAATTCTATGTAGGTGGAGGATTAATCTTAAATTTGTGAATTGAGTTGTTGCTTGAGTTGGACCAGGGTTGCAATGTAACAGGAATTGAATGTATGAATTAACAATATGAAGAAAAGAAGAGGAGTAGGGGCAGATGTTTGAACTGTGTTCCCAGTTGAGATCAAAGATCAACTTTGAAAGATATAATTTGCAACTGTATCTAAATATGGATACCAATCATTAAATGTGAGATGTGTTTATGCAGGAAAAAGTTACAAGTGGGGTGAGGAAACCCCTTTTTGATTCTATTTGTGCCTTTAAACCAACAGCTTGTGGAAATTGTAACAAAAGCACTGGAACATTCTGTATAGTAATAAGGGCAGGTTACTCTTGGACGGTTTCAATTGGATATTCAAACCTGTCTGCAAAAGAGCTGGATTTGTGTCCATGAGTCAGTGCTGGATGCAGTCTTAGGAGCCCAGTCCCAGGGAGCTGAATGAACCACTGGGCGGTAAGCAGACATTGCAACATTCAATCAGCATCAAGGCTAATTGCATACTGCGTGCTATTGGGCTAATATGTTTAAATATGAACTTCCTGAGGAAGTGGTGGATGTGGGCGCAGTTACAATGTTTAAAAGACACTTAGATAAATAGATGAATAGGAGACATTTGGAGGGATATGGCTAGGAACAGACAGGTGGGATTATGTTCAGCACAGTCTGGTTGGACCAAAGGGTCTGTTTCCATATTGTATGGTTCTATGATGCTATAACTCCTTACTTAACACTTTTTATGTTCATTCTGGCATAAATGTGTATTTAGTGTTTCCAAATGTACCTTTAATTGGTTTTAGAGATCAGTTGACCAGGTGGTATGACTTTTCCAGATTTTAGGTGATTATTATCAAATATGTTCATAGTAGTTAAAAAAGACCGTAAAATATAGGAGCAGAATTAGGCCAGTCAGCCCATTGAATTTGTTCCACCATTAAATCATGGCTGATAGGTTTGTCAACCTCATTCTTCTGTCTTTTGCCCATAACCATTGACCTCCTTGCTAAACATGAACTTATGTACCTCTGGCTTAAATACTCTGAATGACTTGGCCTACGCAGCCTTCTGCAGCAATGAGTTCCACAGGTTAATCACCCTCTGTTTATTTGAAGAAATTCCTCCTCATCACAGTTCCAAGGGTCTTTTCTTTACTTCAAAGCTGTGACTTTGCTTGCTAGTCTCTCCTGCTAGTGGAAACATCTTCTCCATGTCCACTCTATCCAGGCCTCACAGCATTCTGTAAGTTTCAATCAGATCCCTTCTCACCCTTCTAAACTGCACTCAGTACAGACCCAGAGTCCCCAGCCACTCCTCATGTGATAACGCCTTTATCCCTGTGATCATTCCGTTAATCCTTGTCTAGACCCCTCAAGACCAGCGCATCCGTTCTTCAATGCAGGGTCCAAAACTGCTCACAATATTGGAAATGTGATCTGACCAGAGCCTTATAGAGCTATACATTGCATTTTCCTTCCTAACTGCCAACTGAACCTGCATGTAAACCTTAAGAGGGTCCTGAACAAAGACTTCTAAGTCACTTCCGCTTCAGTTTCCAAAATATTTCATTGTGTTCAACCACAATTTGTCTGTTAACCAATATTTACCTCCTGTTGATTACAGATGTTAGAATATAAGTTTTATATCTTGTAAATTGTTTTACGTTTCTAATTTTATAGAGTAAAGTTTATTTCATTTGGTTAAAAAGCATGAAATTTTGTTGCATTGTTCTCTTAGTGAATACCTTGGATGTCAAACTTTGTCAAATGTAAATAAACAGTTACAGGTCACCAGCCAGATCCTAAAATAAATTTAGCAGTGTCATCCAGGATTATAACAATCAGCTGTTTAAGTGTTGAGGATTCTTTAATATTATTGTGGGTGGCAAGACCAGCATTTGTTGCCTATCTCTAATTGCTCTTGAACTGAGTTGTTTGCTCAGTCATTTCAGAGAACAGTTAAGAGTCAACCACAATGCTATGAAGCTGGAGTCACTTGTAGACCAAGCCAGTGAGAGTTTCTTCTATCATGGACATTTGAGAACCAGGTGCGTTTTTGTGACATTCAAAAGTGACTTCATGGCAGCCATTAGAATAGCTTTTAATTCCAGGTTTTAATTTAGCTCAGATTTCATCATCTGCCATGATAGGATTCAAAACCATGTCCACAGAACTTTAACCTAGGCCTCTGAATTAGCAGTCCAGTGACACAATATCAATATGTCTCTAATCCTCTCTTAATTCCACATATTTCATAATTCCACAACCACTGACAAATGAAACAACAAGGTCAAAGTACAATAGCAGTACAGTATTAAAACATTGGCACAATATTGGAATATTAGCAAGCTCCACGGCTGCAGAAGATAAAATAAGTCATAAAGTTACAAAAACAGAAATTGTTGGAAAAGCTCAGCAGGTCTGGCAGCCTCTATGAAGAAAAAAACCTCACAGTCAACGTTTTGGGCCCAGTGACCCTTCCTCGGTTGAAGGTATTTGGTGCAAAGTTTCAAAGTAGACACAGGGAGAGACAAAAGGAAGGAGCCATGAGCTGTATATACGCACTAGATTTACCGGAACTAAGATATTAACTGCCTTCTTTGGCTAAGAATAACTTTTGTTCCTTAATAAATTATTATGATGCCTCCACACAAAGTGACCCCTTGTCCAAAACCTGTTATCTGGCCTGTGGATCTCTTAAACCAGACACTAAGCTCTGGAGTTTTGTTCCTGAAACATTCCATTTCTCTTCTATTCTTAAAACTTGCCTCTGAGCAAACATTTGGCCATCTATCCCAATATCACTCTCTGAGGATCAGTCCCAGACCTCTAAATGCAAATAAAAGCAAAATACTGTAGATGTTGGAAATCTAGAACAAATACAGAAATTCCCCAGCATTTCCTGTTTGTTTACTTTATAAAGCTTCGGTGAATTACCCCATCTATTTTATTATGTTAAGTGTGACATATTTATATTGTTGTAGAGAAAATAAAATTGTTCACATTACATCTGGGTGGCATCTCATTAAATCCCTATGGAGTTGTCCTAAATTTTCTTTTTGTTTATTCTCTGCAGTAGTCACTTTGCAATAAAGTACAACATGCCATAATCTTTCCTAATTGCTTGTACCAACATGTTTATTTTCTCTGATTCATGTACACAGACACTGAAGTAACCCTGAACATTTCCTATCGAAGTGAATAACTTCACATTTTCCAACATTTTATTCCATTTGCCAAGTTCTTGCCCAAGCAATCAACCTGTGTAAATGCTTTTGCAGTTTCTTTGCAGACTTATCACAGCTTATTTTCCCTCTGAATGTGTCTGAGATTATTGATAGTAGAAAATTACAGAAAAATTCAGCAGGTCAGGAAGAATCCTTGGAGAGCAGTAGAGTTCTGGACAGAATTTCATTGAGCCCACTGGAACAGGCTAGAAGGTGGTGCAAGGAGAGCTGCAGCAAAGAAAGGGGTCAATAGTCAAATAGGAGTACCTGCATAGAAGTATTTTAGGATGAGCCCAATGTGGAAATCCTGATTAGGCTCATGAATGAGGCACTTCACATTAATTATCCTTGAGCCCACCAGAATTCAGTGTTGGGCAACAAACAAGCCTTGTAGGATGTGCCTTTGGCTCTGTGGGGTTTGCACATCATTCATTTCCCAGTAGGTTACGTAACATTTGGACAGTAGGGACTACTGCATGATGCATAATGAGGCTCATGCCTCTGCCCTGGCCTCCAACCTGCACCTCCAGTTCTAGGGTCCCCAACCCGGCTCATCTTTGTCCTGGGAAAGTGTTGAACCTTGGATTGTCCTGCAGTCACCACATGCACGAGTACTGCTGACAGTAGAAATCACTAACATTTTGACCAGAGGCTTCAGGCACTCATAAGCCAAAATCCAGAAAAAGGACCAAAGCTAGCCAGTTGTGTCAGGACTCACCCATGGAAATAAAACAGTGCTGCCACTGATTATGCAACTGGTTTGGGGTCCCTCACCGCTACAAGTAAATCCCAGGCAAAGTTTAAATTCATTTGGATCCCATTAGGGAAGAAATGTCCCATTCACATTCACTACAACATCAGTCTTGTATGATTAAGATGAGAAATGTTATTCTATTGTAATTTATGTTTCATTATATAGGAAAGTTTCTGCACTTATCTTTGCAAAGTGTTATGACTATATCTGAAAAAAAGTTTTGCTTGTTAAAAAAAAGTTGAGAGAGTCTAGGAGAAGAAACACCTAATTAATTAATCAGATGCCAAGTTCAATCAATAGATGGGAATTGATGCATTTATACATAAATCATTCATAATTGTTCATTGAGGAGCAGATTATAGATTTCTTATTAGTCTACATTAAAAATTCTGTTCTGAGGAATGAGGATTAAGCATGCTAATATTGGCATAGTATAATCATGTTGATGATAAATATTGGGGATATGATGTGGATGAGGAATAGACATTGTGTACATGTATTTAGCAAAGATTTTAATGAGGATAAAGGCTTAGAGCACAGTTTGGGATTTCTAACTTATGCTTCAAAAAGGTATTTGATGAAGTGCCACCTCAAAGTTTACTATGCAGAGTAAGAGCTCATGGTGTGGGGCTAAACGCATGAGCATAGATCAGGGATTTATTGGCTAATGAAAAGCAGAGAGGAATAAAAAAGCAGAAAGTGTTAGAGAAACACAGCGGGTCTGACAGCATCTGTGGAGACAGAAATAGAATTAGAGAAACAGTTAACGTTTCAAGTTCAGGATGACTCTTCTTCGGAACTTCTTCAAAGCAGTGGGTGGGCATTTTCAGGTTGGCATGATGTGATAAGTGTGCCACAGGCATTAGTTGTGTGACCTTAATTATTTACAATTTATATCAATAACATGGATGAAAGGACCAAATATATGGTTTCTAAATTTGCTGATGTTACAAAGTAGGAAAGATAGGTAAGTAAGTTGTGAAGAGGAGCTAAGGAGTTTGCAAAGGGATGTGTGTAGGTTATGTGAGTGGGCAAAAAATTGGCAGATTGAGTATGATGTGCAAATATGTGAACTTGTCCACTTTGGTAGGAAGAATAGAAAATTCAACATATTAAATGGAAAAAAAGTTGCAGAATTCTGAGGTACAAAGGAATCAGGGTTTCATGGATCAAAAAGTATAAATGTTTTGCCAAAGTTATACAAGGCTTTGGTGAGGTCACATTTGGTTGTATCTGTGTATGTAATTTTGGTCTCCTTACTTAAAAAAAGTATATAAATACATTAGAATGCATCCTTGCATCTTTGACATAAAAGAATGAGTATATTCAGTATTTTTATCATTACATGTTGCCAAAAAATGAACCTACTTTTCTCCTCCCAAAAAATGGGAATGCTAGCATCACTCTGGGCGTCATACCTCATATGTATCATCGAATCAAACAGTACTGAAGAGCCCCTTCAGCCCATCAGGTCTGACCTACTCAAAATATACCACTGCCCGTACTAGTCCCATTTTCCTGCACTAGGTCACTAGCCTTTAAGTACCTACCATGCCTCATGAGTCATAAGGTAAAGACCTTATTTGCCATGTTCTGACGCACAAGGCTGGTGCATTGGAAGTCGAGCCCCATAATACAATGTAAAATTTTTAGTAAATCACGAATTGCCCAATTCCACCTTCTAATTTAGATACAAAGAGTATGCACACTATGTTTTCCATTAACAAGCAAATAAAAACTAATTGTAAAAATTTGTTTTTAACCGATGGCAAAAAAACAAGCTTGAATTATATTTCACAATTTATAACTCTATGACTTAATTGGTTTTATTATTTCTCACTAATTCAGACAGATGCACAAAAACAGAGAAGACATGAATATTATAGCTAGACAATAAAAATTAGGGGAACACAGTTCAATAACACCAGTTCAGACTTCAGACATTGTTGAGCTGTTTTCTTTCATTTCCTTTTAATTCCTCCTTTGCTGATGCAATAACATTGTGGATGCATGATTCTCAGGGTAAAATCCTATAAGGCCTTTAACAAGGAGAACAATGATGAGAAATCTGGATGAATCATATGAGAAGTTGAGCAAAGCCTTTCTCAATGGTGGGATCAAGTACCTTTATCCAACAGAGGTTCTGGATGTGAAGACTAAATTCTTGTTTGGGGTTGGGAGGGTGTCTATTCACAGGAAATATTGTTCACTTTCACCCTCATTATCACCAAATTTCAGCACGTCAATGAGGAGTTTTATAATCAACCATATGTTGGATAGAAACCTGACAATGAGAATTCATGAAATGAAAGATAGAGTGAGTATCTGGCAACCCCAGCTTGTTCCTTCAGTCCTCTATCTTGGATACTTAGCACAAATGTCTCAGGACACATCCTATGGCAGTGTCTGCATGCTACCTATCTCAGTGGACATTGGCATCCAACATGTGCCAAACTCTGTGCACCATCATGGGGCATCTCCAGTGAACTTACAGTTTGGTTCTGCACTGTAACATTACAGTTTGGAGTGCACCAGCCCCTCTCAATGCAATGTTGCAACAAGGACACTTTACACACTGGGACAGGTATGAGCTCACGGATTTGTCCTGGCTCCATCTTGGAGCTGTTCATTTGGTCTCCTTGCACACTCGCACTTTGCAGTTACTCGGATACATTTTATTTGACTGCAGTCACAAAGCCAAACAGTTTGTCATTGTTCTCAACAGTCATCATAGAGCCATACAACTTTTGGTCCAAATCATCTGTGCCGACCAGTCATCCCAATGTGACTTTGGCCCATTTGCCAGCATTTGGCCCATATCCCTCTAAACCTTTCTTATACATATATCCATCCAAATGCCTTATCAATGTTTGAATTGTACCCACCTCCACCATTTCCACTGGCAGCTCATTCCATACACCAACCACCCTTTGTTTGAAAAAGTTAATCCTCGGGTCCTTTTTAAATTGTTCCCCTCCCACCTTATACGTATGCGCTCTGGTTTTAGATGCCCCTAATCTGGGGAAAAAAAGACGTTGGCTATTCACCCTATCCATGTCCCTCATGAATTTATAAACCTCCATAGGGTCTCCCCTCAGTCTCCAACATTCCAGAGAAAAAGGTCCAGCCTATTCAGCCTCTCCCTGTAACTCAAATCCTCCAGTCTGGGAAAGTTATTTGTAAATTGTCATCCTTTCAAGTGTAACGACATCCTTCCTATAGAAGGGTGACCAGATTGTGTGCAGTATTCTAGGAGTGGCCTCACCAGTCTCCTGTATAGCCTCAATATGATGTCCCAACTCCTTTACTCAATGTTTTGACCAATGAAGACAAATGTGCCAAACGCCTTCTTCACTATCCTGTCTACCTGCGACTCTACTTTCAAGGAACTATGCACCTTCATCCCTAGGTCCCTTTGTTCAGTGACACTAACTGTATAAGTCCTGCCCTGGTTTGCCTTATCAAAATGTAGCACCTCACATTTATCTAAATTAAACTCCATCTGCCACTCATTGGCCCGTCTGATCAAAGTCTTCTTGGCTGTCTACTTCACCACCAATTTTGGTGTCATCTGCAATTTTACAAACCATGCTTCTATATCCACATCCAAATCATTTTTTTTAATTGGCAGAAACCAGTGGACTCAACACTTATCCTTGTGGCACACTGCTGGTCACAGTCCTCCATTCCAGAAAGTAATCCTCAACCACCACCCTCTATCTCCAACCTTCAAGCCAATCTTGTATCCAACTGGCTAGCTCCACCTGGATTCATGTGATCTAATCTCAGTAACCAGTCTATTATGCTGAACTTTGTCAAATGTTTTGCTGATGCCCATTTAAACAATGTCTACTGCCTTCATCAGTTTCTTTGTTACCTCTAGAAAAAACTTAAATATATTAGTGAGAACCGATTTACCCCGCATAAAGCCATGTTGACTGTCCCTAGCCGGTCTTTGCCTTTCCAAATACATGTAAATCCTGTCCCTCAGAATACCCTCCCACCAACATACCCACTACTCACATGAGGGTCACTGGCCTTCATTCAATAGCTTTTTATTACTGCCTTTCTCAAATAATGGCAACACGTTAGCCAACCTCCAGGCTTCTGGCACCTCACTGTTCTGGCTGTTGTTGAACCAGTCTAGGAGATGACAGATTCCTGAACATCACTATGTTCGTCACTGTTACGCCTGCACCAAATGTCAACAGCATACATAGCAGACTCATTGCATGTGCTTCAACTAAATAGTCATGAATTGAAATCATTCAGAAGTAAAGCACAGTCATGCCAAGGGAAACACCATTTAGTCAGAGGGCTTCAGCATAGTGAGTCAAAGGTAGCCTCCAATACCAGTCCAGGGAGTTGGGACTGTTACTTGGCTGGTAAGAATTAGAACACTCTCCTTTTAGGGGATAAGGAACAACACACATCTTAGCTCTTTCTGCCATATAATAACCATTTAGTCCTGGACTGAGATAACAGAAGGAATTGAGTGGGATGAAAATGGGTGGCACAGCTGTTAATGCTGCTGAAGATGGGGAAGATGAGTGTTTACTGAGCCAGTGACTAGGAAGCACAGAGGGTTTAAAGTGGGTGAGGCAAGTGAGGGATGCTGTTGTATACATGATGGATGGCTGCAATGGCATTGATGGGTGTGATTGAGGTAGCAGACAAAATCTTCTTTCATGTCCTTCATAAACTGCTGGAAATTCTCCCCACACGTCTGGGACAACACTGACCGTGGTAGCAATGTTGGACCAGGCTGGCAGGATCTGGTGAGCAGCCTCCTCTGCTGGGCCTAGAGGATGTTTACTTTCCACCTCTGTGCAATGTATCTACGGGGAACTTCAGGTTCCTGCCTGCAAAATGGCGTGTCAATTTCCTGTTCTCTGTCAAGTCTGAGGCATATATCATGAACTATGTAGGGCAGCTCTGGAATGCCAGCACTTGGCTGAGTACACTGCAGGCTTTTAAAGATGGTGCCAAAACCAGGGATGATAGTCTATTGTGGGATATCTTGCCAGTGACAAGCTCTTTAGGCATCAGGGAATGGTAGAATTGGGTTAGCTTTAGTCAAGAGACTGCTAAGGGTAGGTAGTTAATGAGGCGAGTGCGAGAAGATAGTACAAGAAACCCATTAGGGCTTGCAGCGAGAAGCTTCAATGAAATTCAACGGAAAACATTGTGAGATTCAACCCGCAGTGGTTGAGGATTTGCCCTTTCAGTGCCTCTGAATTTTTTTCCCATTTTCCATTCAGCAGAGCATTTCTGGACAGAGTAGCTCACAAGGCAAGGTAAGGGACAGCAACTAGTTCCTCTGTATTTTCTTTTATTGATCCATTTTATTGTCACATGTACCAAAATACAGTGAAAAGCTTTGTTTACGAGCAGTACAGGTAGATCACAGCAAGCAAAGAATATACAGATCAAAAAGACTTAGATAGTAGGAACTGCAGATGCTGGAGAATCTGAGATAACAAAGTGTAGAGCTGGATGAACACAGCAGGCCAAGCAGCATCAGAGGAGCAGGAGGGCTGACATTTCGGGCCTTGACTCTCCTTCAGAAATTTCTGAAGGAGAGTCAAGGCCCGAAATATCAGCCTTCCTGCTCCTCTGATGCTGCTTGGCCTGCTATGTTCATCTAAGACTTGGAGGCGGACAGGTTACATTATTTGAGGCCAGAGTCCATTCAACCTCTGATAATGGCCAAAAGAAACTATTCCTGAACCTGCTCGTGTACGTGTTTAGGTTTCAGTATCTTTTGTTTGACAGAAGAGGTTGTAGGAGGCAATTACCAGGGTGTGATGGGTCTGTGATGATGTTGGCCGCTTTCCTGTAGCAGTGAGCCATGTAAACCGAGTCCATGGATGGAAGGTTGATTTCCCTGATGGTCTGGGTTGTGCACACCACCTTCTGTCCTGGGTAGAGCATACCAAGCTGGTATGCACCTGTTCTGTATGCTTTCAATGGTGCATCGGTAAAGGTTGGTGAGGGACCTTATGGATATGCCAAAATTCCTGAGTTGCCTGGAGGAGGAAGAGGTGGTTTTGTGCCTCCTTGGCTGTTACATTTACATGGGAAGTCCAGAAGAGCTCATCAGTTATCATTATGCCATGAAACTTGATGCTCTTCACCCTCTCAACCTCAATTCTGTTGATGTAGATGGAGGTGTGTTCTCTTCCTTTCTTTCTGAATTCGATAATCAGTCCTTTAGTTTTGAGATTTTTTTCATTGCACTACGTCACCAAGCCCTCCATCTCCCTTCCATGTTTTGACTCGTCGTTGTTAGATATCCATTCCTGTGGGGTGGTGTTGTCAGTGAACTTATAGGTGGTGTTCATTCGGAATTTGGAAACAGTCATCGGTATACAGGGAGTAGTATCGGGTGGGGGGGTGGTTCCAGTGTTTAGTGTTATTGTTAAGGGAGAGAGGGAGAGATGGACACTTTCTCTATGTAGGCTGGATTTTTTGGCTCTAATGTCCATGCATAAGCCATTTGCCTAGGAATCTATTGAGTGGTGGCTAATACCTGTATGAAGAGCCCTCCTGAGTCAACAACAGGTGCCGCCTGCAAAACCAATAAAAAGACTGTGTCTCTGAACAAAATTTTCTTCACTACGCAAGGGCAGTGGAAGTTTGGAAATTTTCCACACAGCTCATTCAGACAGCATTGTACTCTATAATTACAATGTGTTCCAGTAACGTGTTTTTAAAACCACAAATGTGTTCTTACACAACTTTCTTGATTTAAAGTCTTCTTTTCATTCATAGGATGAAGGCATTGCTGGCCAGGCAGCATTTATTGCCCATCCCTACTTGCCCAGAAAACAGTTAACAATCAACCACTTTGCTGTGGGTTTGGAGTCACATATAGGCCAGACCAGGTAAGGATGGTAGTTTCCTTCCCTAAAGAACATTAGTGAACCAGATCGGTTTTACCCCAACTATCAGCAATGGATTCACAGCCATCATTAGACTCCTAAATTCTGGATATTTATTGAATGCAAATTCTACCAACTACCGTGGCAGGATTCAAGCCTGGATTCCAGAACATAACCTGAATTTCTGGGTTAACAGTCCAGTGACAGTTCCACTAGGCCATTGCCTCCTATCTAAGTACAAAAATATTTTTTTTAAATGTAGTCTTTACAGCTGAAACAACCATTTTCTGTCAGACTGGTCATACAAATCAATTGAAATATATTTAATGATCTAAAAAGAAGCATTCGGAAACTACGTCTAATGGTAACAATAAATATGATGCTGCATCCAGAGTTAATGGCCATCAGTTCTAGGCACAGCTCAATGTTGAGTTTCCAGTAGGGAGTAAACTTTCTTAGAAAAATACTACAAAAATAACTGCATCAGTATTAAAAACTCACCAAAAAGTAAGGCAGAAAAAATATATCTTTTATCCTCATGCAAATAATTAAGAAATAAAATAATTGTTTAGAGATGAAGGGAAAAGAAGAGCTGTGACAGATTAAGCAAAAAAAACCTTATAATTACCATTCTGAGGTGACAGAGTAGGGATAGAAAAAGGTTTGATGTTTGAGATCATCTGATTATAATTGGATACCTAAGTGTGACACCAAACAAGCTGTGCTGGTTTAATGGAGGGACATTATGCAATGTGATCAATGGTGTTGAAGGCTGTAAAGAGATCTAAGACATACAGCAAAAGTGACCTAGGCTGTGGAAGTAGAGACCAGATTGGCAGGATTGAAATAAACTGTGGGAGAGATCGTGTTATGATCACAGTCATAAGCACTACCGACATTAAATGCTCATCGCTTGACTTTAATACATAAGAGTAAGGGGCATTTTTTAAGGTGAGGGGAGAAAGATTTCAAAAAGACTTGAGGGGCCTGTTCTTTGCATAGAATGGTTCGTGTGTGAAATGCACTTCCGGGGAAGTGATAGATGTGGATAGAGTTACAACGTTTAAAAGACATTTGGATAGGTATCTGAATAGGAAATGGTTGGAGGGATATGGTCCAACCATCAGCAAGTGGGAATAGTTTAGTTTGGGATTATGCTCAGCATGGTCTGTTTCTGTGCTGTACGATTCTATGACTCCATGACTCCAGTTTTAAAAAGAACATTACTGACCTAAAATTTCTGTTCTGGCAACACACATGGATTAAACAAAAGCAGCTGTCTCAGAATTACTGTTTTAACCAGAGGCTCAGAAGCTCACTGAAGTGTCAAGAAATTTGTGCTTCATGTTTTACTTAAAATAGCATGATAATTTCACATATTGGAGATAAAACTTTACCAACAGGTTGGTCAGTTTGAAAAAGACAATGGAGCTAGATTTAGAATATATAAAAAACCACCTTTCCGTTGCTTGCTTTGAGCAATCAAGCAGACAGTGATATGGACTGATACTGGAAGCCCTTCACAAACTGTCTCTCAATAACAGAAACTAATGATGCTGAAAAAAAACGAGAAAAAGTTACTGGAAAAGCTCAGCAGGTCTGGCAGCATCAGTGAAAAGAAAATCAGAGTTAATGTTTTGGGTCTGGTGACCCTTCCTCAGAACAGAGGAAGTTCTGAGAAAGGATCGCTGGACCCGAAACATTAACTCTGATTTTCTTTTCACAGATGCTGCCAGACCTGCTGAGCTTTTCCAGTCACTTTTATTTCACAGTTCTTTTGGTTTTTATTAGGAAAAATTACTGTTCACTGAGAATCGAAGATCAGCAAACATTGTGATTGCTCCAGTCTTTTAATTCTTGTAACCCAAGGATTCTTAGGATCAATAACTGCATATGTCTTTACCATTTTGTTTGTATAGACACCCCTCTTCCTCCCTTTGTTACCTCATTATGTTTGTGTGTGTTTAATTCTGTGTTTTATCATGCTTTGTAAAGCAGTAGGTAATTCACACCACTCCCTTTTGCTAAAGAAAACTTGCAATTAACTCTCATACATTTTTCATCTGGTTACCTAAGTTTAATTGAAGTATGATAGCTACATGCTAAGAAGAAAAATAAGAAAAAACAGTTATGACTAACCAAGAGGGGATTAAAATAAGGGCTGCCATGACCTCTTCTCACCTGGTCATAACAGAGGGCAAAGATTTCAAAACAACATGCTCAATTATTTTGGGAAAGAAAGCAAAGTTTGAGATAGAGCAAAAAATACGTTTTACTAATAATAACAACAAACCTGGAAAAGAGGATTAATTGGTTTAGGAGAAAAGGCTGTTTGCACTGTCAACTGGAATGGTGGTCAGGAATGCAAGATGGAAATGGGTTAAGGGATTAAGAGTTAAGAATCATGGATTAGATGAGCATGTGGAAGAAGATTGGAGTGAACAGAGAGGAAAGATTCAGGGAGAAATATTGGGCAGAATGTAATGTGGGACAGGTGGCCCTGGCCATTAGTTGCTTTAGGTCCTAGTTGCTGGCTTAGCTAACTACACTTACACCTCATAGGTGAATAAAAGAAATGATCAAAACTTGGTCAAGGAAGTAGGCTTTATGAAGTGTGTTAAAGAAAAAAAGATAGGTAGAGGCAAAGAGGTTTATGGCAGACAATTCTAGGCATGAGGATCAAGACAGCTAAAGGCCAACCAGAGTACAATAATTTAAAAATCAGGGAACATGTGATAGCACTTCTACATATAGAAAAGAAGAAAAAAAAAGTTAAATTGAGGACAAAAGGCGCTTGTGGCAGCTGTATTAGTATCCGTACCTCTAAATCAGGAGGCCTGTGTTCAAATTCCACCTGCTCCACAAATGTGGAATGACATTGCTGAATGGGTTGATTAGAAATATCTTGAAATCAAGCACAAAGGGCTGTTGTAGCATAGCAGTAGTGTCCCTACCTCTGGACCAGGAGGCCAGGGTTTAATTCCCACCTGCTCCAGAGATGCATCATAACACTTTCTGAACAGGTTG
This sequence comes from Stegostoma tigrinum, assembly GCF_030684315.1. Classification (NCBI taxonomy): domain Eukaryota; kingdom Metazoa; phylum Chordata; class Chondrichthyes; order Orectolobiformes; family Stegostomatidae; genus Stegostoma; species Stegostoma tigrinum. The sequence goes on from NC_081382.1 coordinate 24,460,063, forward strand.
ACTAAAAATATCGAAAGATCAGGCACAAGTTCAGAACACAGAGACAGAAGTTGAAACAAGGTATGAAAATAGAATGCAGATCTTTAGTGTTCTTCTGATGTAGTAGTAGTGTCCTATCTCTGAGCCATGAGGGCTGGGTTCAAGTCCCACCTGCCATGAGGCATGTGAAATAACATCTCTGAGCAGCTAATTAGAAATATCTCGGGGAAAAATGAACATAAAAAGCAAGAGCCCCCAGGAAAAATGTAAGCAAAATTTTGACAATTACATTAACTGTGCCGAGGAAACCAAGTTTTTTTTAAAAGACTTGATTAAATTTATTGAAATGAGCGAGGGTCTCAGGATGCAACAGTTTGCTCAGGAGATGTTGAATATCTCAAAGAAGCCTGTCATCGTGGGTAGATCCAAAATGTGCAACTTTCAATTGGAATTCAGGGGCAGAAATGGTTGCTGAGGAAAAAAGATGTGATTGTGAAAGTAATAGCTAATCAAATATGAAAAGGAATCAAAAAGCAAACAAAATAAAGCAGGTAAAAGATCCAAACAAATTTTCTGTTGGAAAGGAAAGCAGAACTTCTTCAGGGTGTGGATTCCTGGAGGAGAAGTGGCAATGGATTAAATACAAATGCAAAGGCAAAAACTTGCAGGGACCTGAAATCTGATGAGGGGTTAACAACCTGAACAACTACCTTTGCTTCTCCCTTCATCTTTGTTGCCAGATCTGCCAGGTTTTCTAACTTTTAAAAAATCCCAGGCTTCCAGGATATGTAATATTCTGCTTTTTCTTAACATTTTGGAATTTTTATTGTTCACAAATAAGCACATTTAATATGTTATGCAATTTAAATTATTAATGTAACATGCCACATGTCCCTCATGCAGGAGAAATAGAGAATGGTCATCCCAACAGTGACTATATTTATGTTGGACACCAATGATTTTGCTATTGTCTCTACTGCCCCTAACAACAAACCACAACCCTCTATTTGCCTCTCAAGAATGATTCATCTCCAAAATTCAAGTGTTATGTATCCTAAAGTTTAAATTTGAGAACTTGTATATGTTGCTGTTTTTAACAGAGAAACAAAGAAGTTTGGATGCCAGAAATCTGAAACAAAAACAGAAATTGCTGGAGAAACTGAGCAGAACTTGCAGCATCTTTGGAGAGAAAACAAAGTCAGCAATTCGGGCCCAGTGACCCTTTTTCAGAACTGAGTTACCTGCTTAGTTTCTCCAGCAATTTCAGTTTACGCTGCTATTTTGTTCTACTCATTGCTTATCCTAAATGTAAATTATTTAGTTTCTAATTGTACAATCATGACACATGATGGGCTTTCTCTTCACAGCTGTATAGTCTAATCTACTGTTTCCTCAGCAGATTGTTGCATAACTCTTCTTCCGATACCCTACTTTGGAAACATTTTTGAAGATGATTTTACCAGGATTCGGAATGGTAATTCAAGCAGAGACTCCTTAATGAATCACAAATTCTGAGTATTTACTTCTGGGATTTATTAACCACAGCTCTGATTATGCAGCCTAGTTTTGTTTTGCTTTTTCATTTTCATTCTTGAATTTTGGATCAACATTTTTATGATTACTTCTAATTATATACCTCCAATTCAGTGCAGTTGTGACCTCAATGTGTGATGGTGAATAAATGCAAGTGCTAAAAAAAAGTATTGTCTCATATTACTAGCACAGAATGTAACTTTGACAATCATGCATTCAGATGGTTAAGCCTTTATTAATCTATTTAATTGATATCTAGTCCATGATTATACTGATTCTTTCAGCTAAATTAGAATTATCTGCAAATTCAAACTTCCAAAATAGAGAATAGACTAACCTCTTTGAGATGCGGTATGGCATAGAGCCCTAAGTAAACAATTACTCTTTATAAATTTTTTATATAACAAAGCAAACTCTCTATGTTTTGACTTTCAACGTTACTTAAGCTTTATATGTACAGTCTTGATGGAAGTTAAGGTAGGTTATTTCTACTGCAATACTTCACTGACGAACCCAAATATATCCTCAGAAAATTCCAACAATGATGGTAATTATTTTACTTTGTAAAATTGTGGCAGGCTTTTGTTTATTACCTTCAGTTTTCCCACAGTATTGTAAAGTAGGCAAAGTGTATCTTCTTACCACTAATATTGAGCTAACATACCTGGATTTCCTGGTTTTATGTATCTCGTCCCTTTTTGAAAAGGTGGAACATGGCAACAGGAGAGGCCATTCAGCCTGTTGAGTAAGCTTCACCATTTAATTTGTTTATTAATTAATTAGAAGGCAATGATGCACTTTTGTAATAGCTTTGTAAATTTATGGTTCTTATAGTGGACTTACAGATTGCAACGAAAGATGAAGTTGGCTCTGAAAGCTACCGACTAATCAAGGCTGACAAAGTGATGGGAAAATTTTTGCAAGACATAGCACAACAGCAGGCACACGCAAACTAGGAAGTAGTGTCAGATCTGACGGAAGGGTAAGTGTGAAGTATGAAAACTTCCATGCTTAGTGAGAATAACATCAGTTACTTCATTGCCACAAATAGAGGTCTAGCTTTTTTTTCATGCATTTTCTCCAAAGAGAAGCTGCTCAATACGTCAGAAAGGTTCTGAGTTCAATATTTCTTTTGTGCTACGTTATCTGATTTCAGCCAAATATGCAACAGCAGTGGTGTGGTTGGGCATAAGTCACGGCGGGGGAGGGGGGGGTTTGCGGTGGGGAGGAGAATGGAATTGAATAGTTATTTCTCTCTGAACACTATCCAGCAGAACTTGTTAAAATGATGTGGTATGACCATTGGGTGAGATAGGGAAATGTTAGGCTGTGATACCCATGTGGGTGAGGCTTGAATATGAGGACACCATTTCAATAATAACTGCTGCTCATGAAAATAGTGTTTAATAAGGCATCAGTGGTTTCAGAATAAAAAGAGAAGATTGGTGGAATAAAATAGAAACATAGACAATTAGAAATGTATCAGAGATAATGGGAACTGCAGATGCTGGAGATTCCAAGATAATAAAATGTGAGGCTGGATGAACACAGCAGGCCAAGCAGCATCTCAGGAGCACAAAAGCTGACGTTTCGGGCCTAGACCCTTCATCAGAGAGGGGGATGGGGGGAGGGAACTGGAATAAATAGGGAGAGAGGGGGAGGCGGACCGAAGATGTAGAGTACAAGAGAGTTGCAATGGGAGAGAGATTCCCTGAGGTTGGTCCGGAGGGAGGAGGGTAACTTCTTCAGGTTAGGCATCCCTGGAAGAGGCTTCGCAGTGAGGTTAAAATAGTATCAGAGATAATGGGAACTGCAGATGCTGGAGATTCCAAGATAATAAAATGTGAGGCTGGATGAACACAGCAGGCCAAGCAGCATCTCAGGAGCACAAAAGCTGACGTTTCGGGCCTAGACCCTTCATCAGAGAGGGGGATGGGGGGAGGGAACTGGAATAAATAGGGAGAGAGGGGGAGGCGGACCGAAGATGTAGAGTACAAGAGAGTTGCAATGGGAGAGAGATTCCCTGAGGTTGGTCCGGAGGGAGGAGGGTAACTTCTTCAGGTTAGGCATCCCTGGAAGAGGCTTCGCAGTGAGGGACCAACCTCAGGGAATCTCTCTCCCATTGCAACTCTCTTGTACTCTACATCTTCGGTCCGCCTCCCCCTCTCTCCCTATTTATTCCAGTTCCCTCCCCCCATCCCCCTCTCTGATGAAGGGTCTAGGCCCGAAACGTCAGCTTTTGTGCTCCTGAGATGCTGCTTGGCCTGCTGTGTTCATCCAGCCTCACATTTTATTATCTTGGAATCTCCAGCATCTGCAGTTCCCATTATCTCTGATACTATTTTAACCTCACTGCGAAGCCTCTTCCAGGGATGCCTAACCTGAAGAAGTTACCCTCCTCCCTCCGGACCAACCTCAGGGAATCTCTCTCCCATTGCAACTCTCTTGTACTCTACATCTTCGGTCCGCCTCCCCCTCTCTCCCTATTTATTCCAGTTCCCTCCCCCCATCCCCCTCTCTGATGAAGGGTCTAGGCCCGAAACGTCAGCTTTTGTGCTCCTGAGATGCTGCTTGGCCTGCTGTGTTCATCCAGCCTCACATTTTATTATCTTGGAATCTCCAGCATCTGCAGTTCCCATTATCTCTGATACTATTTTAACCTCACTGCGAAGCCTCTTCCAGGGATGCCTAACCTGAAGAAGTTACCCTCCTCCCTCCGGACCAACCTCAGGGAATCTCTCTCCCATTGCAACTCTCTTGTACTCTACATCTTCGGTCCGCCTCCCCCTCTCTCCCTATTTATTCCAGTTCCCTCCCCCCATCCCCCTCTCTGATGAAGGGTCTAGGCCCGAAACGTCAGCTTTTGTGCTCCTGAGATGCTGCTTGGCCTGCTGTGTTCATCCAGCCTCACATTTTATTATCTTGGAATCTCCAGCATCTGCAGTTCCCATTATCTCTGATACTATTTTAACCTCACTGCGAAGCCTCTTCCAGGGATGCCTAACCTGAAGAAGTTACCCTCCTCCCTCCGGACCAACCTCAGGGAATCTCTCTCCCATTGCAACTCTCTTGTACTCTACATCTTCGGTCCGCCTCCCCCTCTCTCCCTATTTATTCCAGTTCCCTCCCCCCATCCCCCTCTCTGATGAAGGGTCTAGGCCCGAAACGTCAGCTTTTGTGCTCCTGAGATGCTGCTTGGCCTGCTGTGTTCATCCAGCCTCACATTTTATTAATTAGAAATGTATTTTAGTTTTGGAAGGTTGATATTATTTACAATGTATTGTGTGATGTAGCATATGTGTAAATTTGTTTTCAAATTCTTTTTTAAGGGATGTCAGTGTAAGGGGTAAGGGCTAGCTGCAATTTTCCCAAAACACCCCACGAGTTGGATGTCTTGCTCAAAATGAACAATCTTTAGTAGATATGAGCATAACGGAGAAGTCCTTCACTCACATTAGATGGTGTACCAGAAGGCTTGGGCAATCAATTTATACAGTTAGAAGAAATTAACTTTAGTAGTTCCTTCATCTTTAATTTGATCTTTCCACTTTATTTCCTTGAACACGTCTTTCCTTAGTGGTGTTGTCATACGAATCTCTGTCTCTTCCCTGATTTTGTCTCCTCTTGATTAGATCTTTCATATATCTCATGTTTTTTCAGCTTGGGTTATATGCCAAGTATCCCATGACCCCTAGTTTCTTCTTACATGGGTGTCACTGGCAAGGTCAAAATGTGTCACCTTTCCCTGATTTCCCTTGAGCTTGGTGACTTATCAGGCCAATTCACAACACACTTAAGAGTCATACGCCTGGGGTGGGTGGAGTGTGTGGGAGGGTGCATGGGGGAGGTGAGGTCAGTGTAGTTGTTCAGACTTGGTAAAGATAGCAGATTTCCTCCCCTAAAAGGCAGCACAGAACCTGATTTTTTTTTACAATGATATGTAATATGGTAACCATTATTGAGACTAGCTTTCAATTTCTAATCTATTAATTGAATCTATACTCTATTGTCTATTGTGGTTAATTTGACCATCATTAGCTACGGCCTTGAAATTACTCATCCAGTAGCATTACCATTGTGCCACCATCTCACTCTAAATTCTTGGGAATTTTTAAAAATGTTTGATTTAACATTATATATTAAATAAACCCAAATTTTTACTTTGATATTGAGACCAAACAGGTGTAAAGCGGCAAGTGAAAATGTGCTTACTCTACATAGAACAGGTGGAAAGCAGCAAAAGGAATGGGTTTGAGCCAAAGTGTAAAAAATATTTCTGGCAGGTACGTAGGTTAAAGTCAACCCACATAAGTATATTTCGAGGAGAAGATTACGCTGCCTGCGATATACATTTTCCTTTGACTTCAATTGTTAAGCATTGCATTTCAGAACTAAATTGGTTTAAGGCAGACTGCTAACAGCTTTACAAAATTGCTTTCATAAAATTAGTTGAAATGTATACAATTTATTTGATCATTTATATCCTGTATTCAAAATTGATTTAGTCTGCCCAGAAACAAATATATTCACCAAAGCAAAATTGCACATTTAACAAAGTGGATATTAATTTCTAGTACCAAGGTTTACAGTTTTTTTTGTTTTGGACAGAAAGATCACAATGAAATTCACAAAATGCTTCATCATTTCTTGATGTTGCTTATCCAAAGTTTTCAGGTGACTGTATGGAGTTTACATATTCTCCCTGTGTCTGCATGGGTTTTCTCTCACAGTCCAAAGATGTGCAGGTTAGGTGGATTGGCCATGCTAAATTGCCCATAGTGTCCAGGGAAGTGCAGGATAGTTGGATTAGCCATTGGAAATGCAGGGTTACGGATAAGGTTGGGGTGTGGATCTGGGTGGGATTCTCTTTAGAGCATCAGTGTGGACTTGATGGTTTGAATGGCCCATTTCCACACCGTAAGGATTCTATTCTAAACATGTGTAATCAAACTTAGGAATATCATCCCAAATTTTTTTTCAAAATATATTGATGTATCCACCCTGGTGAGTGTTTTTCACCTTTGAGTTTTTGTTCAATATACCCTTCTTCATATAAGTTGATTTATCGCATCATTCATCTCATTATTCAATCTGTGAGAGCCTTCACTTATTTTTCACGATTCTGAATAAATTGAAAAACAGCCCATGGTCGACATCTTCAGAAAAACAACCAAGAAGCCATCCTTTATATTTGTGGAACAACACAGTGTGACTAGAACTTGTATAATCTGCCCAGCCTTGTTACCTTCTTTTATTTATCACTTAACTGTATTTGTTTGTTTGTCTCCCTATATTTTGTGTGAATAGGGCTAGAAACCAAAGATTTTGGGTTTTAAAGCATAGACCAGTTAGATTATTTTGTTATTTAATTTTGCTCTAACAAAGTCATTGTATTGTTAATAAATTGCTGAGTTTTTTGTGTATGCTACATACCAGGATTGAGAATTTATTATTCACAACGTCTGGTATTGGTTATGCAGAAGGTCTGGCTAGGAAATATTGGGATCAATTTTGAGGATCTTTTGAAAGTTTTCATTTTATTGTGTTGCAATATGAAGGTAGAAAGTCTGATTTGGTTTAGTTGTCTATCTCCATTTCGTAGCAAATGCCATACCTAACAATTCTATTTCTCTCGTAAAAATCAAAGTAACATGTAGTATAATGTGGCAAAGTATGAGATTATACACTTTAGTAGGAAGAATGGAAGAGCTGAATATTTTTAAATGGGAAAAGACTGCAGAACACTACAGCACAAGGATTTGGTGATCCCAGTGTATGAGACACTGAAAGCTAGCATACTAGTTCAGCAGTTAATAGGGAAGGTAGGTGGAATGTTAATTTTAATTCAAAGGGAATTGGTACAAAAATAGGGAGTCTTGCTAAATTTATACAAGGCCACAGCTGGAATACTGTGAACATTTTTAGTACCCTTATTTAAGAGAAGATATACTGGCATTGGGGCCAATCCAGAGAAAATTCACTAGTTTGATCCTATGTATGAACAAATTGCTTTTGTGAGGGTAAGTCGTGTATGTTGGGCACTGATTGGAGTTTAGAAGAAGAGAGGCAGCCTCATTAAAACTGCAGGATCCTTGGGGGGCTTGGCAGGATACATACTGAGAGGTAATTTCCCCTTGTGTGAGAATCTAGAATTAGAAGACATAATCTCAGAGTAACAGATCAACTGTATAAGGCAGAGTTGAGAAGAAATTTCTTCCGTTAGATGGTAGTGAATCTGTGGCATTCTTTATTATGGATGGCTTTACATTAAGTAAAGTATATTCATGGCTGTGAGAGACTCATTTCTAATAAGGGAATCAAGCATTATGGGAATAAGGCAGGAAAATGATGATGAGGATGATCAGTTCAACCATGGTCTCATTGAATGAGACTTAGTGGACTGAATGGCCCACTTCTGTTCCTGTGTCTTTTGGTCTTGTGTTACACCCTATTATCTCTGGACATACAGATTCAAGCATTGTCTTCCTGATAACTGTTTCCCTTTTCCTACTGCCAATATGTTATTCTTTCTAAGAACAGCTACTCTGCTGCTCCTTTTACTCTCTTTATCTTTTGTAAATATTTTATTCCCTGACATGTTTAATTCCCAGTCATGATTTTTATGTAGCCATGACTCATAGTAATTCCTGTTTGGTCTGATTCCTTCCACTGCATGATTGACTCCAATTCCCCTGTCTTAATATGAATCTGGTTAAAGGTATCACTTCAGATAGCACCTTTTGACTCTCACTTCTCCATTTTCCTGACACACCTCTCCTGTCCTGAGTACTTAATCACACAGGAATGTAATTCTATATACCCAGCAAATTGATAGGCAGAATTCATGTTTTGTGAGCCAATCTTCCTTTGTTCATAATGAAATCCTTCCCTTCAGAGAATTGCTCCATGTAGCAACCTGCTATCTCTATTGTTGAATGAGAAGCAGTTTCTGCTCAATGCACTAATGGATTATATCTTCTCACATTTATCAGAGGGTTTCTGAATAAAATGCAACAAAACTACAACTCCAACTTAAAATCCATGATTTGGAACAATTTTATAAATGAGTTGACACTATTATGTGCGACTTATTTCTTTATTGTTATTCAGTCAATTAAATTTCAATTAACATAAACATGTCAATAATTACCTAAAGAGAAAGGAATGTTCCCATGTACTCGACTTTTCCAAGGTTACAGATTATAAGGTTATTATAAAGTCTCTTGTTTCAGGGAGACAGAATGCCTAAATTTCTGACAAACAAATGATTACTGAAAGAAGTTTGAAAAGATTCCCATTTCCCTACAAGGAAAATGGCCTTGTCCATAATTATGTTTCAAACCCTTTAAAAGGTTGTGATACAAGTTTTGAATTTCCGTGCAGCCACCATAAAATTCATTTTTGTTCCTTTCTTTCACTAACGACATTTTAGATTTGAGTATTCTTTATGCCTCTTGTACCAACACTTAAGCCTAGTAGCTGCAGTTTTGAGATTTTTATTCAATTAAGCTCCTGGATGAAGTTTGCAATTATAAGTGCAATATTAAAATTGGAGGAAAATGTTGTAATTGTTAATAACATCCTGTGTTTTATGACATAATATCTGGAAGTATATTATTATTTCTAATAATGCTATCCTATAACTCTAGTAGTAATCTCATCATTTAAATACTGATAGTACAGGTAGTTCAATTCTATTGTCACATTGCCCAGGATAGAGTAACCAGAACTTTCCCACATGGAATGGGATATAGACAATAGACAATAGACAATAGGTGCTGGAGTAGGCCATTTGGCCCTTCGAGCCAGCACCACCATTCATTATGATCATGGCTGATCATCCACAATCGGTATTCTGTTCCTGCCTTATCCCCATATCCCTTGATTCCACTATCTTTAAGAGCTCTATCCATCTTTCTTGAAAGTATCCAGAGAGTTGGCCTCCACTGCCTTCTGGGGCAGAGCGTTCCATATATCCACCACTCTCTGGGTGAAGACGTTTTTCCTCAACTCTGTTCTAAATGGCCTACCCCTTATTTTTAAACTGTGTCCTCTGGTTCTGGACTCACCCATCAGTGGAAACATGCTCCCTGCCTCCAGAGTGTCCAATCCCTTAATGATCTTATACGTCTCAATCAGATCCCCTCTCATCCTTTTAAACTCAAGTGTATACAAACCCAGTCGCTCCAATCATTCAACATATGATAGTCCCGCCATTCTGGGAATTGACCTCATGAGCCTACGCTGCACTCCTTCAATAGCAAGAATGTCCTTCCTCAAATTTGGAGACCAAAACTGCACACAAAACTCCAGGAAATAAAAGGCTGAATGACAGGTATTCCCTTCATAATCTCAGAGAGATGATGAAGGGTCTAGGCCCGAAACGTCTGCTTTTGTGCTTCTGAAATGCTGCTTGGCCTGCTGTGTTCATCCAGCTTCACACTTTGTTATCTTGGATTCCCCATTCTCTTAGTTTGGTGAAGGGCTGGCCCCAGCAATGTCCCACATCCTTTGGCATCCTACTGCCCTCAGGTGGCTGCCCAGCTCAGGTAATGATGCTCTGTGGTCCTTCCACTACATTAGGCCTCTCTTTCACTATCTGCATGCTTCTATGGGCAGTTCCTTAGCATCTTTCTAAATTCAGAAAGGTGGCATTGGCTGGCCAGACGTCTGCTCATCCTTCCCTTGAAATTCTTCTGCCTGGTTTGGGATTTTCTGTGTCCCTATTCTTTAGCGTTCCCAGGACACAGGACGCTGGCTTATTTCTGTTGCTCTGCTGTGTAGTTCCTTTAAATCAGGAAGTTTCCTCACCATCCCTGGATCTATTTGGAATTTTCCTGGATCCCCTCTAAATTTGGAAAAGATTCTTATTCTCAGGGGCAGCTAGGGATGAGGGAACAAACGCTGGCCCAGGTGATGACTCTTATTTCCCTCAGAGAATGAATAAAGAAAAGAATTATCAGACATTCCTGAAGACTACTGCTGGTGACACAAAGACTTGGAACTTAATGGCTATTCCTCGACAAGCTGGTTGGAGACATCAACATATGTCTCAATGGGGATTGATCCCTGCCCCCAATTGCTTCATCTGCCAATCCAAAATAACTTCTAGACCAAAGTGTTTGTACAATAACAAAGTTCACAGTAAATTTCAATATTTTTGTTCCTGAAGTTTTCACACATATGATTTATTTAAGTCTGCTGTTATGTGGAGCAGTTTATTTCTAACCCTGTGCTTCCCAAGCTTTTTTTTCCCTGATTCAACTCCATTTTAGTGCCACAGATTTGTTTTGTGGTGGCCTAGGAAAGGTGGAGAGTTGTTAATTGGCTGGCAAGATAATGGAGTGTTGTCCACTATGGGAGATGGGTGATGTTAAAACTGTTGTGTTTGTACCTGAAACAACTGATGGGTTGCAGGCTATTTGCAAGGTGTGGTTATACCAACAATTGCAATTCAGAGAACAGACAACTGAGCCATGCCCACTGACAAGAAAAAGAATGCCCAAACATGGGGCAGCATGGTGGCTCAGTGGTTAGCACTGCTGTCTCAATGCAACCAGAGCCCTGGGTTATTTCCAGCTTTGGGTCACTGTCTGTGTGGAATTTGCATGTTCTCCTTGTGTCTGCGTGGGTTTCCAGTTTCTTTTCACTGTCCAAAGATGTGCAGTTAAGTGGATTAGCTATGGTAAAAACAGGGTTATGGGGATTGGGTGAGGGGGTTGGGTCTGGGTGGCATGCTCTTCAGAGGGATGATGCAAACATGATGGGCCAAATCGCCTCTTTGCACACTGTAGGGATCTATGATGCTAAATGTTTAAAAGGCCCTTGCAACTGTCAAAACACTGACAGAGGTCACGATACACAGCGTGGGTCCTTGTAGGCAGTATTACAACAGACCAGTCATCTTAACATCAGTGTTAGGGTAGATAGTGGAATGTTACAGGTTAATTGCAAAGAGACTCCATAGGCAGAATCCTACTGGTGTCAGGGTGACATGGATTATGGTGAGATTTGTGGCAGAATCAAATGAGAAGTCCAGTGTTGTCTATCTCAACATTTTCAACATTGAGAGCATCTCACACCATATTTCAAGCTTTTGGCAAGTGACGTCACAAGTTTCTCTCTAGGCAGCAGTGAGTTGCAAATAAGGGGAATTATTGCTTGTTAAATATCTTGTTAGTGGCTCAACTTGCCTCATTAATGTTTAAATTCCTACCTTACCAAATTTACCAAACAAACTAGACATAGAGAAATCTCAACATGGAAATCACAGCAGGCGCCTGGTGACTGGAGTTCGCACTCATCCCAAAAGACTTCCATATTGCTCAAATAAAACAACATCTCAGGACATAATCTCCAGACACCAGCTGCAGGCTCCCCTCGTCCAGCTTTGCCAGCCCCTCAGGACTATCATAACACTTTTCCATTCCATTTGCAGGCCACTCATGAAGCACAGACTTTTACTGCACGGCACATGGCAATTAGCATTGACAGACTGCTGCAAGGACACTTTACACATATGCTGTCAAATCATGGACCAGACCCGGCTGCTTCTCAGGCTGCTCACTTGCACTCTTTGCTTTCACTCACTTAGCACCTACCTGAATGCTCTCAGCGTCTGTTGCCTTGCCATGCCTGTTGGCGCAGTTACATGACTAGGCAGTTTGCCTTGCTGTCAGCAGTTCTCAGTCAAGGGTGTGTATATCTTGCTGTGCAACAGTGTACTATGTTGAATTTCACAGCTGCGTGATGAGCCAGTTGCCTATCTGCAAATATGCTGCATGTCGAGCAAGCAAGCAGCCATATCTCAAAGTTTCAAGGGAGTAGTCCTCACAGAGCCAACCATCAGTTAGGGGTTCTCAACGCAGAAGCTAAAAGGCAGCCTCCAATATCAGGGGATGAGCCATGGTCAGGAGTCCAACTGGGGTGTCCTTGCTCATGGGGTCTATGCCCCTGCAGTCCAGGGACTAGCTCTGTCCTCCGGTGAGTGATGAGTTGTTCCAGAAGCAGCACATTTTATAAGGCTAGGATGGATTGAATGTCAGGGATACCATAGGTCTGGGGCTGGATAGTTAATAGGAACAGCAGTTGTCTGTTCAGTCTGTTGAGCCTGCTCCACCATTCAATATGACCATGGCTGATTGAATATTATAATACACTTTCAAGATTGTGGCGGATTAACAGTGCAGTGTGCAAGATCCTCAGCCCAGGAGCCCAGAGCTCATCTACTTTGCTAGTTTTACTTTCTTTTCTTATCTTTCTACACTTTTGTTAAAAAAATTCCATTTGTTAATGCTTCTTACCTTCTTTTAATGACTTCAGTGGATGGTACGTTCTCTTGCCCAGGCCCAGCGATGATATGGCTTGTAATGGTCTGGAGTAGCAGTACAGGTCTGGTGCCTGGCAGGGTGGTCTCCCAGTGTGGTGGCCTTGCCCTGCTGTGGACATCAATTCTGAGCGTGAAAGGTCTCATCTCAGCTCAGTGAGGCGGTGTCAGCCCAGTTTTCCAGCATACCCCCAAACCCAGGAGCCATTAATTCAATTGTGATGAACTTATATACTTATTTTTTCTTCTTATTTAGGACTTCTGTCATTAATTTAGGTGCTGTGGTATAGTGATCTATAAAACTTTTCACTGTATTTTTTGCATGCCATTGATAATCAGAAATCAATCCATCTTTACCTCAAACATACTCAAACACTGGTCTTCCACCCTTTGAGTAAAGCAAATTCTTCTCATTTCAGACTTAAGTAACATCACCTTGATTCTTAAAATTGCTCCCTAGTGTGAGACTCCCTAAATGGGGGAGTCTAGAAATATTTTACCATCCTTTGTCCATCCTTTTTAAATATTTTGTTAATTTCAATTATCTCACCTCTCGTTCTTTGAAGGTCTGGTCAGTATTACCATCCAGGAACAAATCTGGTGGATCTTTGTTGCACTTCCTCAATGGCAATAAAATCTTACCTGAGAAGGGACCAAAACAAAGAACAAAGAAAATTACAGCACAGGAACAGGCCCTTCGGCCCTCCAAGCCTGCGCCGATCAAGATCCTCTGTCTAACCTGTCATCTATTTTCTAACGGTCTGTGTCCATTTGCTCCCTGCCCATCCATGTACCTGTCCAAATATATCTTAAAAGACGCTAACGTGTCTGCGTCTACCAGCTCCGCTGGCAACGCGTTCCAGGCACCCACCACCCTCTGTGTAAAGAACTTTCCTCGCATATCTCCCTTAAACTTTCCTCCTCTCGCTTTGAACTCATGACCCCTAGTAATTGAATCCCCCACTCTGGGAAAAAGCTTCTTGCTATTCACCCTGTCTATACCCCTCATGATTTTGTAGTCCTCAATTAGGTCCCCCCTCAATCTCCATCTTTCTAATGTAAATAATCCTAATCTACTCAACCTCTCTTCATAGCTAGCACCCTCCATACCAGGCAACATCCTGGTGAACCTCCTCTGCATCTTCTCCAAAGCATCCACATCCTTTATGTAATGTGGCGACCAGAACTGTACACAGTACTCCAAATGTGGCCGAACCAAAGTCCTATACAACTGCAACATGACCTGCCAACTCTTGTACTCAATACCCCGCCCAATGAAGGAAAGCATGCCATATGCCTTCCTGACCGCTCTATTGACCTGTGTTGTCACCTTCAGGGAACAATGGACCTGAACACCCAGATCTCTCTGTTCATCAATTTTCCCCAGGACTTTTCCATTTACTGTATAGTTCGCCCTTGAATTTGATCGTCCAAAATGCATCACCTCGCATTTGCCCGGATTGAACTCCATCTGCCATTTATCTGCCCAACTCTCCAGTCTATCTAAACTGCAACTGCATACGTAACTCCAGGTGCAGTTTACCCAAGCTCCCTTACTCTTGAAGGAAGACTTCACTACCTCATACTCAAAATCCTCTTGCAATAAAGGCTAACATTCCATTAACCTTCCTAATTTCTTGCTGCAATCATTAATATGCATTTTGAACAGCTGGAGACCAAGTTCTTACCCTGCAATTTCCATGAGTTAAGACCTGCCAACACCTGAGACTGACCCATTTATTCCTACTCTGTTTTCTACCTGTTATCCAACCTTTAATCTTGCCAGTACATTACCTCCTATCCCATGTGTTTAAAATTTTCTAACCAGTCTCCTGTTAGGGTATTATCAGAAGCCATCTGAAATTCTAAGAATACCCTATCACTTGTCTCTCTTTTAGCAATTTTGATAGTAACATCTTCAAAAGCTTCAACAAGTGAATCAAAGACTATTTCTCATTCACAAATGCATGCTGAGTTTGCCTGATCATATGGTGTGTATTCATTTCATTCTTTATGATAGATTTTAGCATTTTCCCTACTATTAAATTCAACCAAAAGGTCTATAGTTCTGTTTTCTCTGTTGCTCCTTTCTTAAATGGTGAGTGAGTGATATTTGCCACCTTCCAAATAAAGGATTCATTCTCGAATCGATAGAATTTTGGAAGATAATCACCAATGCATTGACAATCTCTGTAGCTTCCTCCTTCAATGTAAACAATTAGGTCCATAGGGTTTATCAAATTTCGCTCCCAACGATTCCTCCAGTGCAGCCTTCTTACTAATAGTAATTTCCTTCAATTCCTTATTCTCCATTGCTTTTTGAGTCTAAAGTTCTGGGAGATTTCTGACATCTTTTTCATGAAAGCAGATGCAAAGTAATCATTTAGCTTTACTGCCATTCCCCCATTCCCCTTTTTAAATTCTCCTGACTGTGTCTGTATTGAGCCCACATTCATTTTAGCCAAACAATTTTTTTTGCATATAGAAGTTTTTACAGTCCATTTTTATGTTTTCTGATATATTGTATACATGTTCTATTCTCCCTTTTCCTTATCAGCTTCTTGGTCCTCCTTTGTATTCTATTTTCCTCAGAATTACTGTTATTTTTGGAAACTTTGCAAACCCTTTCTTTTAATCTTATACAGTCCTGAAATTCTTTGTAAGCCTCAGTTGGCTGATTTTTTGTTTGGATTTCAGCACATTGAAGAAACATAAAGTCATTCTAAGTCATGTAATAGTTCTTTAAAGACTATTGATTACCTATGTACAGTTATACCTTGTAATGTATTTTCCCGATCCACCTCAATAAGTTTATGCCCCATGTCCTAATAATTTCCCTTATTCAAATTTAACATTCTTGCTTCAGAATAAGCTACCTTTTTCAAACATCATGTAAAGTTTTATCATCATGTGATCATTCATCACGAAAGGTTATTTCTAAAGGATGGTTAGTTGGCCCCTGTTTAATCACATTAACTCAAGTGGCCATAGTCTCAATAGATCATAGGCCTGCTCTCTCATGGGAGAGAGAGAATTCATGGTGACTTAATCTGTTGGTCACCGTATCTCAGCCAAGGGGAGAGATTGCAAATAAGAATTCTACTTAGTAACCTCAGCTGGTACAGGAATTGAACCTGTTTTATTGGTGTTATTCTGTATCACAAGCCAGCTGTCCAGGCAACTGAGCTGACCTGATTTAGATAAAGCAGTTCTGGTGTTTGGTAGATAACATCCACTACCGGGCAGCTGCCTGTTTAACTAGGTTATTTTAGCTTCCTTAAAGGCTGTTGGATCTAGGCCTGATTCTGAGTTTTACTCCATAATTAAACTTGCAAAGCATTTACCAGTTGAATTCCAACATAGACCAAATTCCAGTTACTCACTCTGTCTCAATCTCAAGCTGATAAACTCAGCCTCAGTTTGACCATTTGGCTTACTCTGACCATGCTCCTTGAGCAAGCTTTCCTTATATCAGGCCTTCTTGAGAAGGTGTGCTTGATAAAATACATTGAGAAATCTCGCTGACCCTCACAGTGAGAATCTTTCCAAAAAAAAAACCACAAAACGTTCATTTAGCCAAAAAAAAGTAAGGTTCAGCCCATAATTTTGTTAAAGACAATTTGTGTTGAAGGGACTTAATGGGAATTATTTGAGAAGATAGTAGAGAAGTTTGGTCATGCTACTAAAGTACATGTTCATAAGGACCTCTAAAGATTTTGACAGCGGTGCTACGAAGTAGACTCATGAAGAATGTGAAAATCTTTGGAAATAAGGGGAATGTGGTTTGGATATGGAAGTAACTCAGTGACATAAAATAAAGTATAATGATGTGTCAATGATTTTCAATCTAGGATACCATTACGGGATTTGCTCACAATTGTAGGCCCAACCACCTTCAGCTGTTTAATCAATGAATATCACTCATCATAAGGTGATATTGCACAATATTCAATGTTATTCATAGCTTTTCAAGTACTGAAGCAGTCCAGGTCCAAATGCAGCAAGACCTGGTCAACAATCAAGCTTGGGCTGATGAGTGACAAGTGAGAATCATGCTATACATATACCAATTAGTGACTACCTCCAACAAGAGAGAATCTAACCCTCATCCGTAGACATTCAATGCAATTACCGTAATTGATTCCTCTGTTATCATCATCCCATAGAAAATGACTCCCCAAAACCTGTCTACCATTCACAAGATACAAGGCACAAGTCAGGAGTGTGATAGGTTACTCCCCACTTGCTTGGATGGGTGCAGCTTCACCAAAACTCAAGAAGTTTGATCCCATGCAGGATGATAAATATCCCATTTAATAACTTGAAGTGTTCAGCTCTCCAATGATGGCAGTGTTTGCCATTTTCAAGATGAATTGCAACAACTCTCCAAGGCTCCCTAAAGAAGACTTTCCAAACCCCTGATCTCTAATGCCTGGACGGACAAAGTCAACAGATACTTGGAGTACCACCACCGACCTGCATATTCCCATCCAAGCCACATATTGTCCTCACTCGGAACTGCATACTGTTCTTTCAATTTCAGAGTCAAAATCCCGGAAATCTGTACCTAACAGAAGTGTAGGTGTACCAAACCAGAGATTCAAGAAGTCAGCTCACAACCACTTTCCAAAGTGCAGTTAGGAATGAGAAATCGATATTAGCTTAGTCAGTGGCATCTACATCACTTGAATGATTAAAAAATTGTGACCACCTCACTGGTGCACATTGTGTTCTCACCAATCCTGCTCCCTCAAATGGCAACACAGCATGAAGGAGAAATGGCAGACACACAGCCAAGTTGAAACTTAAAAGTAGTTAATGTCATAGAGTGGACATTTTGTTGTGCAGAAGACTGTTAGAGTTTTGAGGCAGATGTCCAAACATTTTAGGCAGGTGCCTATGAATAAATGTGCAAATGGAGAAAAGGCTACAATGTGCCTACGGTTGGAAGTTCAAATTGCAAAATATACCAATCAAAATCACCACAATGGACTTCAGTTTCTTGAGGATCTATCTGAATTTCCACTCTGAAATAAGCAAAATAAGGACTCCAGACTTAAGCCAGTTCTGGTTTCTGAAAAAAGAACTGTGACTTTCAGCAAAAATTGATGAGAGGCTTAACGCTTAAATGGTTCATAATCAAACATCAGCAAAAGAATGGAGGAAGATTTGCAACACATATAAGACTCTCACAAATTCTGAAATACCACTCAGTCAAACAGTGAGCAAAATTGGGGAGTAAACAAAGTTAGTGAAGGCAACTGGTTGTAAAAAGAGCAGTGCATGTCCAATAGTACAAAGCTTAAGCCAATGGTCGTGTTTAAGAGAAAAACCTTGTCAAAACAATAAATCCCAAAATAAGTAGTTACCAACATTCACAACAAAGGATGGAGAGGCGAGGTGGCTTGAACATATGACACAAGAATGTTTGAAGTTTATGACCAAGAGCACTATGTAAAGAAAAGACTTTGTCATCTGTAACATATTCAGGTCACATTTTATTGTTGATATTGCAGTGGTTCCTTGTGGTCTAACCTGTTTGTTCAACCATCCCTCTGCCCCATCTGTCTGACCAAGTCCTTCTATGGTAGCATGAGAAAATGTGAAATAACTGGAAGATCTGTTCTGAAGAAGGGTCACACGACGCAAAATGTTAAGTCTGATTTCACTCCACAGATGCTGCGAGACCTGCTGAGATCTTCCAACAATTTCCATTTCTTGTTTCACCAAAACTTTGAACAAACCCTGACATCAGCAATCTGATATGAATGGGTTCTAAAAACTTGGGATGTATTCAGAACAGAGACTGTCATCAAATCATTCAAGAAATGTGGGATATCCACCACACTTGGTTGCACAAAGGATGATTATTGGAATGATTTGGCCAGTGGTAAACAATTGCTGCTGAAAATTATGCTCATTATACATACGGCACTGCTATTCATTGGGATGAGTTACCTGTTTCTGTAGGCAAGGCTGGTGGGTTTTATGGGTTTTTATGAGTTTGGTAAATATAGTGTAGACACTTAATTTCTGTCTCCATGGAGGTTCTTATTTTTTAATAAAAGTATTCAGGAATAAAGAAAAACTTCTGGATACTTTTGTGCTTCTTCAGGGGTGAGAACAGTCCACGATCTGGCAACTCAGTGATAGTAAAACAATAGGAGAAGGTGATTTACAATCCATTGAGGTGTTTCTCATTTCATCGAACTCCATTTTATAGAATCCTCCAGTGAGGATGCACGTCATTTGGCCCATCATGTCCACACCAACCCTCTGAAGAGCACCCACCCAGACCCATCACCTACCCTATCTTTGTAACCCTGCATTTTCCATGGCTAACCCATCTAGCCATCCCCTGGACACTATGGGGAAATTTAGCATGACCAATCTACCTAACTTGCACATCTTGGGACTGTGGGAGGAAACCGGAACAACTGGATAAAGTCCACACACACGGGGAGAATGTGCAAAATCAGGGTCCCTGGCACAGTGAAGGAGAGGTGCTAACCGCTGAGCCATCATGCAACCATTCATGTTAGGTCAGCCACATATCTTTTGACTAAAAATTTAGTTTTAGAAACTTGATTTTTACATGAGTGTATAGGGTAATATGGAAAGATAATGTACTATCATTAACATGATTTTGGAAAGTGTAAAAGAAGTCTAGGACTAAACACAGCTGTTCTTTCAAAGAGCCAGCACAGTTACAATTGGTCAAATAGCCTCCTTCTTTGCTGTAGGTTTCTGTGTTTGTAAGATAGTATTCTGTTTTGGTTTTTTTTATTCCTTCTGGTCGTTGTGCAATGAATTGTTTTAACAATCTCTCTGCATGGTACTTAATGAGTAATTTGTTATATGACAAACTGATTACAGTCTATTTGCACAAGTGTACTTCGATGTTCTAGATTCCTTGGTGTACTTTGACAGAAAGGCATAGATCTCAATCCATCCAACTGTCATCCACATTGAACCTTTGCAGCATTTGCTCCAAGTTTTAGATCACTCCTCAGCATAACTGGATTATTGGGCTTTTTTGGGCTAATGATAGTGTCCCTACCTCTGAACCAAGAAACCTGGGTTCAAGTCCTACTGACTCCAAAGCTGTGTGATAACATTTCTGAACAGGTTGACTACAAAATATCTGAAGTACTTGATCTTGAAATGTGTCAGTCTCTACTTAGTTATGGACAAATCCATGTACTGGCAGACCAGCAAATTCCTGGCAGACGAAAGCGCATCTTTCACTGAGCTAATGGCCTCCAGCAACAGTTAAGAAATTGTTGTCCATCCTTGGGAACAGACCAAACGGCACCAAGTGCTACATTATGGAATTGTCTGGGATGAAGTTCAGCAATAACCACCACTTCTTTTTTCAGAACTTCTTTGCAAAGGCCCTTTGAAGAAAGTGGGCAATAGGCTCTTCTTCTGTCTTTGAGAGCTGCAGGTATGGCCCTGACACAGGATATTTATTTGTTGGAGCTTAAAATGAAGGAAATTCTCATCGCCAGCCAAACTGTGTCGTGGTGTTTGATGGAAAATTCTGGCAATGAGGCAATCTGACAAATAACTTTGACAAAGTCTTCGCAGGGAACCATCTTTCATGATCCATCATCTCCTCTTCTTGCATGATAGAGACCACTGCCTGGTGGACTTCCATTCTGAGTGTGCAACAAATCATTGTAATGTGAGAATATGGTCTGTGGACTGATGCAATCAATGTGTAAGTGTAACACCTTCCACTACTTGTCTCAGTGTTAGATATGAACAGTGATTCATATCAGGTCAAAATTATATTCTGAGGTATCATACTTGCATTGATAGCAATTACCTACATTTATGTCTGCAGTCATGACAGTGTTGATGTCTCTTATGTAACTGTGGTGCTTTGTATTTACCATTGTAGATACGATTTAAATACTCAAGTCATTAGACATCACTAAACAAATACTGTATGTAGCAAAACAACAGCTTGTGAAACAGCAGGGTTGGGAACTGTGGTACCAGTTCTGATCTTAACGTCGAACTACAGTAATCTATTTTACAGTTTAACACCTAATGACTTCTTTTATGCAATAAAACAGTTAGCACTTTCACTACTACACAGAGCAATAGATGTATACATGTACATTTTGGACTAGAAATGACATTTTTTCATTTAGGCATAACATGTATATTGGTAATATTGATACTTAAGATATCAGTGTAGAAGATTAACACTACTAATTACATCACCACTAATTCATTAATTTTCTGATCTTGCTGTCCAAGCACATTTACACTAAGTTAGGAGATAGATTTGCATTAATCTAAGTTCGATCAAGTGCAGTATGACTCCAACTTGATGTAACGCTGAATTTTACAAGAGCCACTAGCATTTTATTGGACTTTCCGAGAATTTCTGAAACCTTTTCTGTTTTTACTGCTCTTAAAAAGATCAAACACTCTCACTAATATTTGCCACACTAAGATCAGAGCACAAGATGTGGTTCCAACGGTGCATTCACAGAACTCATTTATAGCGGAAAATACTGGAGCTGGAGAGACCTGCAATGAGACACAGTTTTCCAGATACCTGTCTGAGAAGGCTAGCAGGATGTTAGTTCTCTATGTTACATAGATTGTGAATAATTACAGCAATTTCTCTTTTGAACTTTCCTAGAAAAGTTGAAGAAAATATAAAATTATCTCTGCTTCCAACAATATATTTTCAGCTTAGTGTCATTTTGATCACAATGTTGGTTTCAACATGGAAAAATGTTCATTATTGTAAATTTGCCAGAACTGATTTAAAATGTAAAAGTATGAATTTTTAAAATATTCCATGTGATACTGTTTAAATACCATGCTATTATTTACATTACACTCACTTGTGATATGTTATCTACAAATTCCTATGAAAATCTAGAAGGACAATTTTTCTGGGCATTTTTGACAGACTTATAATAGACAACTCAAGGTTTTACAACTTCTGGTTAAGATTTGGAATGCTCAAAAGGCCACAATTAGAGGAGCATGGGTAATTGGGAGCTTTGTGCATCCAAAGAAGGTTACATAAGTAGTGTGGTGAGGCCTTAGACAAATCGAAAACAAGAATGAGAATTTTAAAAGAGAGGCATAGTTTGACTAGCAGCTGAGATAGAACAGCAAGCACTTGGGTGATGATTGAACAGGACTTGGTGGAAGTTAGGACATGGGCCACAAAGTTTGGATGACCTTGGATTTATAGAGGGTAGAACATGAGAGGCCAGTCAGGAATCTGCTGGAATAATCAATTCCAGATGCCATAAAGGCATGAATTACGATCTGCAGATGAGCTGAGGCAGGGTTATGTTTGGCTAATGCTCCAGAGATAGAGAGAGAGAGAGACAGTCTTGTTGGTGTTCATACGTGATTAAATCATAGTGTCACATTTGATACCAAAATTGTGAACAGTCTGGTCAGCCACTGACAGTCGCCAGGGAGAGGGATCAAATTAGTGGCTAGGGAGTGGAGCTTGCAGCATGGACCGAAGCCAATGCCTCAAGTCTTCCTCATGTTCTGTTGAGAGATCGTTAATTAGGAGATAATCTTCCTGGTGTGTGCTTCTTAGCAAGAGACTCATCACTAAATCGAGAAAGGGAAGTGAATTACCTAATTTTGTGGACTTAATATTTCTGGCTTAATTTCCTATCACATCCTGAAACTAATGTAATGAATGAGAGAGGAAAATGTTCATTTTCTGATTATAAAGAACTTTTTAAAGACTTGTATTTAAGATCTTCAGTTTCTGGCCATATCAGATGATGGCCATTCAGAAGATGATTAAACTTTGTGAAAGGAAGCACAAAAGCATCATGAATCAAAATAGTAATGTGCAATGGGACTATTTTTAATATCCAGAGACTATGTGCAATGGCCATTTTAGCCCAGCTTTAGTATGTGATTCTGTAACATGTGCAGTTATACATGTTAACTGAAGCAGAAGATTACCAGTACAACCCTAGGCAACAATTGTATCATATTGCTGTCAGTTACCTGGGCCAGTAGTACAGCATTGACAGAATAAGCATTCTATAACTGAGATGTGTTAACTAGTTCCTGAAGGCACAAATTACTATTCATACTGCAGCAGTGAAGAGTACCTCTTCCTTCAATATTTATTCTACAGATGGTTTTTCAAACACCCACAGGTGCAAGAGACAGATACTGTATCACACATTATTGCTTTAACAAGGCCTTCACTTACCACATATCCAGCTCTATACACTTAAAGTACATCAGCAAACTGAGCCCCAACAATAGGAGGATAGGTCTAATTTTATTCTCCAAATTCCAGTGAGCTGTATAAGTCAATTTAATCACTTTCTCTTTGATAGAGTTTCAATTTTCAGTTGTGTTATGTTTTCCCTTCCACTCACTGAACAAGTAAGATTTGTAAAGTTCACGTTATTCTAGCAGCCATCATGATGAAAAGAATGGAGGTCTACAACATAGATACAGAAAGATTTCACTTCCCTGATATGAACATGATGCTAGAGTTTTCATTCTAATTGCATCATAGTATTTCCAATTCTGCACTTTTTCTTGTTTTTTGCTTTGTGTGGTCCAATTCCACACTGCCATGACTAAGTATGTATATTCCATAATCTCAATCCACAATGTGCTGACTGGAGAATCCTATAATATATTTGCATCATTCATAGGAAAATCCTTGCTCAATCCACTGAGTTTAGCATTTTCACATGTTGTGCCAGCAATTATGTGTGTATAGTTACATGCTGGCATTCCACCTTACTGGCTTGTGGAGCCACATACTACTTCTCATAATGCAGTGAATAAAGTTAATGTTCTCATGAGACTTCATATGTTCTCTTAATCCACTCCATTTATTAATCAAACTCATCAAAGTTATCCAAGATTACTTTGTGCAAATTATCAACTGGCTATCAATTCAACAAGGTAAGTGGGACTGGTCATCAATGCATGCAAGCAATAAGTCATGACTTATGAAAGCCCAATGCAGAACCAGAACAATCTAACTCCATGGACCACCGAATAGTCAGCAAGCTCACAACTGCTTAAATCTTGTATTTTACCATCTCATAATTTGTGTATTGTTGTTTGAGAATATTAAAAGAAGCTGGCACCTGAGCTGGTGTAACAGTAACTATAGAGGCTTCTGGGCAATGTGAAAAGAGAAAATGATAACTATGAGTACTTGAATTCACATCCACATGGATATTAAATGTTAAACTCTCATTAGATGAACAATTAAGCATTTTTGCACAAGCCTGCATGGATTTGATGGGACACTAAAGAATAATCATAATAATACATTGATGGATATTTTCTCCAACTTCATCAATCCCTAAATCTACCAATGCCTTTATTCATTTTACAAGTAAGAACCCGATTGAGGGTTTAAAGATTAGAAGATTTTCTTCCCCTTGAATCCCTGTTATTTTGTTTCCTGCATTTAATTTGTGAAGGGTGAATGTATGCATTTGGCAGAGTAAATTAGCAACTTTGAATTCACTTCTTTTTCTGAACTAATGCAAGACAACAAATTTCATGCACGCGGATTAAGAGTCTTAGAGTCAAAGTGATCTAACAGCACAGAAAAATGCCCTTCAGCCCATCACTTCTACACTAGTCAAAAACAACCACCTTTGTATGCCTTGGCATCACATGGGTACATCTAAATTGTTTTAAATGCTATGAAGGTTTCTGCCTCTACCACGTAGACAGGCAGGCAGTTCCACATTCCCATCACCCTGTGGGCGGTAAAAGTTTTTCCTCACGTAACCTCTAAACCTTCTGCCCCATACTTTCAGGTGGCATCGTGTGGCAAATGGTTTAACTGGTTTACAGTCAAGAAGTAAACAACAGTTCTGAGGAAGGGCCAACGGACCCGAAACGTTAACTCTCTTTCTTTTCCTCACAGATGTTGCCAGACCTGCTCAGCTTTTCCAGCAACTTCTGTTTTTGTTCCTGATTTACAGCATCTGCAGCTCCTTCGGTTTTTAAGATTAGCCTGTAATCATCAGTATGAAAAGACGGTATAGATACCTGACCTTGTATTGGAAACATTGTAACTTCACTTTTCCTGCGGGATCTGAAACTCATTGCCCAGTTCCTCACAGGTTGGTGCTATTTGCAACCAGTGCTCACCTGGCAGTGGAACAATTACTCATTTACTGCCTGCCCTGGAGCACCAATTCACACCAAAGTTTCCCTAACTCCATCACGCCCTATAGTAATTGAAGATAATTATGACGCAGATGTTGCCAATTGGTGTTTTTTTAATTAATACTGGGTGAATCTAGATGAGCGGTTTTTTGATGTCACTAATACCAAATTAACATTTACGATTTGATTGCTTCCAGAACAAGGAGAAGTTGCAAATAGAATTTCCTCTATTAGACGTGGAAATATATGACCTAACGTATTAAAATGGGGCAAACCTTGGCTATGACAGTTTTGTTATTAATCAATGCGTTTTGCTATTCATGTCCTAACCCATATCGCACACACCAGTTCTGAATCCATTTGGCTGTTTTGCGAAGTACATATTTCACTCTTTCAGTTGCAGTCTTGTTTGAATAATTTCATTCTCTTAAAAAGGATTTGTATTACGTCTCATGTTTCTCAGCAGTTGAAGTTTCTTTTTGCCAAAACTACTTGCATGTGTGCGGGTGCCTCAAATGTCTCAAAGCACTTCACACAACGAATTACTTTGTGAAAGGAATGACTGATCTATTTTCTTCAATCAGACGCTGCTTTGAAGGTGTGCTGGACCAGAAGTCGGGGTTATCGCTGGCAGCGAGGGTATTAAGGTTATGCTGCTCCGAATTGACTGTACGCATAACATGGCGGGCCTTGCAGCTATCAACTCGACAAAATATTTCTCTTTTGTGTACCATGGCAGTCTCACACCGTTCAATGTACTGTCAGGAAACCTAGCCAGATGACAGCAAAGCGATAGAAACACTTGTTATTCTGGAGCACATGTAATTAGACAAGTCTTCAAAGTGTTTGCACTCCTTTTTATTTGCACCAACTGCAGACACCGATCCCGTGATGATGGGCAGACTTCCGAAGCGTTTTCTGATTTCTGTCACTTTGGAGTTCCAACATAAGCCAAGAAAGGAGCTGCCGGCTGGCTGTGTGAACGCTGCACGGTTCCATTGGTCTCCGGTTTTGTGCTCTCTGCTGATACATTGTCTCTCCGTCAATTCTCCGGGGATTACCTTCACTTGCAAGATGAATCCGGGCGTTCTCAGGCCAGAGTTCCCAGCGGGTATGAGTCCACTGCACAAAACTGCAGGAACAGTCAGGCACAATGAGCACAAAAGTTGTCATTTATTTCCAAGGGGTCAGCTTAAAGCAACATAGCAACATGACTGCAGCCGGCTGCAAGTACGCACATTATACATGTGTATAAACACACAGATACACACAAATATATATGAAATAATGTTATGTCCCCTTGAATGCTGCCAGAATATCATTCAATTGTTAACGGGATTCATTTACACATGAAATTGCCGCTCCGCATTTGCTAACTTTCTTGCAATGTGCGGGGGCAGTATTGTTGAGAAAGGGAGTGGGCCAAATCTGTCCGCTTTGTTGGTGAGTGTTTGCCAAATGCGTGCAACCCACACCGTCTGTCGCAGAGGCTTCGACTTCGCTCCTATTCCAGCGGCCAGCCGGCCCCTCCCCCAGTTTCTTGGCTACAAGAGCGAGGACATGGGGCTGACACATGGGTGGTCCTTAGGTGAAAAAAAATCCGACTCTCTTCCTATCTTCTTCCAGAACTTTTCAAGTTCCTTCGTCCCCACTACCACCCCCTCCACCCTCAAATATTACCGTAAAATCAATGAGAAAAATAAAGCTTAAAAGAAAATATTCCCAACAATACTGTAAAA
The DNA here is from genome assembly GCF_030684315.1 of Stegostoma tigrinum. Taxonomy (NCBI): domain Eukaryota; kingdom Metazoa; phylum Chordata; class Chondrichthyes; order Orectolobiformes; family Stegostomatidae; genus Stegostoma; species Stegostoma tigrinum. The sequence goes on from NC_081382.1 coordinate 24,486,811, forward strand.
CAATTGACAGTGTGAAGAAATTCAGCTAAAACTCCAAGTATGAACAACTGTTGTAGATTTCAACGAGCGCAGTGTATTGCAAACGAAGCGTTCAGGCTCAGACAGGTTCCCATTCCCGGCAACAACGACAGATCGTTTTACTCTGCACTTCCGAGAAGTGAGCAACACCAAGGCGCGGGGTGCCACCGGATTCTTGGGGGTGGAGGTGGTGGAGTGCGGTGATCATGGTTTGGGAAATGTGCTGCGTTTTCTTTTAAACGCTCCATAGCATCATATAACCAGATGCTGAGGCTAAAGGCTCAGCCTCCCTCTCTCTATTTCAGAATCCCCTTCCCCTCCCCCATTTCTGAAGGGTCTCGGCCGAAATGTCAGCCTTCCTGCTCCTCTGATGCTGCTTAGCCTTCTGTGTTCATCCAGCTCCACACCTTGTTACCTAGAGAGTGATAATAAAATGTGAGGCTGGATGAACACAGCAGGCCAAGCAGCATCTCAGGAGCACAAAAGCTGACGTTTCGGGCCTAGACCCTTCATCAGAGAGCTGCTTGGCCTGCTGTGTTCATCCAGCCTCACATTTTATTATCTTGGAATCTCCAGCATCTGCAGTTCCCATTATCTCTGATACTATTTTAACCTAGAGAGTGAGCCGGTTTACTGAGTGCCCCAGCACTATTTCTGCACCAAAACCCTAACCCAACTGAGCTCCCTGGAAAGCCCAAGGGTGAATGAAGTTCCCTCTTAAAACATGACCTGAGCCGCGTGTCACTGAATCATTCTCATTTCACACAGGAAGAAGACCCAACCACCAAACCATTGGTAGACTAGTTCAGAAAGAAGTCTCTGTAAGTGACGCTACCTGTAAAATGGATAGACTTAATATCTGAGTTGAGTCCTAAATAGTGCTTATCAGAAGACAAGCACATTTTGGAGAGTGACTGTCTTCCCCATGGATGGGCAGTGATAGGTTCATTCCTTAGCTGACCTGCTTACAGGTGGGCTAACCCGAAATTATGAAAAGAAGACGTGAAATGCCATTGAATCTCAGGCGTTAGCTGGACCCAGGATTAGTATTTTCAATCGACCTGTTATCCCACCGCGCTGGAACTTGAAGCTAGGGGTAAGGCCAGTGCCACTACACCGTAAGATCAGTTACCGGCAGTTAGTAACACAGCCACATGGTGTGAAATGGGACAATAAGTGGTTCTATAATACACTTGGGGAAAATCTAATAGTGGTGTATTCACAGAGGCAGGTGGAGTTTATGAGAAGAATTGGGCTCCAACTTTGGAAATATTGAAGAGCCACGGGACTGGAAGCGTTAACTCTGCTTTCTTCCCCCAGTTGTTGTCAGACCTGCTGAAAATCTCCAGTAATTTCTGTTTTTGTTTCAGACTTCCAACATCCGCAAGTTCTTTGTTTTATTTCGTTTGGCTAGATTGTGTTAATGGTGGCATGGCTAACATTGGCTAACACCTTGGTCTTCAGTCAGTGCGTTCTTCTCCCACTATCAGCTGAGTTAGAATGGTTTGAGGCCTCACGACCAGGCATAACTTTGACCATGTTTGAGGGCGTGATGGAAGTAACCAACCACGAAACTCTTTGACTGGGGAAGAGCCCTGCGGGGCAGAGATGGAAAGGGATATTTACAATGCAAGGATGAAGAGGAAGGAACAGGCAAAAAAAATTGTAAAATAGACCTGCAGCATGTAAGATGAAAGTGAGAGGGTACTCAGGAAAACAAATAAAGCATTGACCTATGAAAAAAAGAATAAAATGTAATGCATTGTAAAAGGAAAGAAGTTTAAGAGACTGAAAGGAAATCTCCGTCCTGGATGGAATAAGAATTGTCTTTACAATTGGTACCGAAGTCAGACTGGAGGCATATCGCACAGAAGGGCAGCTGGTGGGGTGGGGGATTGGTGGGAGGTGCAGCATTTAACATTTCACATTTAACAAATAAAAAAGTTTGCAAAACTGCGCATTCAATTCAATGAATCTTGTAAAGATCAAAGTCCAGCGTCAACGGTGTGTCTTTTTACAGCTGACATCAACAATTTGACCACAGACAAGGAAATCTATGTTTGTTAGAAAGCAGAAAGTTGAATGAATTCTTGCTGTCTCTGCTGTATTATCAGTCAGATAGAAATGTGGGTGTCAAGACTATCTTTTCCAGTTGAATTGTCGGTAAGTTTGTAACAAAACATAAGGCAAACTTCCTCTCAAAATCAAGCAAGTTAATGTCTTTGCAAAATTACGTCGGAAATGCGAAAGTTCAACATCTGCTCAAAATAGTTTGCGAATCGACGTTTGTAAAGTTACATCTCGAAGCAATTCCAGATGAAACTGGGCTGAGATCATACTATACGTGTGCCACTTAGCAGCACACAGAAACATATTGAACGGTTATTGAAAAACTGACAGAGAAAAAAGATTGATGAATGGTGATTGGGAGTAAAGAGCAGAGAAAGACATTGACAAACAGAATTACAGACTTTAGGGTCGATTGTCAAACGAGGATGGTTGCATTGTATAGCGATTACGTTTTGGCGAAGCTAATTGTTCAAGATTGACATTATTGTACAAACTCGGACTCTGACAACACAAGAATAACATCATCTTTCACCTGCTGGCAAAAGAGATTGCTACGGTTCCACTCCAATCTTGAGGTTGCTTTGAAACCCAAATTATAACCCCCGAGAGCATTTGGTCTTCTGGTGAGCAATGTAACTCTGAGGCAGGAGATTAAGAAAATGTGGAAACCTCGGAGTAACTGCAACCACAATGGATCGTCGGTTATCAATTTTGATTTTAAAAGAATTCAGCGTCTTATATTTTCCGAAGTAATGCGTAGACTTAGGGGAAAAGTTTCTCGATCGTGTTCCCTCAGAGTCACTGGCATTGTGTCGAGAGTTTTGGACTGTGTTCACTGAGCAGTCGCTCACTGGCTCTGATTTGGCCTTTGACAAAATCGGATTACGTTTTCAGATTTCTACTTGTCTAGAAAATTTTAAAACCAATTCAAGGTCGCATGATTCTATTTTAGCATCGGCCATTTCGTTCGGGGTAATTATATCCAAAGCTCTCTTTAGCTCAGATATTGATCCAGCACATTTCTTGAAGAAATGTTTGTCTCATATTCTGCTTTCTCTTTCCATGCCGTCTTCCTTGACTTTTTCTCCTTTTAACATATGATTGTGTTAAGCTCTCCTCCGCTCCCCCTTACACACGTGACAGTATAATTTCTATCTGCGGACCCTGGTGCACCGAGCTTTATTTAATGAGCACATCTTCAGTGACAGATTCATTATTTGCATTCAGTTGCTTTAAGTCAAAACACATTAGTTACACTTACATTGCAATACAGATTTAATGATTTACTGTTTAACACCAATTTATTTTGATTAACATCTCGCTATTGGCAATGGTAAGTCCAATTAAATGCAGGACAACAGCGATTATGTGTTGTATAAATTAAAACTCCAACAAACACCAAATGTTAGGTTTTATGAATATAATTCTGTATGTAATTTCAAATCGTTACTACAAGAAACGTTAAATGGAATGTTGCAATGAAGGGGAACAATCACAGAAAATAAGATAGCTCTTTTAAGCAAGTTAATAGTACATAATTCGAAAACGTGTTTACATTTTTAATGCCGCCCCAATATATGACTTGTTGTCAATTGTGTTGCTATATTGTTAGTGATTCTGTTTTAAGTTCATTAAAGCGACATGCATAGTCTCTTCTTGATAACATTGAAACATATTAAAGGCAGAAATGCCCGGGTGCCAAATGATGTACGGTTTTGCAACGCATGAATTTAAGAGTGTCTCTGAAAGTGTCAATCATCAGAATGTCATTTCTAATGCATCATGTGAAAGAGCTCGGGTCATCAGCTTGTGCACAGGAGAGCCAGTGGTAATTTAAACTGACTCATCCTGCTCCATCAGATATGCCAACCTGGGATGGATGCAGGTAAAGTAGCCTGAGCACTGAACTGCTTCTCTTACATTACTGCTACAGCGAAAGAGCGCTGTCATACGTTGGGGCTTTAAGTGGGTTCATGTAATATGAATGATGTAAATGAAGTACGTGCTTACCATTCTTGTCACTTCCAAACAGACTGTTTTCACAATAATGACACCACAGAACTTTGGGAAAGGCTATGTGGGATAACCGGGCGCATGAAGTGTTCATTTACATCCCGGAAATGTGGATCGTGACAGGATAGCTAAAAAGACAATTCGTGTGGCAGAAAATAAACTCTATCTCAATTGCGTAAATAAAATAAAAGCTGTTACAAGATTAAGAATCAATACCAATTACAAAGCCCCAAAGGAACAGCCATTTGCCCATCAAGTAGTCTGTTAGTAATAATCAGAGCTTCCTTTTTAGCTGCAGTTACTCCTCTTTCAGTCTTTGCCTGTGCGCGTATTCTAAAGACATTCCTCTACCAGTTTGTATCAGTTCAACTCATAACTGCAAGTTTGTACATCTCTTTTTAAAAACAAAACGACATTTTATTTTCGCTAACAACCCGATGTTTGTCCTCGGGTTAATGCCGTTAGAAAGGACATGTGCTTGGTTTTCAAGAGGCTTTGCTAGATGAGGTGACTGACTATAAAAAGCTAATAAAAAACATTTGTTATAATAGGGCGAACATGATTTTTCCTGTTAATAGACGCAACCGACGTGGAAGTAGTTATTCGTTTCCGGTATAGCACCTCATCGGAAGGATTTGATTTCCACTGAGTGAGTTTAAGGGAAATAAAGGCAAAGGGCATGTCTTGAACTTATTAAACGGGAGGTGCAAGGGGTCTTTTGCTATCCCGAGACAGTTTGATTGTGCAACAATTATACCAAAAGAGGTACGTTTTATTTCAACACCATTAACATGTTAAACACCCTGTCCCCGGTACCAACCAGTATTAAGGCAGTTCTCTGAAACCTCGCAAAGCAGTTGTTAGGATTAATTACAATCCATTATAAAACGTCTTTCTCATTGTTGTCGAATGAATCGGCAGATATAAACCGAGTATTTGTACTGTGCAGGCTATAATCAAAAAACTGACGAATGTGAGGTACGTTGTCATTGGCGTTACCTAGATCATGATCAAACGTGATTGACTTGACTGTCGCAGACATTTTTAACAGGAAAAAGTCACCCGATCCTGTTTTATAAAGTTCAAAAATGGATGAAGAATTGATGCAACCAAGGAGTTTGACGATGCGGATGGGTCAGAGGTCAGTTATACACAATGATTATAAAGGGAGTGAGGCTCTAGATCACAGCTGAATGTGGCGTTTCGTCTGAGTTAGTGAAGATCGAACAGTATATAGTCCGAGTGCCCGTAAACAACCAGGTTACAGGCTTGTGAGGAGAAAAAGTCTGGAAATCTGCGTGCAGAGGACGAGACTGGTTGGCGGTAAGGCATCATTTATCCAATGGTGGCGTGATGTTATTCGAGTCAACTGCAAATTTATTAGAGTGTGAAGATTTAGCACCAGTGATTAATTTATGCTTGGTTGATGCATTAATCGTTTGTGAATGTTGCAATATCATATTTCATGCACGCCTGCAGACATCCTGTGTATAAGAATGATGTATAATGTATAAACCAACATCCAGGCGTTATGATGCCCTGATAGAATGTGCTTGTATTAAATATGTATTTATTCAATTAAGCATTCTGCATGTTTTAATTTGCATGAGGTCCGTGCAGTACGAGGCCGATCTTTAAGCAGTTGCAATGTTATTATGTAGATCCGGGGACGCTTTAAGGTTATTGATTTTAATCCTCAACATCATGAAGTAACGTTAAGAACACAGATAGATGTGAAATTATAAACAGTGACGATAATTGCACAAAACATCGTCATACAGGCCATTGTATTGTCAATATTTGAGTCAATGTATTAAGTGCAGTTTTCTGTCAGGATAAAGCTGAATGTTGTAAAATACTTGAAAGTTAAAAGTAATGATCCGATGTATTGCTGCAGTTGTAAGATCAGTTTGGCGTGATTTTTTTTAACTGAAATAAGGTAGTTCAAACCGAACCAAAGCTACAATTAGCTTACCGGCACTATAGTGGGGACCGGACCTTTGGAATACAAAAGCATTTAGATCGCTTTAGACCGGTTAATCCTGTGCTTGGCGAGGTTTCTTTTGTTTTGCAACTCCACTGTTGGGTTTTGTTCTGTTTTTCTGCTCGTTTGATTGACCGTTCAATGGTAACTAATTATCCAAATGTCGCTTCCAGATAGTTTGACTTACTCCTAAAGCGCTTTCCCGTTATTAGCATTGCCATATCCACTGTCAGGGCAGACCAGACTGCATGCTTCTGCTTTCCCAGAAATACCGTATCCATATCTCGATCGTTTCAATGCCTATCTCCTGTGACATATTTACAGTTATATATATTTACAGTTGTCATCTTTGATTCACCAACGTATGTTGTCGGCAAGTTAATACAACACAGGCGATCAAACACTTTCATTGAATGTGTGCTGCTTTAGATCTCGTCCAGAACAAGAAACCTAGTGAGAATCTGTTTGAAAATAAAAGAACATTATGCGTACTGCGATCTACTGTGCTAATTTTATCCTTAATTACGAAATGGCGATGGGTAACCACTCAGAACTTTGAAATAATCTGCGTATTATAAATTATGCAAAGAGTTTGCTTCCAATATTTAACAAATGATGGAAATGTTGAGTTTCAGACAAGAGCAATTCTCTGTTGAATTTTGTAATTTTATAACACCTGAGGATGTTTAGATATATGCTATTTTAAAGAGTTAAGTCTGATGTGAAATGTACCTTTGAATATTACGCAAGCTAAAACTTGCATAGGAGTTAAACTTGGCAAGATAATATACTACAGCAGATGTGGAGAATTGATTTGTTGTGAAGTTTGTAAAAAAAACTTCAAAGAGAACATTATCTTTTTGTAAGTCCATTTGTATTTACACTTGGTTTGTAGAAACTTGAAGCCCACCTTAATGTGTCACAAATCCGAAACTAAATATCAGTGTTTGTTACAATTAAGAAATTCTAAACTAGGCTGAGTACAGTGAGGTCAGTCCACTTTTCCCAGTGGGATATTCAGTTTCATTCACAATAACATTCGTGTTGGTTAAACTAGTTAACAACAAAAGGTGCAAACTATTCTCTTTAACTAAGTGGCATCCTGGAAGAGATAAAGTAAAAGAGAAAGTAAACGTTTGCTTTCTTTCTTGGCATATGTTAAACATCAATGGAACGATACAATTGCTTATAGGTTGTGAACTATGTCACAGACAAAGGTGTTAAATTTACGGATTATTGGATAACATTGCAGTTTGTAACCAGAAACAGCATCTTACAATGTGTTCCTGGCCAAGATGTTATGTTGCGATCCACGTTAAGTGTGCGATCAAGTAATTGTTTTGAAATGCACTCCAGTATGAGCTTTCTCCCGGGTGATCAATTTTTGCAAATGCAAACCCATCTTTCAACACAAGTTTGGAATCAAGTGCCACATTGACAAGTTGGAATTATGCTTGTCAGATTTCCACCAAATACTACTTGTCATTAAAAATTACGCTAACTCAATAGATATGGCCTACCAATGTGTTTTCAAACATGGTTTCTTAGATTAAAATGCTGTGGTTTGTATATGTTCGACACATTACTTTGTAGAATGATTCAACCCGGTAGCTGTACTTGATACCTCTGACACTTTCATCGGGAGTTAGTAGACTTTAAGGATGTGGACTATTCCAGCTTCAATGTCTTGAATGAAATTGACATAAGTGTCACGTAGTACGAGTAGAACGGGAAAATGGTTTCTGTGAACGATTAGAATAAAAGGCATGAAATATAGTAGATCCAAGTAGGCCTTCTAACCCAATTTGCTGATTGATCCACGGACTGCATTAATGAATCAAGTGTGGAATGAATTGATGTCACAACCAAAATGTACAGCATAGATCATATTACGAGACAGTATAAGGCACATCAATTGCTGACAGCTTTTTGATGGATTGGAAAGACATCTATTCAACGTCATGAATTACCGATTATGATTGTAAAGGAGTGAATCAGAGAGAAAGATGGTCTTCGTATGGCAAACCTCTCCACAGAGTAATGACTTAATTGCGTTATTAATCTAAAACTATGGTCAGTGACTCACTATTGACTTTGGCTAAGGTCCACAAAGTCATGTTGCATTCCACGCCTTCCCACACCATCACACAATAAAATCACGCTTGCTTTAACCTTTTATTAGGTTTGGGCATCACCATTAGGCTAATGTAACAACATCCATTATGCAGGGATCCGCTGATTTCAAAGATAAATCTACCCACAGGTTTCGAAAATCAGAAATTATGTATACGTAAAGAAAGTAACGTTGAATTTGAATTAGTGTTGACCTCGCCCGAGGGAAGAAAAGTCTCAAAAATCTAACAAATAACATGTTTTACTCAGCAAGTGGCAGCAGGTGCGGAGCACTAGTTAAACCAGGCCTCTTAATGCAAATTGTGGAACACAAATGTTTACAAATGTCTCGCACCATTGATTACTCTTAGAACTCATTCTGTCCGCTAGCTCTCGATGTTTGATTAAGTCTTCTACCTCCTTCACAGAGCAATTGGGAAATTAGCTTCCGAATGTTTGTTCCTTTCCTTTCAATGCTTGCTACACCATATCGATATTTGAATCAGTTAAAAATGTAAACAATCAATATCTACTTATATTGCATCTTATTCTTTCCATTACTATGAATATATTGAGCTTTACAGAAATCCCTCGCGTCTAATTCCATGGTCAACCCATAGCTCCCCATTGGCTAGCATCCAAACTTCAATCTATCAATGGCACAATTGTGTTCTGTATAGTTGACCCCATATCACCCTTGCAATGTTAACAGACAGTATTAATTATTCCGGTTTACTGTGTATTAATGGCTTGACCGGTCAAGTCTTCTCAATTGATTAACTAAAGTAACTAATGATGATAAAGTCCAATATGCTTGAACTGTTTCGTCAGCCCAGTCGCCTTGTTAGGGTAGAGAGGTAACAACTGGTCAACAGATGTCAGTCAGACTGAATTAATGATTAATCTGTTGTACAACAGGGACCAGTTACTACAACAGACTTGTTCACATCCAGGATCAGACGTAGTCAGCTGACCAGACATCTCCCAACGCAGAATGCGCTGACAACAGGATTCGTCGGTGGTCACCGTAACAGCTAGTTGCGCCTTAAACTCATTTGTCAGGAGTCTAAATGAACTGTTTCGACCACTAACTTAAAGAACTGCTTTCCAAACGGTGGCTTGCAGTAAAAGTTGCAGTGTAGATTTCACTGTACACGTGGTCAGAGGTGTGAACAAGACCATTTAATAGATTGGTTCCTGTGGTGGGTGTGTGAGTTCAGCTACTTATTCAGCAAAACAAGTAAACAGTCAGTAATTTCTTGCACAAACAAAAATAGAACGTTCCTTTTCATTTCGAATGAATTTCCAAGTAAAAGAAGGAACTTTTTCCTGTACTAAATTTACACATGTAGTATATGTGTGTATGACTGAATTGAAATCTGTGTACTTTAACTTAGGGAGTAGTTAAAAACCCACCAATGTTAACGCTTTTATCTCCTTCACTCGGCAGATGGAAAATTAGCTTCTAAATGTTTGTTCCTTCTCCTTCAATGTTTGCTACATCATATCGATATTTGAATCTCTTTAAAATGCAATCAATATCTACTTATGTTGCATCTTATTCTAACGGCCAAAATTCAAAACTAAATCACAAGCTCCAAATATATGAGATTTCACATATCTTTCGGTCGCGTGTTAAACTGAGTGATGACGTCCAGAAATACTTGAACAGATTCTTATCGATACACAAGTGAATTAAATTATGCTGTTGAAAGCTTATTCTAAAGAACGAAAATAAAACATTGAGCTTTGATATAGATTCATGAGATCAGTGATAACTAATGTACATTGTGGGATTAAACACATGGCCCTTTCACTAAACTGATAACACGACTACCAGTAGCGAAAAAGACACTTGTCGATCATCTCATATCAGTGTAAAATTGATCCGGATTAACACAAATAACCGTACACATAAGGAGTGTAGAAGTTGCCTCTTACTGGTCCTGCATACTTACTCAAAGCAGTGTGGCCGTTTGAGTGTAAACAGCCTTTGATTGTATGAACTGTTCTCGCTGAGGTAAGTAACCTAGATTTGATCCTTTCGAGCTCGGCTCCAAACTGGTTCAGCTCTTACAGCAACAAGATTCCTGCCGCACAGTCCTTGCCCGTTTCATAATGTGGAGAAGCACTGGTGGTCTGGCAAAACAAGAATATAATCACAAATTAAATGCACCTCCGGTTGTCTTCAGCTTGGATTTGTAAAACTGACAAAACACTTCGATTTGAATTCTACCCACTCCTACATAAACAGTGTTGAAATGGTGTTGGGCAGTACTGAAATGGTCATAATCGCACTCAACTCGTATAACTGACCTTTCACCTTTTTATGTTTGAGTTGGCACTTAATTAATCTACTTTCCCGTGGAAGATGTTGACGTGTTTCCCATCAAAGCAGCAGTTTTTTTTTGCAAACCGCAAATTCAGTCATTGGCGGCATTCCTTTTCTCGATGGGAGAATTATTAAATAACTATTCTTTTTACATCTTTCTACAATGGAGTGTAATGGCCTGCCCACAGTAAAATCTACCAGGGAGTAGTTAATTAATGAAACGACCAGTTAATTGCTCCTTGAGTTGATGTGCAAAGATGTTAAAAGTACTTTTGGAATAATGTGTGAAGTGTACTTTCTAATTTTGTTTAACAGCGTTTATGTGTGTGGACCCTTGGACATTTTGGCTGGCTTCTCCCTATCATGAGGCGAGCGCGACATTTAAGTGTTCAATTGAGTTTTAATTAATGGCACGATGTAGCTCTCGACCTTTTGGTTGCAGGGTTGATGTGAGGAATATTTTTTGCAGGTGGCTAAATTTAATGAGAAGCGGGACAAGGAAACTCGAGTATAATAGATTTACTTTTTAGACGTTCAAAATAGGAAGTTACAATTATTACCAATAATGAATAAGATACACGTTAAAACGTGCGCTTCGTAAAGGAGAATTTTTTTTTCTCTGAAGAACAAAAGCATTTTAGAAGTTTTTCTAATCTCTCTGCTGACAGCCATGTGTCCGAATCAGTTGGTGTAAACAACACTGAATGTTTTAAGTGATCATTTTTTAACATTCTATACTCTCGCTTTGATTAACTTCTTATGGCGTTACAGAGTTAAAGGTACACATCTTGTCCCTGCCATGCGTCCTCCTTATTTACTTCTTACCGTTTGAAAATCTTTCAGGTGTTCCTAAACACGCGAAGTCACACATATAGCAATATAGATGTCAACTTCATTTTGTCTGTTTACTTTCATGATTTGGAACACAAACTTTTTTTTTAAATAATAAATTTGTGTAAAACGACATTCTGAAATAGAAGTATGTACTTCACGTCAAGATAAAGTGCAAGCCCAAGGACCAATTTATAAAGCGATGCGGTTCCATGTGGAATTGTTTGGGATGAAGACAAGTTCCTGGTTGTTTGCTTTGTATATATCACCGGATTGGAAACCTATTAGTGTGGTCGCAAGGAGCTGAAACTGAACGGAAACTGGGTTTTGAAAACGCGCTCACATTTTCGGGAATATTATAAGCTGAATAGATTTGGACCATTTTGAGATTCCAATTGCTTTATTTTGTTTTAAACGCTTGGAAATGTTTCAAACCAAATAGGTCGGGGAAGCGACCATATCCATTAACTAGATATTTTTTAAGAATCAGGCTAGATGAACAACAGCATCATTTCGAAGGAGAAACAGCATCGTTTCGCCGTTTTGCTGTTCCTTCAAACCAGAATGCTGGGATCCCGGAGCCTGCGGGGTAATCAGATACTGTTGTGTGCTGTTCTAACTAAGAAAGCGAATACATTGAACATTCTAGTAACACTTCTGCGTCTAAAAAAATTCATTTGTAGACAGATTTCCCGCAGACGAATACTCCCTGCAGCGAACCTCATAACTCTGCTCATTAAAAAAAAGGAAAACGTGCAGAAACACATCAAATAAAAAGGGGATTCTTTACTTAAAGAGCGACATAATATTTCCTTGAGAGAATACATTAAGCGTCTTGAATCCTTTTGATGTCGAAAGGAAATTATGAAATCGTCTCCGTTTTATTAGCAGCCTATTGTAAACTCGCCTTAAAGATTGTTTTTAACTAAGTCTGATCGTTGTAGGAGTGTAGTCTGTAGCGGTTGAATTTATCAGCGAGTGCTGGCAATGCGGTGGATCACACAGTTCGGATCCTAGTTATATCTTGCTGCAAATATCGGGAATTGCGAATCTCCTGCATTTCACAAATAGTTACACGAATTTTTTTTCAAAGCGCCGTTTTAGTTGTAAATGCGGCGCTCTTTTTGACTTGTTCATGGGGCTCCATGATTGATCAAGTTACCTAGTTAGGACAAATCGTTGCTATCCAGATCATAACGTTCTCATCTAATTAAATCAGACTGGGCGTTTTTTTTATTATTATCCTGGCGTATGATAATTTTGGACTGTTAACCACAGAGAGGGGGAGGGGTAGCAGGATATTTCAATCCAGTCAGATATTGTCCCCAGTGAATCACAAACACACGCGCGCGCGCACAGGGGTAGGGTTATATCGTATTTGGATACTCACATCTTCGTAACTGTCTGGAGGAATGATGCAAGAAAATGAAATAGCACTGACAGCCATCTCAACAAGCTGCATTTTCTAATTAATAGATATTAATCGAGTCAGGAACGAAATATATGTGGTATGTGATTATAATCAAACAGTTTTAATAGGAAAATATGCTCTGCCTGGAAGATTTTAAAAAGAAAATGTTGTAGAAAAACAAACAGGAACTATTTTGCAGAGGAAGGGTTCTTACAGTGTTGTCGCTTTATGCCTGGGCGGCTGAAGTGGGAAAGCGCTGGAAAACTCGGGCTGAGCTGGCCCAGGGCGAGAATTCAACACCCAGAATCAAGTTCCTCACAACACTGGGAAAACTGAAATTCCAAAACCGGAGCTGTCCGTTCTGAGCTTTTTTTGAAAAAAAAGAAACAACCGACTCTGTGAACGGTTTAATCTGATTTTCATAGTGAAAGGGAACTATGTATAGGTCCGTTCAGAAAGTGAGGGAGACACTGATCACTTATTGTAAACTCACTGAACTGTATCATAGACATCAGCCAATTCAAAGCATGAACAAGTGGAATTTAAATGACCTGGAATCTTCCGCTCATGACAAATTCAAAGCCAGCTCGTCCTAGCTAACACAATATATACTGAACTACACGCTAGGGGTAATAGGAAAATGATTTATGACTTATACCGGTTCTTCATTTTGTATTTACGTGTGATATTGAGCTCACGGAGCACTGTACATTGTCATGTAGAGTTCCCATAACCCGCATTCCTCACGTCTTGGGATCCATCCTCTGTAATGAAACATAGGCACTGAGACCATGACAAATGAAGGTGTCAATACGCAGTAACAATTAAAGTAAGTAGATTTCACACTCCTGTCACACATGGGCTGGCATCCACGTATTGTTTAATTTAAATTATGTTGCTGAAGTTTACCAAGAGTAAATAATCCGAATGTTTGCATTGTGGTTGTACAGTTACAAAAAAACCTCCTCGCATTTCTCTGGGAAGAATAGGTCAAATACTCAACTAAATTAAATTTCAACTCGAGCCATTAGTACGAGAATTGTAACAATTCTTAATTGTGTGGAGGGACTGTCCCGTGCAAATCGTGCAGTCTCTTTGCTGTTGTCTGCAAGTTTGTGAGCGCCTCCTGGAGCCCAACCTGAACACTCCCTCCACTCAGACTTGGGAAGTGGGATAGAAATGGAGAACTGACCGAGTGAGCAGAGACTGCCCGCAGGCAAAAGACCCGAGACGTTTAAAAACTTAAGTTTGGAGAATCAATTTGAGTTCCCCTACCCGCTCCGATTGATAGTCTAAAGTACAGCTGTGACTGCAATAATACCGAAGTGCTTTTGGGATGTGTTTACATTGAGAAAGTTCGGCCGTTTAGCTGATAAACCTGTATTACGATGCCACTCACTGGAGTGAATTGTGGTATCTCTTCTGTCTGTCAATGCTGACATCCCCTTTCTCTCCTCTCCAGCCGGGTCTCTAAATTCAAGCAGACATAATCACTTCAACTTTCCATTACTGATCATTGCGAATAGTTTCTTACACAGGAGGAGAGAGGCGAATGTTTAGCAAAGCGAAGTGTAGATGACCCTAACAAACAGACATTGGAAGAGGGAATTAAATACGGCTGGAAATCCAAATATTATTCACAGGGGTTGCCAGAAATCAAAATGTGCCGTTAATGTACCATTAAATAGTTCGTGTAAGCATATTATTTGCAATTTAATCTATTATCCTATCAATTGATTTAGACAAAAAAGAACGCACGAAAGTAAAACGCCAGATTATTGTACTGGAAAAAAATTGCTAATGAGCGCTTCAAAATAAATGCATAGTTACAAGAGCAATAACGATGATTAATTACAGCTTGTCAATCACTCTGTATGAAGACACAAAACCGACATCAAGCAATATATTAGGAGCCTAAAGCAATTACAGGTTTTAATTCACAGTTCAATTTCGATCAAATGAAGTACTTGCATTTTCTATTCAGATAAAATCATTTAAGGAGGGAGGAATATAGTGATAGCTATGTCATCTATTAATATCAAGAGATTCGCTAGATAATTGTAACTAATCTACAACCTGTCAGTTATCTGTGCAAACCTCGATCCTGTGGATTAAGCAGTCTGCGATTTGAATTCTATTGTTAGGAGTTAGTCACGGTTGCTGGTTGGAAGCTGGTACCTTTGTGTGTCAGTGTGGTAGCCGACTGACAGCAGATGGTACTGGAGATGGTGACGTTTACAGAGAGAGGCTGTTTCTAGCAGCTCCAGGCCTACGATTTGTTCACCTGTCACCTTTTACCCGTCGCAAGAAATCCAACCTGCAAACACAGTCTATACTAACAATACCTACCAATGCACACACATTCCGTTTTTACTGTGAGAACAGCCTTTGCCAATCAATTTAATGAATACATTTCAATTGTTTTTTCTTAAACCTACTAGTCCATAGCCAATTTAAACTGTGTGTGATTATGTGCAGCGGAAGCTAATGCAGAGCATATTTGAATGTCATCAAACTTAAAATATTAAACTACGATTCACCTGATATGGTAAACAGTGAGAATGCCCATCCACAGTTAGCACCATGGAGTAGATGGCAGCAGAAACTCGGTCAAGGCCTGTCTCTACACATGGATTCCCTGCAACCATGACCTTGCAAATTGAGACAGGCAGAACCGTGGACAAATACGATTTGCAAGATAAATGCACACATACAGTATATACATGTTTGACTCTGTGGATTAGATGTGGCGCTGGTTTCACTTTAGCTATTGTTTGAATTACAGCTGTATCCAGTATGGCCCCCGGCTTCTTTGTAATCACTGCAGAAAGCCTTGATTTCCAAGTTTAATCTTGTTCTGATTGGGCACGCTCTGTTCCCTGGACTAACACGATTATTTCTGTTTTTGAAGGCGATCTGGTTGTAGTCTGGTGTCAAACAAGATTCCCCACACCCACCGTGCGTTCTGTGTAATGGCTGGCGCTATCAGCTATATTTGCAATACATGTCGTGTGAATATTCCGATAGGAATTATTTTAATTGCAATGCAAAAAAAAAGTTCAGACGTCACGCCTGGGATCCACGTCTTGGGGATTTAACAAGAACATGGCACCGGGCCAACGTTTGACTCATTTTTTTTCAGTTACTGTAGGATTCAAAATCTTCACTGCTGGAAAACACCGTGCGAACGTGTATGTTTATATTCCATTTGATGGTTTAAAATGGTAATTACTGTATACTTCAAAGAAAAGATTTAAACTGGGACCGCTAAAATGATTTCTAGTTCAGGATGAACCGCATGCCCTCAGGGTAGAAGGGAGATAAAGCTGCAGAAAGGACGAGGTGCAGCACATTCACTTGCCTTAGCGTACCCCTGCGACGTATTCAAAGCTGCCCCATAGGCGCACACCAGCGTCCTTTGTCACGAAAGGGGAATAAACTTTCATCTGTCAGAAATGGAGGCTTACAGCGGAAGCAGGAGTAAGTATAGAGGTAAAGCACAAAACTGTTTGTCTCAGGATTATTCAAATATGTTCTAACAACTTGTTTAAGGCCGAAATTTATACGTCCACAGACAATAATTAGGGCGCACTACAGGTATTTGCATTTTAAATTTGCGACATATGGGTCTCGCCAACGATAAACACATAGAAGCACACACCGTTGCAGGCACACACAGAATATCTTTATCTTATTCTACATACAATGATTTAATCGGTCAGTCACATAGCTCCTTTCCAAATGCATTAAACAACATAATCTACTGAAATATCAATGATCTACTCACTGTCCCCTGTTTTGTGCTGAGAAATGGAAAAGATCATTAATCCGGATCCTGTCAGCATGCTATTGTAATTAAAGGCATGCATACGGGTTGGTCTAACAGTTTTATGAAATGACTATTTAAGTAGTAAAGCTTGAACTTGTTCGGCAACATGCGCAAGTACATGTTTGGATCATCACTGCGCCATACACCGGGATGCATTTTTAGATTTTGCTCTGTCCCGAGTACCATGATTTTGTAAAATGGTTAATACGAAAATAACTCAATCACACAGACTCCTGCTGTCCCTCGTTCTATCTATCTATCTATCTAAGGTTTTGTGCAATATTCTACCACAGGTAGTTACAAACTTGACAGTTACTAATTCGCAGAGCTGGACAATTCAATCTGAGTTTCATTGTTCTTTGGAAAAGCAAAAGATAACGCTGCATTTGCAGAGAAATGCCTTTTAAGTTTATAGCCAACCATCAGTTACACCGTGAATTTGAGACATCGTTCCGTAGATGCTGTCGTTGATTAGTAGTGAATTAATACAGTTTCTGGAGAGTTAAGTACATATCTGGCCACTAACTTGTATCAGATCATTCGTAATATGATTTGGTATTGTCAAAAAGATGCTTCTAAAGACAAAGCTCGAACAATTAATCAGCAAGTTCGGTACTTAAACTGCTCCTGTCTACAGAGTTTAAAATATTGAAAACAAAACGACGCGAACCCATAAGATGAAACTGTTTTGTAAACTGGGGCAGATCAACTCTGCGTTGCACTTAAAGTGGTGCGTCGTTTCTTTAACAAATAGCAAACGACGCTGCCTGTATTTTTCGTGTTATCATAAAAGCACAGGGTGACTTTAGCACAGAAAGAGGCTATTCAGCCCGCCGTGACCAGGTCAGCTCTCTTGCCTGAGCAGTCAAACAATGTTTTTCCTCCTCAGATGCTTATCCAATTTCCTTTTGAAAGCCAGAACTGAATCTCCGGCCAATCTCTCAGCCATTGAATTTCAGACTCGAGCGACTGGTTATTCAGGAAAAAAGGGCGTTTCCTTATGTAACCCTTGCTTTTTTTGCAAACAACTTCAATCAGTGTTCCCGGGTTCTCTATCTTTCCTCCAAGAGGGATAATTCTCATGAGCCACTGTTTGGTCGGTAATTTTAGCCACTTTGAATTCTCCCTGTCAACTTCTCTGTTGTAAACAATCACAGCTTCTCCAATATCCTATCCTGATGAAGAATGTTTCTTAGCCTAGGAAATCCTTTCCCATTCCTCCATAACTGCATTCGAACCGGTTCGATGTTGAGATTTGGACAAAATAAGCGAGTTGCAGCCGAACAACTGTTTTATAATAGTTCATCACAACTTCTGTACTTCTGTGCTGCCTGTCTCTATTTGTAAACCGCGAATTCCATCATGTCTTATCACCAATTGTTCAATTTTCTCTGCTACCATCACGGTGCACATATCCCCCCAGGTCCCTCTGGTCCTGCACCTTCTTTACCACCATGAATTTCTCCCCCCGTTCTTCCTATCAACATGTGCTATTTCCCTGCATATAATTCATCTGCTCTGTGGCCGCCCATGCCACCTACGTCCGTCGTTATCCTCTTCACAGTTCACAGCAGTTGTAAATGTTGTTGAAACTTTTATCCAATTTTCTAAAATGCAGCATTGTGGCCAGGCATCGCTAATGTAAACGGGTTTCATATTGGAGCAGAATATATGTCCTGTTCCGAGCTAACTATCACTTGAATAGTCTATAGGATAACGTGTATTTAGCCTGCGGGAAAAAGCTGCAGCGGTGCTATGGATCCTTGGCTTGACTGTATTGTACTGTCTTTGTAAAGGGAATCTTTGAAAATGCGCTTGAAGAATTGGATTGGTTAAATTAGGAGAAGTTGAATCCGTGGGTCCACCTGCCTTTGCTTGTTTCGGTCAGTTGAATTAGCCATTCCAATCCAATTTAAAGCAGTTGATAATCGATAACTCAAAAACACTTTATAGTCCCAATTCTGGTCTGTGTATTGCCAGGAAATGTCCTGCCTTGTGCAATGGATGTAATTACTGTAAATAACGGCTGATGGAGTCTCTGCTTTCTGTTTATTCGACATAGCTGAAGTTTTCAGGTATCTTTCGGAAAGGGGCTGTCGAGAGCGGAGTCACTGCAACAAAGAAAACACGTGCGATAGGCTTGAGATTGATTTAACGGATAACAATGAGACTCACTCATTATGGGACTGCGCCTTTAACTCTGTGTAAAGCGTTGAACTCTGGAAATGTTTCTTTTTTGGTCCAGGGCACCTTAAGCAGTTTCCCTTTAAAAGTGAAATTGTTTAGTACACGCTGCTATCATAGGAAGGAGGTGACGTGCCGACAGCCAATAGGTACCCGGGAGGGCGGTGGCGGCGACGGTACGTCCTGATAGAAAAGGCGCGGAGTCCGCGCGGCTCCAACCCGTCAATCAAAAGAGAAAGAAAAACGCTTTGCAAGTCGGTGGCGTTAAAGGATTACACTAAATGCAGAGCGAACTCCTCCTCCCCAATTACTCACACAAGGCTGTGCTTTGCAGAAGAGTAACTTAGTAAAAACAACAAGCCTTCAAGTCTGCAGCATTTCTTTTGCATGGAGATCAGACATTGCAAAAACCAAACCCTGTATTTTTTTTCTGTGATCAACTAACGGCAACACATCTTCATGGGAGCTGTTTAAAGAGAGCGGACTTCTTTCCCCTCCCCCTTAAAAACACGGTTCCAAGTGACGTGATTATTTTTATTTTCCTGCGCTTTTTAAGAACGGAGCTGTGGTTTGACCTCGCTTGTCTTTTCCAAAACAAAACCATTGAGGGAAGAGATTGAGAGAACTGTGGCTAAATGCATGGGCTAGGTCTGCGTCTTATGGAAGTTCTGGGTTCGAAATCTGAACAAGACACGTGTAATTTCCGTCAGTCAGCGATGCTTTTCCACGGACTCTCGGGGGGTGAAATGCAGGGAGTTATGGAGGAGATGGAAAGACGATCCAAGAACGAGCCAGGAATCAGCTCGGGGGTAGACATGGGGGAGAGAGAAACGGTAGGCAACAGACCTTTAACAAAAAATCTATAGAGGACTGCACTGAGATTGGGCAATTGTTATTTAAAATCATTTTATGCGTCCACGCTTCACGAAGTAAGTTCTGTGTTTTAATTCCTATTTCTTTTAAGTAACTGAGGGCATAATAAGTTAAAATATATACGAAAATGTCTAATGTCACAAGGAAATAACTGAGTTTCACTTGGAGTGTGTATCCGATTTGCGTGATTAAACTAGGGCGGTATAATTAATTAGATTTTAAGTGAAGATGTACATGGATGATCAAGTAACTTTACAGATTTATAACGTTTTTTTTAAAAAAAGAATCGATATATGAGCAATTCCGATTTGTGTAACCTCACTTTATTTTTAAATTGCTCTCCCAAACCAAACCAAAAACTTCATTTTTAAAAAAACTCACGGAAATACCACTCAGTATTCTCCTTTTTATTTGATGAAGATTTATTTTTCAAAAGCGATTAAAGACAGTGGGTACGTTATTACTGAAGAAGATCGGGATATTTTTGAAGCTATTTTTTGTGAATATATATTGCTTGTGTTTCAGGTTTCTAGAAGGAAGAAATAAAACAAAACTGATTTAACTTCGTAAAATCTATCAAATTGAGTCAATTTGGAAGCAATTTGGCAAACCTATTTGACACGTAAACTCTCAGAATGCGGTTTAAGACGATTCGCACGGTTTAACAGAATACACACACTTGATTTGACTTCAGTCGGACAGATTTGTTTCACACCGCTTCCATCGAAATTACTATGAATTGTCTGTAACGGGCTGGCTCAGTCGCTTACATTGACTTCAGGATGGGTATTGGTCAGGCCTATCTCGTAAATACTAACACATGGCATAAAACTGCGACTTTAAATTTGACAGTTATTGCAAGAGAATATGATTAATCTTCTGGAAAAGAAATAGGAATCTACATGTTCACGAAATACTTGGGATGTGGACTTACTTGGTTGTGGGAATGGCCCGCATTTATTTGAGTGTTGTTGAGGCGATTTCAAACTGCAGTTATCGTCATGAGAAATGTAGAAAGCAAAGGTCTTTGTGTATAACAGAGAAAGTAGACCTTACTTGCTGGTACGGTTAGTTCTTCCTTTGTTATGTGGGTGAGAATTTGAATGTAATAGTATTTCCAAGGCCAGCGTGAGTACATGTGCGATTCTCAAAATGCGGCCAGGTGCGAGAATGAAACAAATATTCGCAATGATGACGAATGACATAATTAGCCGTTTGGCTAGCTAATGCCTAAATGACAGCCAGCACAACTTCTCCTAGAATATGTCCTGCAACTACTTTTAAAGATGGGCCGTAACATTTGGGAAACAAAGACACTGCACTGGAATGTATACACCAAATAGGCGACATGACCCACACATTGTGTCCCTTTGAAAAAATATCTGAATCATGCTTGATTTAATGGTTGGTGTTTACTCTTTCTCCCTGATGATAAATTGTAATCCAATCTCTGTTTCGATGCAAAGTGGGTGCTGATGGGTGTATCCTGCTGGTGTTTTTTGCAGACTATGCCGTCCATTAGTAACGAGAGACCGGCTCTGTGTGCAGGCTGTGGGGGGAAGATCTCAGACCGTTATTATCTGCTGGCTGTGGACAAACAGTGGCACATGCGCTGCCTCAAATGCTGTGAATGCAAACTGGCCCTGGAATCCGAACTGACCTGCTTCGCCAAGGATGGCAGCATCTATTGCAAAGAAGATTACTACAGGTACCTAGATATGTTTAAAAAACAGTCAAAATGTCAACTGTGACCTGCGGCAAAACAGAGGCCCAATACTTTGCATGCAGTCAGCAAGGCAGAATATTTAGAATTTTATAATAAGTACTTTGAGTAGTCGATCTTGATACGCAAACAAGTAACGATACATATTCACCGCCACTCTTATGTGCAACCGGTGCGCCTATTAATGACTTTTTAAAAAAACAATAAAAAGTACTTCAGAACAAACAACCATATTAATTACCCATTGAAACAGAAGCAAATGGGAGCGTTGTTTTCAAATGGCAGACTGGGTTGGAATAGCTTACGTAGAGCCTTTTCTTTAAATATTTTATATAATGAGATATCAAGGTTTAAGATTTATTTACTACAAAGTCCTACTGGGCAGTATAGCGATCAAACACCGCAAATGGATCAACTATCTCTGGGAGAAATAATTCCGAAACTATCACATAGGCACAGGGTTAAATTGCCAAGGTGCTTCTAACCCGCTCCTGAAGGATTTCATTTTACATTTTTTAAAAAAATGAGGATATTAGCATTAAAAAAGTTGAAAATGGGGTCTAATAGAAAGAGAAATGGGGCTCTGTTTGTATCCAATTATGTTTAATTATGTTCTAAGGGCATTAGATAAAATGTAACGCCGGCAATTAAGATTCGTGTTGTTAAAAATCATGGAATGAACAACATCCAGTCGGGATAAGTCTGTAGGAATAAACTGCAGAACACACGACTCCTTCTCAGTGCGTGAAGACGACAATGAAAGAAACGTATCCGTTTAAGCATGAACCAACCTGTGATTAGTTGTAATTGTATTGGGTTGTTTACAGTATTAAATAGACTATGAGCTATTACTGACCTATTACATGAATTAAACTTGGAGCGAATACAGAACGACGTGCGCTGTTCTGTTTTGCCTGAACAGTTCACGCTGTAGCTTTTGCAGATATTAATATTGGACAAGGAAGGAAGAGAGAGAATATCAAGTTCTTTAAACTGGGAGCTGAACATTCAGAACAAGTTAAGCACCAGTTGCTGTTGTTCATGATTCAGTTTTCGTATAAGAAACTTTCCGTATTTTCATTGTAAGCCACTGAAAAACTAAATGCTCCCTCCCATATTAATAGGAGATAATCGGAAAACCAATACCCTTCGAAAGTAGGGATACATATACGTTTATGAATGACAATATTGAAAAATAAAGCAATAACTTAAATTAACAAAATCCGCAAACAGTGCGATTTCGGTAAACTCTTACAGTGAGCTGGCGTTGATCTAAAGGTTAGGACTATATAGCGGAGATATGCAGGGAATGGGCAGATTGTCCCGTGCAATAATTTTGCTGAATTCTTTCATTTGCATAGTTCATTTAAACAGTTAATATTTTAATGATGCTGTTTTGCACCGAGCGTAATGTTTTATGCATGATCTTCCAATTAAAGGACCGCGCCACGAAATTTAAAGCAACTCGCCAAATGCAAACCTGGTGTTGATTTCAGGAGCGCATGTTCTTTCACAGACATAGGACTAGCCAAACAGATTTGACATATTACAGGGGACAAAATGGACATGGATCACATCGATGTGCTTCTGTTGAGACTGTAACGGCGAAAGCTAACAGTAATGCAATTAAATTATCCTAGTCTTTGGCGAGAAAACTTACAGTTTGTACGGTTTTATTTAGCATTCAGTTTTCCCAATGTAGGTCATAGTTGATTGAAACAAATGTTTGTTTCGTAATTATTTGAATGATCAATGAAAGTGCATTCGAAAGGTTCAGGCATTACAATCTGGACTTTAAAATAATTTTCCAATGGACCCTACCAAGTATTTCAACTTGAAACTCCACACAGGAGCGACTTATTATCAAAATAACGACCAGTTATAAAACGAAGTAAATTTATTTCAGCGGCAGAATCTGGGTACTAAAATGACTTTTAAAAAAATAATCAATGCTTGTACAACAGAAGACGGGATAGGATTCAGAAGGTGCAGCAGAAACTGCTGCCGGTAACGTTTTGCCTCGACAGTGACTACCCTACTTAGAGATGGTCAGAACTGCACCACTCAAGGATGGTATTACAAACCCAATCGCCTCCGCAATGATTTTGAAATGGACATTTCTGACCGACAGCTAGAAACAAACGCATCTCGTCAGTTTCGGAGAGTTCATTTTGGGAAGATATTGTCACCTGTGCACATCACAGCTGGCAAAACTCCCCAGCACCGCGGACAGGAACTGACTTTAGCGACCAAAACTTGCTGGGTGGACGAGGTGCACTGCTGCTGTTTGTTTAGGGGGTGGGCTGGTGTCTGTTGGTGGGGGCGGGGGCGGTGGTAGAGGTGAGTGTACCGGACTATCCTAAGTATGCATTCCCAAGACAGCCTGTTTTTCCCAAACACCACACATGGCGACGGAACATTCACAGCGACACTGAAAGTATGCTTAGCGCTAACTGATTCGACAAGAGATACCAAAGTGTTTTAATATCTGTCCTTTCTACACCCTCCTCCCCTCCAACCCCCACCGCAGGAGATTCTCCGTGCAGAGGTGCGCCAGATGTCACCTGGGCATCTCAGCATCAGAAATGGTGATGAGAGCTAGAGACTTGGTCTATCACTTGAACTGTTTCACGTGTACGACCTGCAACAAGATGCTGGCGACCGGGGATCACTTTGGCATGAAGGACAGCCTGGTGTACTGCAGGATTCACTTCGAAACTCTGATTCAGGGGGAATTTCAGGCTCACTTCAATCACACGGACGTGGGCACTAAGAGCAGCGCTGCCCTGGGCCTGCCATTCTACAACGGCATGGGCACTGTGCAGAAAGGACGGCCCCGTAAGAGGAAAAGCCCAGGACCGGCGGCTGACCTGACAGCTTACAACACAGGTAGGGCTCTCTGAACTCCCACCCTGACAGCCTCACCGGTCACGACTGGCTCCTGAGAATGGGGCTGCTTGCTGTTTGTATTGAGGCAATGCCCGAGTCTGGGGCAGCCCAGTTAACGCCAACCCTAGCCCCGTGACAGCAATGAAGCAATCCACACGACAGTTAGAAACATTGGTTCGTAACTAACTGCTGTGCTTGAACCTACTGTTTGTGGCTTCGAATTGTGACCAACATAAGCAAAGAATAATGCCTTTGGCCGTGATTAAATCCCGTGTCCCCATCCCAGCAACATGGTCCACTCTTATCCCTTTGTCAGTGGGAAGCCTCTGGCGCCCTCCCCTCAGAATAGGAGCCCCCACTTGTGGGGTCCACTCCCCCCCGACCCCCCCTATTTCCTCCCGCAGTGGGTTTCCAGCCTCGACTCCCAGTAACATCCTTTGCATGTCTTGTTTACTTAGATATTTATACTGCGCCACTTCTCAACAGATACACTGTTCTGGCGGCAACTCTTCGACTAAAGCGTAATGTGATGTTTGGAGATTTCTCGCTGCTGGCAAGGGGCGCTTTGGGAATGCAGCCTGTTTGTGTCACATGAAAGGTGCCAGCTTCAAAACCGATTCGACAAACAAAAAAAAACAAAACGAGGCGAACGTATTTATTTGAAAATAAGAGCCACTTTATTTGAAAGCATTGCAGTGCCAGACTGCTAGTGAAGCGAATAAAGTACCTTAATATCTACCCCCCCCCACCCCCACCCCCACCAAACCTCAGCATCTCAGACTGCTCGGGAAGGCTCATGTGAATTGCTGCTTTTAATAATTAGGCCTCATGCTCGATATTCACGTTGAATAATAGGCAGACTGGATTCTTTGTGTTGGGAAGTATTTATCTGAATTTATTTTAAGACATTTCTTAAAAGCACCCTAGCTCTCTGCGTGCGGAAAGTTGCCAAGGGTCTGTTTTCCTCCAATGCTGCTTGAGAAATGTTTCTGTGGAGCGCTGGAATGTAAACACGGTTAGGTGTCTCTCTCATCCCCAGCCCAACCCGCGCGCACACACACACACCCGCTGCTTATTTTAACACGGGTGGCAGTTGTGGAAAATATTGCGCGTTCAAAATCCCTCAGCATCTCTCTCCCATTGTAACCTGGATTCCCAAATTCTCCGTGGTGGCACGGAGGGCAATCGCTGGAGGCAGGAGCTATTAGAAGTCGGAGGAAAGGGAGCTTTCATACATTAACGTGCCCACATACAAAGTGCATCTCCACTATCGAAAGGAGCTGCATCTGGCCGGAATGGTTGATATGTTTAGTTTTGTGACGTTCTTATTAGAAGCGCATCTGAACGAGTTTACACTTTTTTGTTTCTGTGTTTGGTGAGCAAGGCCAATGTGTAGGCGGTGCTGAGGTATCTTTATTTAGAGTTACATGTGTGTCTTCAATCCTGGGAACCAGGACTGGCTTACAGAAAAGGGTTAGGCCAAACAGAAAGAGCTGACCTTTTGAATCGACTGCTTTTTGGAGCTTTACAATGGGAACACTTCCTCCTCCCTCCCTCCTATTCTCTGCCTCAATAATTAAATGTTCCAGAAATTCGCAGGACGCTGAGAAATCTCAAAAAAAGGGGATGCCGCCCTTCAGGTATTTTGATCATATTTTGCGTCGGGTTCCAAATCTGAGTGGAACATTGCTAGTTCAAATTTTCTTCAGTGGCATCCTGACTATTGACACCTCATATATACAGTACCCCTGAAATCTACAGGTATCAGTATTAAATTAAAATGCACATCTGGCACCCAGTGGAAATGGACAACAACATATACACCAGTTTCTGCGGAGACAAGTCTATCCACATTCTAACGTGATTGGATGGAAGCGTCTTGCAATAATGACCTCAGAACCTTTCATTGCTCCAAATGTCGCCAATTTCCCTTCAAAGTGTTTACTTGTAACTTTTACCATCGTTAAGCTTTTAGCTTTTAGAGAATTGGAACTGAGGCGGGGGGTGGGGTTACTTGGCAGATCTCAGACGAAGATGGAGGTTGACAAGTGGAAAACAGCTCAGATGGATGCCGGAACTTCAAACGCACCTTCTGCCAATGTTCTTCTTTCACACTTTAATTTTTTGCCCATCACCGGGGGTGGGGGGGGGAGGGGGGGATTAGTGGGGGAATGGAGTTGTTTTTCTGGCGGCAGCCTGGGAGGCCTTTAGTATTTCTGGGTCAGTAAATCAATGGGTGAAACCTTGTGGAACAAGCTTTCCGTTCAGAACTAAACACCTGTACAAAACTGCGAATCCCTCAGCGGACTCCCAGTGAGTTAAAAAAAAATGGCCAATTTCTAAACAGCATCGGATTGGCTCTTCCTCCTTTGCTACGTTTGAAAATGATCTCTTATAAGCTGCCCTTTCTCTTCAAGATACCGTTAGCAGAGCGTCATCCTGTAACTAACCTCAACTCAACCGCTTACTATTTTACGCAATTTCAAAGCAACTGTTTCGAAATCTTTGAGTTATTTAACTATCGAAGACTTAATTTGTGCCGAGCATTAAAGACCCTTTAAAAAGCAAGCCGAATTATTGCGCATTTTAAACTTTTTCAACACTAATCATTGGCGAAAGGCTAGTACTACAGACTGCGCGAGTTTCATGAAGTATTAGAAAATCTACAACCTTGGTGAATGCTCTGTTTTTCGTTGACGGTCTGTACACTGGGAAAACCATTAATAGTCATTTATAAAAAAAAGAGGCACTCGAATTCAGGCTTCCCCACGTTATATGCTGCCACAAGTTATTGTGAAGTCAATGAGCTGTAAGCCTGAGCTATCACTACCTCCCCAATGATTGCTTTTAGGCATTTAGCTCCCGCTATCCTCCCCCAGTTGAAAAAGACGCCTGTTTCTGATCTACCCACTCTGGACTGGTTTGATAAATATGCCATTTAAAAGTAAATTCGTGGTTCTAGATAAGCTTTCACTGTACTGCCATTTTTGTAAAATTATCCTTCCGTAGTTTTATGCTTTTAATTTTGTTTTCTAAACGTCTTTCCCAACAGTAAGGCTGAAAGCAATGATTTTCTGTTGACTCGTCAATATATTCATGTTTAAATCATTACTTAATTCACCTCTTCCCACTAACAGGCTTCAATTATGCTAATATGAATCCATTGCCTAATAATTACATATTTCCATCGCTAAACACCTTGTTGGTGCACCGTAAACTGGGCATTGCAATTCTGAAAAGAAAAGAAAGCACCAGTTGTTCCTTTTAACTGAAGAAACAAGCAATTTCAGTGAAGGTAGTTGAACAGATGAACAGAAGCAAGTTCCATGAGCTTAATGCCCTTACAGACTACAATGTTTGTATTTAGTATTTACCGAATAGATTTTTAAAAAAAATTTGGCCGACAACGTTACATTGTTGGTCATTGGAATAAAATATCCAGAAAAAAGTGTTACCCTTGTAGTTGGTGACATGAGTGTTGCCTTCCGTATGCATTGAAACCCTTCGTATTTCTCTCATTACATTATGGGCGCGATTATTAGCCCCTGTCCCCCGGAGACCCAGTACAGAACTATCGCCGGCCGTTGATTTTAATTGGAGGAAAGTGATCGGAAGTGAGAGAAACAAACTTGTATGAAGGAAAAGCGTGCAGTTCCTGAACCTCCCCTTCCCCACCCTAGTAAATAAAATATTTATCTACACCCAGTTCGCCTTTGCCATTAAATCCTGAAAGTTGCTAGCATCAGAGCGCTTTCCCTGTGCAATAAACTTTTAATATACCCCAGTTTGTAACTGTTGGATTGGCAAGTCCACCTTGTATGCTCTGATGAAGTACCAACACTGAACGAGTCTCATCCCCCATACAAGACCTATGGCCTTCACCTTCTGTTCAATATTTAATTATATCAGTTTAGAACAAGTTCACAAAATTTAAAGCCTCATCATGTGACATAACCATTCCTGTAAAAAACACTTGCTGGGACACTGCGGCGCCAGACCAACGCAAAACGAGCTTTGAATGCAAGACTGAATTTCAAAAAAAAATGTAGATAATGTTTACATTGACATACATTTCTGCACTAACGCGAACTAAGGCAGGAGATTACACATAATAGCAATTTGATTTGCAGCATTGTTGATAGTTGTTTGAAAGGTATGCAATGACAAGAAGGCTTTTAAAACACAATAGCCCAGTGTTTTCCATAATGTTGGAACCTTAATTGTATATTGTCGGCGTGTGGAATCAATAATGCAAACGAAATATCTGTGGATTAGTGTAATTAATGTATTCATGTATTTCAGCATTGTTGCTTGCGTTCGGGGGCTCTTAACACTTTGAACTTCTCTAATTGAAAGGAAACTCCCTGATCACAGCGGTCCAAACACCTCTACTTGCTTTTTAACAGCAGGCTGTAAATTGCAGGATCATTAGGTGGTGAACCGTGTTTAATTTTTAAATGCACGATCGATAATTGAACAGCAACTAGTTTTATACTGAGGCACATCAAATGCAGAGCAATTCCCAAAGTGGGAATCGTGAGAAGCAGATAATCAGCGTTTATGAACTGTACAAAGGAACTTTAATAATCTTTTTTTAAAAAATCTGCCCATATCTCACACTTGCGACGGAGTCTTCAATGTCTTTTCGTTGATGATTCCGAATGAAAAAAATAGTTGAACACATTGGCTTTGGAACACTGTCTCCCCCTTGAGGTTTCTAAAATAGTATTTCTGCCGGTCCCACAGCACAATCGACAGTTGCCCAGACTCTCAGAATGCAAGAACAAAATACCATTTTCAAAATTGATTCCAACCAAATAAACCTCCGGTACTTTTCTGGACTCTAGATGAAGCATACAAAGCTGTGTGTAGTTTTCTCCCTGCCTTGGAAATAACTCAGGATGTGGATTTGATGATTTTTGCACAAGTTTCTGAATAAGGTATTTTTTGTAATGATTTGATCAGTTGTTACGAACTGAATGTTGTCACCGGGAATAACAACATAAACGTTAGATACATCGAAAAATGTCGTTTCTATCAAAGCAGATTGCAACACTCTTCCAAGAGCCTGGCTTGAACACTTAGTATTGAATGACAACAGCATTTCTTTTTAAGAACATTTGGCACTCTTTGAATATGGGGAAATGATTATAAGTAGGAAACTCAACATTTTGTGGCTTCGAGAGTAGCTCTCAGCAGTAACATCAGACGCCAGAACACTAACCCTTTTACGATCTTGGCATTTTCTCATAATACAGATCCCTCCAACACTAGCCAGCATAAAGGAATCGTTTCAGGAAGAAGTTAATGCTGTTAAACATTGGGGAAAAGTATGAAAACAACTGTCTATACTTATCTGTTCGTTTTGAAATAATGTGACACTATTGTCTGACCATTTAATTATAAATAGAAAATAATTAGTGAATAATGAATAAATGAAACTGTTCTCCTTTGAACCAT
This sequence comes from Stegostoma tigrinum, assembly GCF_030684315.1. Taxonomy (NCBI): domain Eukaryota; kingdom Metazoa; phylum Chordata; class Chondrichthyes; order Orectolobiformes; family Stegostomatidae; genus Stegostoma; species Stegostoma tigrinum. The sequence goes on from NC_081382.1 coordinate 24,516,540, forward strand.
TTATCATGAGAAATAGTCTTCAGAACCATGTCACTTAATGTCTTCTCCAGTACAATGAAGTCCATCCTTGGGCCATTTGTGAGGCCTTTTGGTTGGTCTGCAGGTATTTGAACAATGTAATTGCTCGCCAAAGAAATGGATGCCAGTAATTGTGAATGATGTGGCACGCTCACAACTTTTATGAGTCACAGCCACTTTCTTAAAGTTGCAGTGCCCCAGGTTGATATCATTAAAACATCAGTGACTATTCCCACAAATTGGAACAGAGTCAGTTTGAGCTCTTGCTTACCTGAGTTTCCGATCTTGGTAGTTCTGCATGACAGCAATAAATTGAATGGCCATTGTGGTTATCACATCGGCCACTGAAGCTAAACTGGTAATGGCAGCCTGGAGATTGATGGTACATTTGAGTGTAGAGGCACACTTCCTGGATGAAAATCTTTCAGTTGAGTACATGGAAAAATACTGCAGGTTCTGGTGATCTGAAATAAAAAAACAAAGCACTGGGATAAAACTCAGCAGGTCTGATAACACCTGAAGAGAGCAAAACAGAGTTAGCATTTGAGTCAAATTTACTCTCTGGAGTTCCAAAGCAGAGTAATTTTATTCAAAACAGTAACTCTGTTTCTCTCTCCACAGATGCTGCCAGTCCTGTTGAGTTTTTCCAGCACTTTCTGTTTGTATTATTGATTTAAAAATCACCAGAGGGTCAACTCAAGAACAGCTCAGTACTCGCAATACTTCTTATTATATCTCAGCTTAGAATCAGGAATCAGACCAATCAAGATTATTGAGTCCTTTTCTTGCTGTAAAGAAATTCACATTATTGTAACTCAGGTCAGTCCAGAAAAGTTTGCCCTACATTTTTGATTCATTGATGTTCGTTTATAAGGAACTAGGATCTGGTTCTTAGCAGGAATACAAGGGAGATGAGTGAGAATCAGTGTTATGACTGTACGAACCACAATGTTCTGAGAATAACTGTCTAGAAAAAAAAGTAACAGGAATTATATTTTTCAATAGTTTGCTCTCCTTAGTTCTAAAAGATTCATTGTACAAAACTATACAAAGCAATGGTCAGACTAGAGTTGGAATATTATGAACAGTTTTGCGTCCTTTATCTAGGGAAAGATATATTAGCATTGGAGGCAGCTGAGAGAAGGCTCACTAGGTTGATCCAGGGTATGGGAACATTTCTTATAAGGAGAGGTTGAATATGTTCTGCCCATACTCAATGGAGTTTAGATAAGTAAGATAAAACTTAATGAAGCATGTAAAATTCTTCGGCATCTTGACAGGGTAGATATAGAGATGTAAGTTTTCTTTGTCGGAGAGTCAAGGACCAGACTGCATCATCTCAGAGCAAAGGATCACCCATTTTAAGACAGAAATGAGGAGGCATTTTTTATCTTGAAATAAATCAATCTGTGGAATTTTGTTTACCACTGAACTTTTGGGGCTGTGTCATTAAATGTATTTTAATCTTTTAATCAATTAGGAAATCAAGGTTCATAGAGATAAGGCAAGAAGTGGAGTTAAGGATTGTCAGATCAGCCATGATGTAATTGAATGATAGAACACATGCTGTGGACCAAATGGCTTACTTCCATTCCTATACTTAACGGCTTTAGTATGGGAATATGTAATGATGATATAACCACAAGAAATGTTCTACATTCACTTTGAAAATAGTTGCAGTTTGAAAATTTGCAGTGATTTTGTAGTAATCTTAAACGTGTAAAACGGGCAGAAGTCTCTTAACACAGTATCATCTTATTTATTTAATTTCAATTATTGTGCACAATTCACTTTTAGTAAACAAGATGCACACAAGCAGAAGTCCTTAATCTATGTTTCTAGCCTGTTCTAATGTCCCCTTATGAATCTTACTTTCAAATGCCGATTTAAGCTATTCTTAGCATTAACGTTATGTCTAAACCAGTCTTAACTGTAATAATACATTTCACAGTCTCAGAACATCATGTTCTTCCCCTAAAACTCTTTCAATCTTCGTATGATATATCCCTCAAGCACCAAAAGAAAATTTTTTTTGCACTGTGCCACTGATCAAATTTCAAGCACCTCTATCAAATCATTGTACAATCTCCACTTACTAATGATATTTTTCCATATTTAGTTTCTTGAACAATAAGCTCCAGACCTTCCATCATATTATATTTTTAATATTATGAATCTTACCAAATACTATTTCACATTGAAATTGAAAACTGGAGTTGAGCCATTGTTTACAAAATGTTGCATAGTTGTCTTGAACAATAATGAAATAGTAAAGCCAGAACAACGTTATCTAAAGTACATTGCATTTAACTTCTGCTGGAAAGAAAGTCTTCCCAGAGTCTTTAATTTGAGGATCAAAGGCTTCAAAAGATGTATAATTCTGAGTGTCTGAAGAGAATAGGTTGGAGCCTTTGCTGGTCTACGAAGCATGTGCTACATGAGCAGAAATCTGTTATGGGTGATAGATTACTATGATATTTAAGTATCAGTAATTATTTTCTTTCATCATAATCATACAGATATTACATGTGGCAATATACATACCAGGAAATTAACTTTAATTTATTATTCATTCTTTTATGAGATGTGGGTGGCACTGGCTAGGCCAACCTTTGTTGCCTATCCTTAAATACCTTTGAGAAGGTGCTGGTGAGCCACCTATTGGAATCCCACAATCCATGTGGTGTAAGTACACCCACTGTGTTGTTGGGAGGGGAGTGCCATGATGTTGACCTTAATGCAGTAAATGAGTAGTGCTATACTTGAAATTCAGGGCAATGTGTGACTTAGAATGAAGGAATATTGGTGCAGGAGTAGGTCATTCAGCCCCTCGAGACTGCTTTCCAGACAAGATCATGCCTGATTATCTACATCAACCCCATTTTCCAAGCTGTCGTGACATCTCTTAATGTCAATAATATGTTGTAACTGATCAATCCTTACCGTGAATTTTCACAGCCCTCTGCAATTGAGAATTCTAAAGATTCACTGCGCTCTGAGTCAGGATTATCTCATTTTATATGGCTTGTTCCTTATTCTGAGACTGTGCCCTCTGGTTATGAATTGCCTAGCCAGGTCAAACATCCTTGCTATATCTACTCTGTCCAGCCCTTTAAGAATTCTGTAAGTCTCAATGAAGTCAGCACTAATTTTTCTAAACTTTAAATACAGGCCCAGTCACCTCTCTCTTTTCTCATTGTACAAGTCTATGTCCAATGCTCCAGGCGCAGTCTCACCAAGGTTTGAAACATTTGAAATGAAACATTTTTCTCCTGTCCTGAATTCTTTTACTATAAAGGCTGAAATATCATTTGCCTTCTAGTTCTTTTGAACCTGCATTTAGCTTTCAGTAACTTATGAAAAAGGACTCCCAGGCCCTTTTGGATATCAATACTTCACATTCTTTCACCATTTAAGAAATGCTGTACATCTCCATTCCTCTGACCTCAGATTTATCCACATTATATTCCATGTTGTTTTCCCATCACTCAGCCTAAGTCAACTTTAAACCACTTTGTACCATCTTTACAACACACACTCCCGCCTAGTTTTATGTCATCTGAAAATTTGAAAATGTTATGTTTGGTCTCTACATTCATATCTTTGATATAGATAAGTGAATAGTTGGGGCATAAGCATTGATTTTTGTCATACCCCATTTATCACAGCTGGCCAATCTGAAAATGACACATTTACTCTTACTCAGTGTTTTATTTCCATTAATCATTCTTCAATCCATGTCCATATATTACCACATATTGCATGTGCTATATTATTGTTTACTAACTTCCTGTGTATGACCTTATCAAAGTACTTATGGAAATCCAAATGCATCACATCCAATCTTGTAATATTATCCTCAGAAAATTCCAACGGGTTTGTCAGTCATGATTTCCCTCCATAAATCCATGTTGATTCTGCTCTAAGTGTTCAATTGTAACATCATTCATAACAGATTGTATAATTTCCCCAATTACCAACTTCAGGCAACAGGTCATACCTCCCCCTTATTTTCTCTCCCTCCTTCGTTAAGTAGTGATATTCCATTTCTTAGCTTCCAACCTGCAGGGACTGTTCCAGAATATATAGAATTTGAAAGATGATCACTAATGCACCCATTATCTCTGTATCCATTTCTTTTAATGTTCCGTAATGCAGATCATCAAGTCACAGAAATTTGGTAAATTTCAATCCCACTTATTTGTTTCATACTACTTTTTTACTATTACTTCTGGTTTTTCATTTTCACAAGTCCCTTGGATCTATTGTTTCTGGGAAATTTCTTGTATTTTCATATATGCAAGGCAAAAGTAATTCATTGCTTTCTCTGCATTTCCCGTTTTCCCGTTAGGTACTCTTCTGCTCTGTCTGTAATAGACATTTGTCTTTGGTAATCCTTTCCTCTTTATATACCCTAGAAGCTTCTACATTCTGTCTTTATGTTTCTTATTCATCTATATTCATATTATAATCGTACTTTTTTTGTCAGTTTCTTCATATTCCTCTCCTGCATTCGAAAATGCTCTCGATCCTCAGGCTTAGTACTTTTTGACGACTTCATAAACCTCATTCTTTGGTCTTATGCAATCTTTAACTTTCTTTGTTAGCCTTGATTGACTCACTTTTCCAATTGCGTTTTGTGCTGTAAAGGAAAGTATTGATTTTTATTCATTTGTAGGATGTGGGCGTCACTGGCTGGCCAGCATTTCTTGCCCATCCCTAGTTGCCCTTGAGAAGGTGGTGGTGAGCTGCCTTCTTGAACCACTGCAGTCCTCCTGCTGTGAGTTAACCCACAATGCCGTTAGGGAAGGAATTCCATGATTTTGACCCAGCCACAGTGAAGGAACAATGATATATTTCCAAGTAAGGATTGTGAGTGACTTGGAGGGGAACTTGAAGCTGGTGGTGTTCCCATAATTTTGCTGTTCTTGTCCTTCTAATGTAAACGGTTTTGGGTTTGGAAGGTGCTGTCTGACGATTTTTGGTGAACTTCTGCAATGCACTTTGTAGATAGTACGCACTGCTACTACTGAACATCGGTGGTGGAGGGAGTGGATACTTGTAGATGTAGTGCCAATCAAATGGGCTGCCTCGTGCTGGATAGTGTCGAGCTTCTTGAGTTTTGTTGGGGCTGCTCTCATCCAGGTAAGTGGGCAGTATTCCATCACACTCCTGACTTGTGCCTTGTTGATGGAGGACAGGCTTTGAGGAGTCAGGAGGTGAGTTACTCACTGCTGTATTCCTAGCTTCCCGCCTGCTCTTGTAGCTACTGTGTTTATTTGGGGAGTCTAGTTGAGTTTGTGGTCAATGTTAACCCCTCGGATGTTGATAGTGAGGGATTCCGTTTGTTGCAAACCATGTTTAATTCTTTAAATACTAACCATTGCCTGTCTATAATCGCATTTTTACATGTATTACTTCAGTCCACAACAGCCAACTTGCCCTTCATATTTTCATATTTTCCTTTGCCTAGATTTATTATGTAATCTTGGATTAAGTGATTTCTTTTCCGACCTTAATGGAAAGTGCTGTCATGGTCGCTCTTCATTAACAAGATTTTTAATTAGCCCTTCCATATTGCATACACATTCTAAAGTAGCCAGTTCCCTGGCTGATTTCTCAAAATATTGCTTTAAAAAACAAACTCACACACTTTCAGGCAATTGACCTGTACAGCATTGGTGCTCATTAATTTACCCAGTCTCTATGTAGATTGAAGTTACCTGTAAATATGCATTACCCTTGTTTCATGCACTTCTTATTTCCTAATTTAGAGTCTGGGCCTGACATTGCCACTACTACATTGGGGCCCATAAAAATCTGTTACCAATTTTTGTTGCTCCTTGCTGTTGATTAGCTCCAAACAGATTATTCATCTTCTTCCAATTTCAGATCCTGTCTCACTATTGATCTTCTGCCTTATTAGCAGCACTGCCCTACCTTCTTTTCCCATTTGCTGACCTTCCTACATGTTGAATATCTTTAAATATTCGGTTCTAACCTTGGTCATGCTGCAGCTGCATCTTCTTAAATCACACCCGTCTACTTCTTTTTGTGCCATCAATTCACCTATCGTGTTGCTTGAAAAAGATCTTGTAGATGGCTGTGTTTCCATGCATCTGCTGCCCTGCTCTTTTGTGTGGTGGAGGTCATACGTTTGGTAGACACTGTCACTGGAGCCTTTGTGAGATGTTGCAGTGCACATTGTGAATGACCTGCACTACTGCTGCTGGCCATCAGGAGTGGAAAGTGTGAATGTTTAATATGCAGAGTTTTTCTGTTAACATAGAAGAAAACCATATAATTCTGGAAATTCCACTGACAGTTCCTGACATTAAAATAACAAAGTAAACATGATTTCATAAAATATGTTCATTAACTCAAGATACAAATCTGTGTTGGCACAGGTTGCTGCTGCTGTTTGATAGTGACAGAAAGTAGCACCTTTATAATTGCAAGTGTAAACAAAGGGGAGGAGCTATTGAAAAGGTCACTACTGTTGGAACTAAATGAGAGTAAGGAAAACAGAAAGCAAGTTGTTATTGGGTGCTCCCTTGTACCACAATGATGGTGGCAAAATCTTGGGAGCAGATGGTTTTTCTACTCTCTTACACAAATCAGTGGGAAATAGTTTTGTGAATCTAAAGAAAAACTGATAAGTTCTTTTTGTGCCCACTGTCTTATATCTATTGTACCACTGTCACCTCTTTGTCCAGTTTATATTCCTGAAGAACTGCTTACAGAAAAATATTGCAGACTTCGGTGTTTGTGGAAGATCTTTTTCTTTCACTTTATTGATCTGTTGCAAGGCCTCTGCAAAATTATAACTGAAAGTGAATTTAGACTTGGAACTGACAAATTTTTATTTATGAAATTACATTTGTTTACATTTACACCATTTGTAGTAGAAGAAAGGAGGTGATCATAAGACCTTGTGTTCCCAATTTCCTTGGTTTCTTATATATTTAATATGCCTGAGCTGTGGGTCATGAAAACTTGCAATGTTAAAACATCAATTACTAGTACAAAATTGGACTATGCAAAAAGATTTAGCAGTTTAACAAGAAATGATTTATATTGATGAAAAGATTGTCCTACATTTGGAGAAGAATGTTAAATAGTGAAAGGATCAGGCAGATATGGATGCTTCTTTCCTGCTTATATTCATGTGGTTAGTCCTGAATGGAAAGATAAGTTTCATGGGTTATCACAACCCACACAATGTGCAGGATACTACGCACAACAATGAAATCTGTTCCTTGATGGATTTTATTGCAGGACTCAGAGCCTGATCTATGGTCTGCACTCATCATAGGTGTCTGGAGCAGGGCCTGAATTCATTCCTAACTCAGAGGCTAAAATGTTACCACAGATTCCAGGATTTACTCCTGTGGAGCTCGTGAGAAGTTAAAATGAAATGTAATTACTTTCAATCATAGTTCCAATAGCATCTTGAAACAATCTCTCTAACTCCGCCAAAACCTATGATAATATCGAAAGAGAAGCCACTCCACAACAAATGCTGAGGAATCTATTTTGTTTGTTTATAAGTGAAGGCATCGTTTCGTGATGTAAAATCTTGAAACATGTCATCTGTTTGTGATGAAGATAGTGCTCTCATCTTTTGAATCCCTTACCGTTTTGATTGTGGCTGTCTGATTCAATGCTACAATAAACAGCTGAGTTGAATGAGGGAGTATTTTATCCTATTGCAATTCCTGATTACACTGAAAGAAGCAAGGAAGGCTAAGGAAAATTGTTGGATGTTCTCTTGTGCCAGAATGAAATTGACAAAGTCTGAGAAGTAGTGGCTTGCCTTCTCTCTGGGCGGGGTGCAGTGGGCAATGGTATTAGGAATCATATGAGTGAATCCTAATACCATTGCCCACTGCACCCCGCCCAGAGAGTTGTTATGGTAGTTCTTACTAGTATTTCTAACTGTTAGCTATTACCTTGGATATTACTGAAAATAGGGATATGTCACACAGCTCTGTCTTGCACTCATCACACCATATGCAATAAGGTCAAATTTCTGAAAATTTCAAAATTCTGCATGTTTGAAAATTGGCAGGCACTTTGGTAATGTGTTGATTGAAGCTTGGACTCCTGTAAGCAGCTTGTTGCAATGAGATGTGCAGAAGAAGACACTAGGTTTCTAGTGGTCAGAAGATCAAACCTGTTTTCCAGTTGTATGGCTTTTGTGTTTTGACCCTGTTTCTTGCATTTTTAACATCTATTATATTATACATGGGTGCATTATTCTAATGTGGAAGACATGAATTTTCAATACACCTTCATTGGCTCTAAGTTATTAAAAGTGTACGATCCAGCTGTGGAAACATATGTATAATAATTAGAAAATACTTTTGAATTTTCCTGTTAAGGTGATAAGCCAACAAAGAGCACCTTATGTGATATATTGCATTGTTTGAACATGAGGTTCAATGAAAGAATCCCAAAGTTGGATGAGAATAGTTATGTGCCTTCACATCAAAAATTCACCTAACGCACTGGAGGAAATTCAGTTTACCATTACTTATTTTCCAGGCCTACAGTGGAGCTGGACTTACAATATTTGGGTGATGCCCTCCACTTTAGGTGTGTTGGGCACTTCTCCTAGCCCAGCCCTGCCCATCTCCAGTGCCACAGTTGACTTTCCAGTGCCACCCTTTCTCTTTCCCACACTAGCTCTGATCCGACCTCCAGGTTGGCCCAGCATCGGAGCCAGCCAGAGTTTGTCAGTCAACAAGCTGCTTGGGATGAACAAGTCACCACTTTTATTTAATGAGGCCCAAAGTTGAATTTGCCTTAGGTTAGCACAAACTGACCCTGAAGCAGTTGCTTCACCAACATGCTGACTGGTTGTGGATCCAAGTCATACCTAATCCTCACGGTCTAGGATCAGGATTGGAGCACCTGTATGAGGTGTGGGTTGGTCGTCATATGCATTGCATTTTGGCATTTCGCCAGAGGCATGACAGGAGGGAAGGAGAATTTAACAGAAAAAATCATAACAGTGGGCTTTCCATAATTATTTGGTTTTAATTTACTGCAATGTCTACAACAAGCTCTAAACCAGTTTGTTTCTTTCATTTTGGAAACAAAAATTTTAGTTCCATTCTGTGACAGATGTTCAGACAAACGTTCAAAGTCAAAACTAATCAGAAACCAAATGAATCTTTAAGTGATAATGGGATTGTAAATGAGTCAATAATGCAAAGGCCGATGCTTTCATAAAATAGCAGTGGAATAGAGTTTTAAGCAGTAATCACATTCATTTCAAAATTTCTTCTTAAATTTACAGTATATCTTCGTAATATTTTGTAGCGTTAAGTTGTAATGAAAATGACGGTGACCACATGGACAGAGAACAGCAGTACCCTCCCACTCAGAAGACAAAACGCATGCGCACCTCCTTCAAGCACCACCAGCTGAGGACCATGAAATCTTACTTTGCCATTAATCACAATCCTGATGCCAAGGACCTGAAACAGCTAGCACAGAAGACAGGCCTTACAAAACGAGTTCTGCAGGTGAGAAACCTCTGTTGAATTATTGTTGAAATTCTGTTTCTCAGGCAATCTGTCTGTTTTTGTTCTCCTAACCTCACTGGTTTTTTGGATAATATGTAATTACATTTATATTTCAATCTAATGTGGCCTTGCATGTATGGCACTTTTCCAAGCATAAATGGTAATTTGGTCTAACTTCTCAGTCACATTAGTGTGCAGAGGTACATTGAGCCTTCCTTTAGACCCATTTTTACTGTCTGTTTCAGGGGCCATCCCATGTCATCTGTTCCACAATCCAAGCCCTTTGCAATGACAAAGTTACTTCTGATCTTCTTTCTTATTACAAAATTGTCATTTTATCTGGTATACAAACTTTTTACAAAAGGGAATAATCACTACTTTTGCTGAAAGGAGAACTATAGGGTCCTCAGAAATATTCTGTAACAATTCAGTTTAATTCCTTCTACCATTTTCAGTTTTCTGCAGGTAACTACATGGCTTAGTGTGGGACATAGCAGTACAAATTGGGAAGTATCAGATTTGATTCACAATCAGTGTGGTTTTTAGCAGGGAGGGCAGTAAGACTGTTGCAGTTGGCATTGGTGACCTGTACACAAGGGAATGGAAAAACCAGCTTGAGTTGCCGCTCCTGATTGCTGTGTAGCAGTTATTGTTGGAGTGTATGTTGGTTGAGGAACGGGTGGATTGCAGCTGTGAAGCCCCTTTGGTCAAATAGTCTGGTAAGATTTATTGTTTGGGTTCATCCCTTACGAATGGCAATCACAGCCTGTGGCATTATATCTCTCAACAAGAGGTGCCACTCAGATTGGCAGATCAGGGGTAAGAGTAAAATTTAGAGGAAAGGATATCAATTAACAAAAAGCTCTAACATTTTAAGAATGACACCATTTTTATAATCTTTCTTTATATTTCTTTCTTGATAAATGTATATTTTAATTTGATCACATTTTGGGAGTTGTATTGGGGCTAGGATATCAGCGCAGAAATGAGATAGGGATGGTGCTATTGCAATACAGGATAGGGGTGGTCTTTTGGTACACTAATTACTTTGGCCAAACCCCTTGTAAAACATCCTGATCTCTGGCCTGTAGTTCCATCTGCGCTGTAAGAGTTGGTGTTTGATGTGAAATACATCATTAAAGTGTGGGTCTGTAAATGGAAAAAACAGCAGCTGAAAGAGTTGTGTCTGGTCATAGGGTCAAACTGTTTGTTTAGCCTTTTAGTCTTCCGCAGGGGAAGAAAAAATTCAGCTGACCAAACGGATCAGATAGCAAGATCCCAGAGTCAGCCTAGCTTTGCTATGAACCTGGGACAGAATCATTATAGCTGACTTGAACCTGCCTAGACTAAGGATTGTAATTCTCATCCAGGACTCTAATTCTTGGTAACACAGTGCTGCCTAGCCTGCTGTGTTCCTCCAGCTCTATTTTGTGTTATCTCTGACTCTAGCATCGGCAGTTCTTACTATCTCTTCTAATTCCCGGTAGCTGTTTGAAGTCACACCCAGTTTGGTTTGGAAGAATCTACATAAAGACCTTCTCTATTGTTTGCAAACTCTCAGCAATTAAATCTTTGAAGCATCCAGCCTAACGCAGGGCTTGTTTTGGAACATTCTGACCCAGTGAAAGTTCAGGGCCATCAGTCCTACAGGAAAGGGAAGACAAGGAATGTGTAGGCAGCTAACATTTCCATTTGTGGTGGAAATCAACGAACATCATAATACAATACACCACAAGAAATAGTCAATCCTTGTTATTTTACAGATAGTCATTGGGTAGTATGGACTTAATTATTGTTGCAAAACTATGCATTTTGCTGAAGCTTTTCATCTTGAATTCACCAGGATGTTCACAAGTTGTCCATTGTGAAGGGAGAGTCATATTTTATTCTGATTGAGAAGAGAGTGCTGATTGGTAGACAAGTTGACATTGAATAATAGAGCTGTTGCTTTTGGAGAATATACCAGTTAGTTGACTGACAGTTAACTGACAAGCCTTGTTTACGTTTAAACCATGTAGGTCAACTCTGGCTAAGGAATTGCCCTGGGAAATGAACAGTTGTCCCATATTTTATTATGTTGAAAGAGGTGCAATGTGTGTACATATTCTCTCTATCAACAGAGAAAAAGGCCCTGTGTATTAATATGGATAGCCTCAAATAGGCACATGTGTGCCATACTGTGAACCTGAATGACAGTACTAATTTTGTCATTAAAATAATTATGAGCACACTTGGTATTGTTTTGCGTTTTTTTGAACAATCGCAGAATCACATCTAATGTTGGACTCTGTATTGGGAATTTTGCAAGTGTAGGCTAGTGGTGAACATTAGTACCTTGCCTGTTGTGAACAGCCAGAGGTGCATGCTGTTTGATATGGTCTGTGCCAGTATTTGGCATGTATGATCCACATGTCTAGTATCACACTGGCACTGAAATATCAATACCCAGGATATATTAATAGATAGGGCCCTGTCCTTGAAAGACAAAAGGAGTGTGTACACACATTGCATCTGTTTCAGCTTCACAAAATTTGGTTCATTCTTCAGGACCCATGCCTTGTTCAATTGGCGTCAACCTGCATCGTTTAAACTTAAAGAAAGCTTGGCAGTTAATGGTCAGTTATCGTCCATCTGGAGCAGTTTCCAAGGCACTGTATCTGCCAATGATAGTCTACTTGCCAACCAATCAGCACTGACTTCATATACGTTAAAGTGCCCAAGCTATGGCCTATAGTGTATGTATAGCCCATCGCCAGCCTTCATGGTAGTTGGATTTACAATTCATTCAACTGGATTAACCATGTAAACGAAGTGGCCACAGGAGCAGGTCAAAGGTTAGGAATACTGTGGCAAGTAACACATGTCCTGACTCCCCAAAGCCTGTCCGCCATCTTCAAGGCACAAATCAGGAGTGTGATAGAATACTCCCCACTTGCCTGGATGAGTGCAGCCCCAAAAACACTCAAGAAACTTGAAACCACACAGGACAAAGCAGCCTGTTTGATTGGCACCACATTCACAAACATCCACTCGCTCCATCATTGATGGTCAGGAACCAGGTGCACTACAGAAATTAAGCAAGGCTCCTTAGACAGCACTTTCCAAACCCATCTAGAATCATAGAATGCTTACAATGTTGAAGCATGCCATTGGGCCCATTGAGTCCACACCAACTGTTCGCACCAGCCAGGGCAAACCTTACCCTATCCTTGTAACCCTGCATTTCCCATGGCTAATCGACCTAGCCTGCACATCACTGAACATTATGGGCAATTTATCATGGCCAATTCATCTAACCTGCACAGCTTTGGACTGCAGGAGGAAACCACAGCATCTGGAGGCGCAGGGAGCATGTGCAAACCCCACACAGACAGTTGGCCAAGGGCAGAATTGAACTCAGATCTCTGGTGCTGTGAGGCAGCAGTACTAAACACTGAGCCACCATGCCACCCTATGAGGGCAAGAGCAGCAAATACATGGGAACACCACCGTCTGTGAGTTCCTCTCCAAGCCATTCACCATCCTGCCTCAGAAATATGTCATTGTTTCTTCACTTTGCTGGGTCAAAGGCCTGGAATTCCATCCCTAACGGCTTTACCTACAGCATGTGGACTACAGTGGTTTAAGAGGACAGCTTACCATCAGCTCAAGGTCAGCTTGCAATGGGCGAGAAATGATGGTCCAGCCAGTGATGCATAATATCCCACAGGTGAATTAAAAAAGAGAGTTTTCTGAGGTCAACCTCCTCCGATCAGTGGCTATTATCTCCTGTTTATGCTACTTTAGGCTTTCCTGATGAGCAGCAAAGGCAGGAGAAAGCCAATATGTGATTGGAGGAGCACCGAGCAGCCTGGGATCTGGAGCTATTGTGATGAGCCTGTAGACTGGGTCTGGAAACAGGAGAGAGACTGTGGCTTGGGAAGGAAGAGCCGGAGATGAGGATTGCAGCATGAGGTGATGGCAGTGGGAGTCAGATGGCAAAGTGAAACAATGAATAGGACTGCGATGGAATTGGGGAGAACCATAGTCAGGCTGTCCAGTCGCTCCCATCAATCTTCCTTTCATTTCATTTTTACAAAAAGCATTTAACAATTTGCAAGTCTTTCTAGAAAAGAAAACTGTGGCCATGTTCATCCCGATGGTATGGTACTGGTGCTGGTGGAAATTTTTGGAGTGCAGAGCCCAATGGATTATTGAGGTTAAAGACAAACAGAGTGAGAGGGATAAGAGAGAGGGCCAAAGTGTATAGAATGGGTGTTGTTGAGGGGGTGGGGGGTGGAGATGAGTGTAAGAGAGAAGGTGGTGGGAGAAACAGCAGGAGAGGGATAAAAGTGTGGGAGGGATAAAAAGGGAGGGGGGTTCACAAAGCAATCTGTGGGAAGGTGAAGAAACCTTGCGTTGAAGGTCAACACATGGGCTGCTGCCACAAATAACCCATTGTCAGCCATTAATGGTCCCCATTAGCAGCTGTTCATTCTCCCAGGCTGACCTTTACCCATTCCTTTGTCTGCCCTACTTTCCCTCTGTTTGGGCTCATCTATTCTTTTTCTCTCATTCCACTTCTTAACCAACAGGGCAAAAATTGGTTTTGTTATTAAGCTTTGTTGCCTGGCATTTTTTGAAGCCAGTTTCTATTGCTTGCTCTTATTGCTTTTGAATTTTTTTTGAAGATGTTCACCTTTGTAGCAGCCATTTTCTCCCTTAAATTTGCTCACCTGTTCTGAAGGAAGAGATAAAGTGAACTGCGCTCTCCCATGTGAATAAGTTAGCCACTCCTTTCATACAGTATAGAACATTGTTCTTTTACTTATATTGGTATACCTTGTGAATATCCTGATGACTACAAGAGGAAGGTTCAACAAAATGTGTCTTTTCCTGTAATACTGATCATTATAGTTTTAACTGTGAAACAGTCAAAATTCTATTATAAGTGAAATATACATGGAATCAATACTCAAAATGTAAACATCAGAACTTAGATTTAAAGCTTAATATACCACCAAGTCACAAACGGATAGCTCCTTTCAATAAATATATTTAAACTTCATGGGTCAGGGTGGGACGTGGAGGAATTCAAAGTGAGAATTGACAAAATGTACCCAAATCCTGCTCCAATGTTTTGAACCCTTGTTCTGTCTTATTGGTGTGGTGGCTGTTTATATTTAACAAACTATGCAGCAAGCTTTGTCTCTTTTTCTATATTCACAATCCCTTCTACTAATGTTACACTGACCCTTTTACTGAGTGTTGTTCACCTTATTCTTCTTTCCCCTACTTCGCTTCATCAGTAGACTAGAATAGAAAAGAAGTTTTGCTTGTCAAATTGCTTTCTCTGGGAGCTGTATTTTTAAATTGCTGGAATTTTAACCAACTTTGGAAAAAAAATCAAAAAGATAATCTCTGAGGAGTATCTTCTTTCAGAATAGAAATTAAATCCAGTACCTGTAATAAAATAAATCTTTTTTGATCCCTCTTCATCAAGTCTCCCAGTAAAAGATCAGAAAAGGGCATCTTAAACAATGTCATTCACACTTGACCAATACAATTTATATCACCTTTGTATTTATGTTCTAAAATATTTTAAAATAGTTAAACCAATGAGATTCTGAAATTTGGAGTATCGGGTTGTTTTTTAAACTCTACTTAAGTGAAATGGCTAATTTGGTGATCTGTTTTCCCAAAGTGGGGAGTAATTGTCCAGGAACACTTCTGACCAAAGCTGTTGCAGGTTTTGGAAAAGCAAATATTGTAGGCAAATATAACCCTGCTGTTAATCACGAGGCAGTATTTTTTGTGGGATTTCATTGACACCTGATATACTGCTGTTACAACTGTAATATTGTCAGAGTTCTTTAAACTTTTTGGAAGTTTACTGGCCTCAAGTACTGGAGCAATAGAACCAGACACAACTTCAAGGATTGTTTTAATATGTGAAGCCCCGTGTACACATACACACTCATTTTTTTTTGGTTTGAAATGGGTTGCCTGAAAATCACAGAATTTACATCTTTTGTATGACTTGCATGCTTATGTGTTTGTGTGTGTGTTGTCATGTTTAAATTGATCTGTATCATTGTCATTAGACAAAACAGTGCTCAAATGCTAAGGAAGTAAAGCAGTACTCATATCAGGAATTGCCAGTTAAAGGGGTTGTTCAGTGGTTCTTGTGTCAATGTTGGAGGACTTATTGTATCCCTGTTCCCTCTCTGCTTGGAAAACGCACTGTAGATGAAATTGATGGATGTCTATTTCCAAAATGCCTGCAGTTCATAATATCAGAAAATGCTGCAACATTTAGATTTAACTATTTTTATTTACCTTGAGACATATTCATCAAAAAATGCGCTGGGATACAACTCATCAACATTTAATATCAATGTATTAGGCATATTACACACATTGATTTGGCATAAAGGTATAATTTTATATGCATAGAATCAAATGATAATTTAGAATCAGGCTTCTGGTGATTGAAATGGTGTCCCCAATGCATTTATTTACTGAAAAGGACGACAGGTTTCATATTTTACTTATGGCACAGAATTGCAAGGTCACTGTTATTGTTTGTCATTGGATTGCAACAACCAACATCTATGCAGACAGAACTTTTATTTTAATAATCTAGTGGGTAATAGTATAATTTATCACTTAAAGGTCATTGTAAGGATTTAAAACTATCTTTCTATGAAAGCTACTTTCAGTAGAAATAGACGTTAATACGAGTACAGGCACTTGTAATGAAGTTAGTTCACATTTTCCTTCAGCTTTTATCTGAGTAACACTGTTTAAACAAACATTAACAATTGGAATTGTGCAAATATTAAATTAAAGCCTAGGGAAGGAATCTTCAATTTTTACTTATCATTACGCTAGAACCTTTAGGTTTTAATAGTAAGTGAAATGGTCAGAAGAAATTAAAGACTGCAAGTTTGTTGAAAGTAGATCCACATATCTGTGAGACCATAACTGTAGAGAAAAAAGCTGAGAGTTGACACTATTTTGGTATGATTTGGTGACACTTCATTCTATCAAAAAATGAGCTTAAAGAGATACATCTTTTAGAAATAAATGTGTCACAGCAGTATCTGGTTTTTAAATAAAAGGTTTAGGTTTTCTTGGCACACTTTGTAATCACTGAGTGACCCCTATAATTGTTCAATTCCTTTAAATTGATTTCTGTTGGTAAAAAATCCCCTTCATGGAATCTGTTTTGCTATTCTCCATTGCACAGTTAAATCTACGCACTTTTAGAATGTCCCTTAATTCGCTGTCCTTGCAACAAAAAGCAAGAAACTAATCAGAGGTTAATTTGAGAAGGTGGTAGAATTTCAAAATTTAATCTTGCAGATTAGAATCTTCAGAAGTGTAGTAGTTATGTGGTATGTTGCAGGTACAATATATTTTCTGTTGCGATCGTTTTACATAATTTAAAATCTCTCTGGGTTCAAAACTGGTACAATATTACATCAAATTGGTTTGCAGGTTTGGTTCCAAAATGCAAGAGCAAAATTCAGAAGGAATCTATTACGTCAGGAAAATGCAGGGGTTGATAAAGCATCTGATGGTACAGTACTTCAAGCAGCAACGCCGTCTGGCCCAGCATCAGAAATTTCCAACGCCTCTCTTAGCCCTTCAAGCACTTCTACTACTTTAACTGACTTGACTAACCCTTCTATGCCAACCGTGACGTCAGTTTTGACGTCTGTGCCTGGTAGCCTCGAAGCCCACGAATCCCGAAGCCCTACACAAACTACTCTCACAAACCTTTTCTGAGAACTCTTTTACATGATTCCTATGGAGAAGAGGAAATTCTTAGTTTAATTATAACTGTATTTTTATTAGATGCTTTGTACAACTGACTAACAGCACTATGGATCTGTACTGAAAACTGAGACAAGTCAATGTTCTGGAAAAAAAAAGTTTACAAGCTGCGGAGAATCTTTGCAGAGTTAACTTCGATGCCCTTTTGTGTAACTGTACAATTTTGTGGACTGATCAAGGGAATGAAATCAAAATCTGAACCGTTCAATAAAGTTGGCTAGGAATTATGTGTACTCCTAAGTTTTCAAAGACTGTCATGTGCCTTATACACTGTCTCATAAACACACAATGGACTGCATCTGCATTCAATTCAGATTCATGGGGTTGATTCTTACCAGTTGTCTTTCTGCTACATTGAAGGTTCAGAAACCTTTTTAGAATGTCAAAGTAAAAGGTCAGTATCAATAAAGTTGTGCTAAAGTGCGAAAAGGGAAAAAACATATTCTGAATGTTGAAGGTTTGCAGTTTGAGGCTGAAAGCTAGGAAGAGTTGCATTGTGTCAAATCACCCTTGAATTCATTTGGGGTAACTGTCATACCTCGATGATCACTGCGAATTCAGGGGTCTTTAACTGTTGCTTGGGAAGGTAGCATTTGATTTCATTGGGCTGTCTCAAAATCAAACCTCCAGTCATTTCCTTTTGATGTTGAGCTTCTGTCCCATGTACATTTGTTTTGCATTATTTAATGCATTCATGTCTGGGGATTGTTAAGTAAATTTAAAATACTACAGGGCGCCCAGTTTAGCTAACATAGCAGACCGCAATGCTTTCAATGACATGAAAAGCCTCTTTAATGAGCCCAAAGCTGTCTGGGGGTGAAATCAGATAATGCCAGCAATAAAAGGTAGATGTTAGCAGCTGATTTTTTTCAATCTGCCCAATCTTCTTCGTATTGAAATTCAAAGATTGAAAATTCAAACTCCATTTACAGAGCTACTTCCAAGTCATTCTGTCACATTTACTTGTTTTGACATTTAAAATCTGGGGAATATTTTCCAAGTTAATGGAAAATAAAAAGCAGACACAGTGTATAACAGGCTGCTGAATCACTGTGAGCCTGTGTTTTTGCAGCTGGCATAGACCCATTTCACCCCTTTTGGTCTTTGCCTCTCTAAAGAAATGTCCATAATGCAACATCTGTGATGTAACACTACTTTTTGAGGGTTCGTCTATTTTACCTTTCCACACTGGTTGCACTTGGGTTATTAACTGATGATTCGTGACAGTAAGTTATCTCAATCTGGGCAATGAAATTATCATTCAGACTCACATTAGCTGATGACCTTATGTACAACCCCATATTCATACAAAAAGCTTGGAAGACAGCAATTCAATGATTCTTATTGACAATGTATTTACAGGATTTCCTCTTTCAGTGGCATTACTGTACAGTTATGAAGTAGTTTATCCAATTTCAAATGGATGGTTCCACTTATTGTTAATTATATGAACAATTGAAAACAATTTTGTGATTGCTTTATGTAGCAGAGGGGATGCATGCAACCTATTGCATTAGTCTCAGTGAATCACAGCTCTCATAGACCATCCTGCTCTTTGTGAAAAATATTATTTTGTTCAGAAAATAAAGACCACAATGTGGTAAATTTTATGTTTAAAAATAATAACATTGGATTTAATAACTTTATATTACCAAGACTTAAAAAGCAGGAATGAAATTTGAATGTCTTGGAACAATAACTGTGCTGTCTTTTGCCAATGGTAGAAGTTATTCTAACTGCATAAAGTTTTCTTTCAGTTCAAAAACCTTACTAGTGAACTTTGCTGATTAACTCTTTGCTTTCCATCCATTTTGCCAAAATAGTTTGACAAAGGATTTATTTTGGCACGTAAAACTCATAGAAAGTCAATTTTGTGTTTTCTTTTGGCTCTGCATTTATTGAGCACTGCAAATTCCTTCTGTTGGGATGGAAGGAACAATGTAGTGTGTGAAACTGCTGCGATTGCTGGTTATGCTGTTCCATGGTCAGCCAGCAGGAGGCAGATGTGAAGGACTGACCTGTCAAATGTTCCCCAGAGTCTGAGACAAACCATTTCACTAGTTCTCTGTGATTTCCTGTTGAACTGCAATCCTCACTCCAGGCAGTTTGAAGTGATTTGAAAGATAGGCTTGAATCCCAATGTGCCTGTTTGTGAAACTAGTGCTCAGCTTCTGAATTTCCAAGTTCTCGGAATTCCAGTAATTTTAGAACAAGGAGGTCTTAGAGAGATAGGGGAAAACAGTTGCTCATTTTGTAAAGTTGTTACATGGGTGAATAACTCTTTAAATTTAAATTTGTATAAGTGTTGGATGATGACGAATAAGGACTGCTTTTTTTGAAGGCATCTGCCATACTAGGTATTATTTTGGAGAGGGTAAAACTGATTGCGAAGTGACTGTAAGCCTGTGGGAAGCTCAATGTGTTCTAAATATATTAATTGGCATTCAATAAAGATAAGAGCTCAGTTTCATGTAAATATGCAAGAGATCTAAGAAGGTTGTACTTTGTGTTTACTGGGATGGTTTTTATTTCTCAGTGATTATTGTGCTCCTGTTTAAACAAGTTTTAACAGCATACAATCTACAAGAAAATAGCTATGACAAAAGATGCCAGGCTTGTATTGGGTATCCAAAACATAAGATGCCACCTTAACACCATGTGTCTGTAATGTAGA
Organism: Stegostoma tigrinum; assembly: GCF_030684315.1. Classification (NCBI taxonomy): domain Eukaryota; kingdom Metazoa; phylum Chordata; class Chondrichthyes; order Orectolobiformes; family Stegostomatidae; genus Stegostoma; species Stegostoma tigrinum. Next base: position 24,536,586 of record NC_081382.1, read on the forward strand.
AATAGCTCTAAACTGTGAAACAAGCATTCAGTTTGAATAAAACTACCATTAAATACAATGTTGCCATATGCTAATTCCTTTTGGAGGACCTTAAATGCATGTCGAGGGAATTCTTTGTGTCTATGGCTAATTACATTTACAACTTTAACTTTTAGTCTTAAATAGAGGTACAGGCCAATTTACAGATGAGGGAAGTCTGATAACTGTTAGCTGCCAGGGATCATAAAATGACTAATAATAATATTTGTTAAAATGAAAAGTACTAGAGTTTTGGCAGATTGTACAGTGGGAAATAATATTATATAAAGAACATTCTACTGAAAGTGTGGATATTGTAAATACCACCTTGTGGAATTCTATATTTTTATTCTTTGAATGTGAATGGTAATTTCAGTGCCCAGATGATTGTGACTTCACATGTATAAAAATTCAATGGGCTATTTTCGATGTGAGAGGCAATTGTTTGAAGTCCCAATTCCCTTTCTAATCTCAAACACTGATTATAGAGTGAAGAGGCTACTTCCCCTAGTGAAGTGAGTGGCAGTGGTTCACTCACGTGTTTTGGTAGCTGTCAGGAGTCAATAGCATCGGCAACATTCATAGGTTCTGCATTTTCACAATGGTGAACCAGCTGTCAGAATGCGCTATGGTACAATATGTGCAGTGTACACTACAGGAATTCGCGGTAAACTCCAGCCAATTTGCCAACAATTGGAAGTACTGTGGGCATCAGTATCTCATGATAAAAATGAAATTATGGATCAGTTAAACATGCATCAATTACTGAGTGGATGACATATCTTTTAGCATTCTTTAAAAAAATGAAAAAAATTGGATGAACTAGGTAAAGTAACAATTGAAAAGACATTTGACTTACTTATGAGAGGGAGATGGAAATACATTTATAGCAGCAAGTTACACAAGACATGTGATCAGAGGTTTACAAAGATACTATGGAATTTCAAACATACACTTCACTGAATTTGCTGACCCTTTTTATTGTTCTGATGTTTGGTCTTGTCTGATTATGAGAAGCACGCTGGCTTTGAATGCTGTACATTTTCTAATATACCAATTGTACTGTCCTGTACACATTCTTGTGCAGTTGAATGTGATGTATTAAACAGTCTCCATTTTTGTTGACACGTATAAATTAGTATAACGTAATTGACATTTTTCAAGCGTTTTCTTGGCAATGAATTTTGCCTATAAATTCATGTAATTCATACAAAGAAAAAATGGTGGGCATGTTTCCCTTAGCAGAAAGGCACCCCTGGCTAAAAGATTGAAGCTATAAACCCAACATGACATATGTGATATGATAACAAGATGAAAAAAGAACATAAGTCCCATTCAATTAGAGTCATTGCATTCTTTCTTTCTTGAGATATGAAAGCTCTTAGATTAAAGCAAAAGATTAGACATTATTTAGGGGTTAACCAATTTGTAAATATGATTTTTTTGCAGGTAGAGCAAGTATTTGGGCCAATTGAGACTGCCATTCCCGAAGTTTGAAATGTCCTATCGTTAAAAGAATGAAAATTTTAAGACTGGAAACTAGGTGACTTCAAGACAGAGGTCATTTGAAAAGTGAGCTGCTTATATTAGTTTACTATATTGATGTTGAAAAAATGTAAAATGCTTGCTGGGCATTTTTTCAATTAAAAGAAAGACTGCTGCAAAGGTACAATACTTGCTCTTGCTGCAAAGGAGAAGGCAAACAATGCTCCCAAATGGGAAATGTGCGATCAGATAATAACAACAATGAATTCATGAATAATAATACAGTAGGTTCTTTCACAGTCTTCTGCAGTTAGATCCAACCAGTGGCATAATACAATAAGCTACCCATGACAGAGCTCAGCTATTGTTCTTTATCTAAATACTGGGCATGCTTTTCTCAGTTCTTCTGCAAGGTACCTGCTTTTCAATTTGTCCTCATTAAAACAGGTCCAATCTTCAGTGAATGAGGTAAATATACTCAGGCAGCTTTTTGATTAATAAATCAAAGTCTTCACACATGTTTGTGATGAAAGAGTTCTTATTGTCTGAATTCAGTTGGCTTTAGTATTTTTAGATTCCTAGCTGCATTGAAGAACTGACTTGAATTTTGCACTTGTGTAAATCATGTAATTTATTATACTGTTTCGGGAAAGCTCCAATAAGTCATGAAAGAAACGCGTATAGGTTGGTCCCTTGATACTAAAGTACAACACTGAAATAGATATTGATCTGACTTCAGTTAATAAAAGCTTTGTTTAGTGTGGCTGCAAACAGCATTGGTAAATAAATTCTTCATTGTCAGTGTTTTGGTAGGTATTAGATGAAGAGATAATTAATCTTTGCAGATATGGTGCATTTTACAAAGTAATGCTTTCTCAATTTGTGCCTCCACATCCTTGCCTTCATACATGCTCCACCCATTGGAACAGTGTGCTCCAATCTGTAGGTTCCCACCCCGGCCTTAACTAGTGGCCCTCCATGACTGCCGCTAATGGCATTCCGTGGTTAGCCAACATAAAACACATTTTTAAATGACATGCGATGCTGCTTTCTTTCTCCAATGAAACATAATGATTTATTATTATTAATTATTTTATCTATCAGTCAAAACTATGTAACTTAAAACGGTCTAAAGGGCCCAAGAGCATTGAATTCATAGCCAACCGAACCTTTGAGAACAGAAGTATCTTATTTGAACCAAAGTCTCAGTAAGAGTTTCTGAAACTGGGTCAGTTGGCACAGATTCCTAGTGTGCTAGAGCCCAGAGCTATGAAGCAACTGGTTTTGGCATCCCTTTTTGGAAATTCCTCAACAGAGAGTTTTGTATCTGAATAATGTCATCTCTAGACACAATCTGACAGCAAAGTGCTTCCTCATAGGTTGTCACAATCTCATGGCAAGTCAACAAGCAGCTTTTCTCTATCTTCTGTCAGTTGGTTGCACATTGGGAACAGTTTTCATGCCCAGTTGCTGTATTGGAACAGCTGCATCACGTGAAGTAGTGGAAACAGAAACCAAAAGATGATAAATTTAAAGGAATGGAAGGATGTTATTGAGGCTGCAGAACTGGGAAGGGGAAGTGAACATTAAGCTATAGTTCATTTTGTGTGATTCTGTAATTCCACTTTTGCAATATATTTTACACTGGAAAATGAAGACATTTTTGCTGAGGTTACACAATTATGTAAAAGATGTCTATTTACAACTTTCAAAAATAATTTCATTTTTATGGTACTTTAACTTTCTGTGTTTAGATAATGTGAACAAAATGATTAAGTATTTAGAGAAACTTAAATCTGCAAGAAATGAAGAAAAACAAGAAAAACACAAGCTCTGTATTTGTATTTTTGCTTAAATCTTCCCTCCTGACTACAACATAAGATACTTATGCATCAATAAGCCACCGGATATTTTTGATGTATAATATTCTGGTGTCGTTCAGTTATTAGAAATGTACTTTTATTTTCTCATGTATAACTAATGGAAGCAGATTCAATTGTAGCATCAGCAGAAGACACCAAGTCAACACGAACGAACTGGGTAATTTAATATGTTTGAACTGTTTTTATATCAAAAAACAGAAATGTATATATTAATTGCAGCGATGCATTACTTGAATAGTTGTATGTTGGTTGTATTTGCTGTTGACTTTCTACACTGCATATTATTCAACGTCATGTCCCTGGATTTTGAATGAAACTCTGGGGAATGGGATTGAACAAGACAGGTTCACGACAAGGATTTTCATAACCTTTGTGAGATACTGTTTCATGGTCAGCTGGAAATGTGGTGGGGCTCGCCTGTTAGAGGATTAACACTGATTCTAAGCTGAACTGGAACTTGCCGATGATGTCCTTTATTAAGTGCAATGCATAACTGTGATTGATAACTTTTACTCAGGTATGCCCTTACCACAAGTAAAAGCAGAGAGTTCTTCAAAGATGTTGGACTGTAAAAATCCTACAGAAAGTCTACATGAGTGCAAAATTACAATTATTGACTCATTAAAAATTTCTCAAGAATTGTGTTGTTTTGTGCTCTACTGCAAGCACAATATGTTAAAGGGGTGAGTTGAATGTAGTAAGTCACCATGCATGATACAGCGCAGAAGGAATTTTTTCGCGTCCAATTTTTGCATTTGATTTGGAATGTTTGTTTTGTAAGGAGGGAAACTGGGTGGGAGGGGAGTGGAGGTTGTTGTCCAACCAGCTTAATTTTTTTCATAACCTTTCTCAAGAAGGGTCACATTAACTCTGCTTTCTCTCCACAGATGCTGCCAGACCTACTGAGTTTTTCCAGCAATTTCTAATTTGTTTCTTTTTTTTTCATTTTCTGTGTAATGGGTGGCAGCTGGACTGTCTGATGGGAAAGCATGTGCTGGAACAGGGTGTTCTGGATAGTTTGTTGGTGAAAGTGAGAACATGAAAGAGTTGAACATATCACAGGTTGGAAGATTGTTGATGGAGGAAGCAAGTTTGCTTTTGTTTTGGGTGGACATGAATTGGCCTTCAAACTGTGCTGGAAAAACACTTACTTGTTAGATGCTATCAATCCCATATTCCTTCAGGTGCCAGGTTTCCCAATTCCTTGGAGACTTGATCCATAACTATTAAGTCTAAACACCTGCTAAAATTTGAGGTGAAATTTAAGCCATATTAGCATATTTAGCTTCTCAACAGCATGTTAGTTACTCTTCCTCAAAACCGCTTTATTAAAAATGAAAGTGGTGAACATTTGGAATTGGCCAGATTGCCTTTCCCATTTTTGAAATTTCAACACTCTCCCCTTCTGACCACCTCCTGGTGTCATGGGAGGTTAGAATTTCATCAGCCTCTACCCCACCTTCGTAGCATTTTCTGAACTTTAGGGACCCTTTCAGAATCTTATTTTTTCCATGGCCTTTCACCTGATTACTGTGGTCTGATGCTGAATGGTGATACATAAGGGGGAATTATAGGGTTGAAGCCCCAATCCATTGTCCCGGAACGTATAATCCATATTGATATGTCTATGCAGTATTAGGGACCACTTTTCAAATAAGACATCTGCTGCCATCCTCTCTCTGGATGTTAGAGATCCCAAGACACTATTTCAAAGCTGGGCTTGGAAGTTCTTTTGCTCCAAAATAGTTTCTGCAACTGCCATCACTAGCAAGCAGATTATGTGTCCATTATTAAATTGCTATGTGTGAGACATGTCTGTGAACAGATTAGGTGTGTGTTGCCTGTCATATCTTTATAGTAGTTTCAGAGATAGTAGGAACTGCAGATGCTGGAGAATCTGAGAAAACAAGATGTAGAGCTGGATGAACATAGCAGGCCAAGCAGCATCGGAGGAGCAGGAAGACCGGTTTGATGGTCGAGGGTGGGGTCATGATCAAGGGGGCGGTAGGAGGAGGTGTCGGAGAGTTGACATCTGGCCTTGGCGATGTAGAGGTCAGTGTGCCATACTACAGTTGCACCTCCCTTGTCCTGCTCCTCTGATGCTGCTTGGCCTGCTGTGTTCATCCAGCTCCAAGCCTTGTTATCTGATATCTTTATAGTATGTGAGTTCTTCAGGGGTTTTCATGGCCTGCTGTGCAAGGGTTGCAGCTCTCTGTTTTAACAAAAGTCTTGTTGAGTAAATAAGATTTGGACTATTCCATCTCAGCAATTATTTATGGTTTATAAAGGTAGGCTTTACATTATTACAAAGACTGTTGGCAGGAGCTAGCCTTAGGTCTGTCTCCCACAAGACCTCTTACACCAAGTCTCCCGAATATCATCACAGTGGGTGGTGCTTTTTGCACTCAATTAAGTATTGACCCTTTCAGACCTATATGCAGCAGCTTTCTGTCTGTTATCGACATTGAAAAAAATGTACACAATTCAAAGGAATGGCCCATTGGCTGTATAAAACACTGGGACATTCTGCAGTCATAAACTGTCCTTTATAAATGCAAATCTTTCTTACTTTCTTCTTTCTTTTGTTAAATACACATATTCACTTGACTTGTTGTTAGGGAGGGGGATCGGTGTGGGTCGGTCAACAGACACATGATACTGCCCAAACTAGGAGTGAAAAATGAATCAAAATTCTTTGCGCAGTTACTGTGTGGCATTCATAGAGATTATGGAGTAAACCAGATGCTCATATTTCCAAACAGGGAATGGTGTCAGATATGGGGAATTTAATAGGAATGGAGATAGGATGCAGCATTGAATAAGAGGCCAATAAAAAGATAAAATAAATAAACTTGGAGTATTCAAGGAAGTTTTAAAATAACCAACACATAAAGATCTGTTTTAAGGTGTATTTTAAGACTAAAATGTGTATTGTGGGTTTGTATTTTTACTTATACTGAGCTGTAAGCACAGTGAATCACACATTTATCTGTTATGTCAGAACGAACACCATTGGTCCCCAGTGCAAAAAGAAAGTTATTGGATAATTGGCAATCTGACATTTTGAACTTACCTCAAATCTGGGAATGAAACCAATTATAAAGTAATGAATGTAATCATGCTTAGCTGTGAATTTGAATTATATGGAATAGTGAAATGGGTTCCGGCCAATGATTTTATTCCCAGCTTGGGTGGTAAGCTAATTAACTGGACTGCCCACTTCATTATAGATTCTATTCCATTTTGAAAGCTACCTCCATTGGTTCATTCCTAATGCCAAGATTCCACATTTCTCAGCCTGAGAGTGAGCGAGGCAGTGTTCAGTGGTGACAGATTCTCCATCCTCAAGAACAATTGAGTCTTATTGGAAACTACCGACCAATCAGAATCCAATAGTTTCCTAATCCTAGAGATCATTACAGGGGGGTGGTCTAGACTTCCACTGATCCACTGGTGACTTTTACTTTCAGGTCTCGTGGGTTTTTGGGACTGTGGAGAGAGATCCTCAGGAGATCACTGGTAAGGTTTAGTGTCTTTTAGCAACCAGTCCCTTGCCCACGACCTTGTCCCTGATTAAGGAAAATAGAGGTTTGCCCATCTCCTGTGGCGGGCAGGTGGCTCTTGTAGAGGAGCCACTTCTCCCAAGAAGGCAGCTAATTGAACCAGTGGTAAAGTGAAACCTGGAAGTGGCTATGATTTACCATTTAAAGGACCTTCATTCTGGGCAAGTTGAAAAGGTGCCAACAGACCTTTTGCCTAGCAGTTGACAGCTCTTGTGGCATTGTTCGAGTGTCCCTATCTCTAAGCCAGGAGGTTCGTATCCGACTTACTCCAGAGCTGTGTAATAACATCTCTGAACAACTTGGTTGTGAAAATATCCTCCCAACACTTAATTGAGAACATAGAACATTACAGCACAGTACAGTACAGGCCCTTCGGCCCTCGATGTTGTGCCGACCTGTCATACCGATCTCAAGCCCATCCAACCTACACTATTCCATGTACGTCCATATGTTTGTCCAACACGTCCATATGCTTGGGGCCAGTATTTCTCTGCAGTCATCTGCCAAATCATTTTCTCTTCTTACTTTCATGAAAAGTGAAACTGTGCCTCAAGTCTTGTTTTTAAAAGTTTCATGGATAGATAGACAATTTGGTGGCAGACGTTGCAAAGTATTACTAATATTTAATTTGGAACTAATGTCCATGTACTGTTTATGCTCCTCATGTATTTTGTTCCACTTCAATCCATCAAAACCCATCATATGGTTATCTAGCTTGCCCTTGAATACATCTGTTATTCACCTCAGACATAATAGGAACTGCAGATGCTGGAGAATCTGAGTTAACAAGGTGTAGAGCTGGATGAACACAGCAGGCCAAGCAGCATCTTAGGAGCTGGAAAGCTGACGTTTCAGGATGAGGGCCTAGGCCCGAAACGTCAACTTTTGTGCTCCTAAGATACTGCTTCGCCTGCTGTGTTCATCCAGCTCCACACCTTGTTATCTCTGTTATTCACCTCAATTACTGTGTATTAGTGAACTTCATATTCTGACTGCTTTCTAAAATAGATCCTTTTTGAAAGTGCTAATTTTTACAATCCTAGACAATCAATTGAAAGTAACACAGCAAACACATTAGTTGCTTTCAGTTGACTTTCTTACTTAGGAAGTCACCAAGTGTGTGTTTTCATAGATAATCACTTTCAATGATCCTAATTCGGTAAATTGTCACAACTTTCAGTTGGTTAATCTTTTGATTTGCTGCTTTGTCAAGGATTTTGCAGTTTGTTCCATGGGAGCTACTAATTTCATTAACTACAAACATTATTATTCATTGACATGGAATAAAGTTTGAAGGATTCAGAAATAATGTAAACAAAATACTGATAGAATTCGCTATTCTGCCATTACTTGTGAATTGGCAGCAGTCATTCAAGTTCTGTCACATCAACAGAACTCACATATAATTATGCAAGAAGTCCATTGCAGACATTTAATGGTACAATATCATTCCTTCCACATTTGCCAAATTAGTTCAGATAAAAACTCCAATAATGCAGTCTCTTCTTACAACCTGAATTGTTCTGATAGTGAAGGGATTGGGATGACAGAAGACTTTATTTAATTCAGTGACACGCTTGGTCAGTTTTTATGTTTGTTCTGGAAGATAGTGGGTGAAGTAGACATAAAGTGGTAATTCCCTGTGATGCGCTGAATATATAAATGAGGCTAAATGGTAATCTGAACTATGCTTTTTAACAGTATAGTGAATAGCTCAGTAGTTCTTATACTAGGAGACAGAGTTTAAAAATAATTCAGCCAATGAGCTCTGGCCCTGAACCAATGTAGAATTTGCCTGATCTTTGACTTAAATCATCAGAACCTGTTTCAAAAAGAGCTTTGTCTTCACGTATTTAAGGGAAATGCTTTGTTTAACCTGTGGTCAGTTGGATTATTCTCTTTTTCTACTTTGCCTCTTTCTGTTGACTGGAAGAATTTTTAATCCTGCACCCTGAGACAACCTTGGAAAATTCAACCTTTTTAAAATCCAGGTTTAGTTACACATAACAAATAGGTCTGCTAGTGAGCTATCTTGAGAGGTTTCACAGATCTATTTGTGAAAGAAGACTTTGTGAAAATGCCAGAATGTTTACTGTAGCATGCATTATATTGGTAAGTCATGAAGCTGACAATTCAAATTCTTACCATTGTGGTAAAAATCCTGCCACTTGGAATGTTGTTGTTTATTATTGCTGTTAGATCTTGTTTCTTTGTTTTCTGTAGTAAAAACAAATTTTAATAAATGTGCAATGCCTATCCACAGACGTACATCTATACTAGCATGAAAGACTCCAAATGGAATATTTTTGGTGACTGTACTAATGAGGTTTACACATTATGATAACACTGTACCTGATTATATTCTGATCTTCTAAACATTAGAAACTTCTGGATAAAGAGAATGACGCTGACTTCCTGCAGTAAATAATGTGTAGAGAGAAAGCAAAGGATTAGTACTACAGCAGCACAGACAGATTGTAGAAAATTGAGGGTCAATAGAAGAACACCATAAATTCAAGGCATAAGTGTAGATATTGAAGTTAGTGTTGTGGATTGATAATTATGGTGATTATGTCATTTTGTTCAGACATTGTGGCCATTACTAGCCCTGAAGGTGTTACCACCACCTCATAACTGGCACACTAATGACAGCACGTTGATTTAATGGTGATTTTAACAAGCTTAATTAGAAGCAAGTGAATCTAAGGACGGCAATGAAAAGAGCAGGACTGCTAATGACGATAAAATCCAAACAGGATTGTATGAAAATGTATCACTTCAAGTATTTTGCACTGGTTTGACTGATGGAATTTGAAAGCAATGAAAAATGTGAATGATATTCATTGGACTAGTTGGTGGTTATTCCAATATTATGGCACCATGTTACTGCTGTAGATTGTGTCAAAGCCGTTAAAATATGCCCAGTGCTCGTGTCTGACAGAATGTCTAGTTTTCTCCTAGTTTGCATAACAAAGTAGGCTGCAAATAAAAGCTATGGTGCAATAATTAGTGAGTGGATTTGTAAGAAATGCTTCAGAACAGTGACAACTAGAACACAATGAGAAAGGTATTTTAGAAAAAAAACTGGGTTTTCATATTTAGAGATTTTCATCTTGGAATGTTTTGGTCATTTTCACATTGCTCTGCTGATATTCCAACACCAAAGCATAGTTACATAATTTATCCAACTTATTTTTACTATTCAAATATTTGAAGAAAATGTCAATATATTGACTTTCAGAAGATTTATAAGAGGCATTCAAAATAAAACAAAGAACAGAAACTTAACACAATGGCAGAGACAATGAAGTTTACAGAAAACTTACCTTGATTAATGTTTTGAGCTGAGACTGTATAAGGTGAAAAATACAATGATCAACTTTTGTCAAGTTCAGACAGTGAGAATATTGATGCACAGCGGCTCACAAAATGAATTTAATTTCAACATGTTGATTTGAGAAATAGTATTTATTTGTTTTATTTTAATAATTAAATAAATCAGCCATTTGCCCTTTTTTATTTATCAGTGTAATACATAAATTAGGAAAATTGCTTGATTACAGTCACAGCATAAAAAATGATGCTCCCATGCTGTGTGTAGTGTATGAATTTTCCTCGTTTTGTTGATCATTGAGTGTTGTTTGTGAATTGTTAACATACTGTAAATCACAGCTGATATTGCAGTGAATAATATGGAAAATAATATCTCAATCTCTGATGAAGGGTCTAGGCCCGAAACGTCAGCTTTTGTGCTCCTGAGATGCTGCTTGGCCTGCTGTGTTCATCCAGCTTCACACTTTATTATCTGTTGGTTTAGTTTGTCTGCGTATGTGTGTGCATGTGCGTGTGTGTGAGTGAGACAGTATGTACTTTTCTGGCCATGCAGATTTGAAGAAATTAAAGACTAAATACATTGGACATGGGAACAAGTTGCTGTATCTTTATGCTATGAAGAAACGAATAAAAGTCATTTTCAAATGATGCTCAATGTCCTCTGTTTTGTATTTGTGTTGCATTGCAAAATAAAGAACTGCTGAAATTTCTCTGTGAATCTAAACATTTAGTCCATGATGTAGCATCCTGAAGCAGATTATTGTATTTCAACTCGGGTTTTTTAAAAATGAAACGATGTATTATTTTGTCAGTAGTTTAGCCAAAACCAAAAAGAATATAGTACTTTCCTTCTCTTAACACTTTATATATTTTTTCCAGCTATTTCCACAACACATTTCTGAATTTAAATATTTTGTTCCATCCAAAAGACAAGTTCTGTTGTGTGGTTGTTAATGACATGGCTGTATAGCTTTGGAAACCATGGTGATATAGTGAATAGATGTAGAATTAAATGTGCAAGCAGATATACTATTTTATTCCAATGACATGCTTCCTTAAGTCATTGCAAAAATGAACAGTTCAACAAGGAAAATTCAATGAGATGCATCTTCAGAAGAAATTTTCCAGCCAGAAAGAAGAGGATCTTGCCTCAGATCCTTTTAAGACACTTTAACAGGAGTGCCATCATGGTTAAGTTCGTAGATCTCATTGAAAGTTGCCAGCTAAACATGGATGGGCAGGTCTATTGAGTGGCAGTGCAGCCAGAAGGTAATGGCTGCTGGCACACAACATGCACCTGAAGCCGAGGATGCCGTTGTGAAGCCAGTAGGATGTTTGGCCTACTGCACAAATGAATAACTTTTTTTTAATTTCAAAAACATTTGTCATTCATAAAAATCTCCTCCTATATATACATTGCCACAAATACAATTCAGTTCTGTACAATTGCATATCAAGTAAACAAACAAGCGTTTGAATTTGACTCTATCCCAACAAATCATGCACATACAATACTATATTTACATGCATTGAGGCACTAGGAGGGTCTGATATCTGAACGGATCCCCATTTACCTTCAGCAGGAAGACTTCAGACAGTGGCCTTTCCCCACTCTGCCTTGGTGGCACTATAGTGTGTCCCTCAGCACATAGTTCTGGACCTTGGGATGTGTCAGTCTGCAACACTAGGTTGAATTCAACTCCTTGTGTTGGAAGTTTCAGGCAGATCAAAGAGCATTTTTCACCAAACTGATGGTCCTGCAGGGGCATTTGATGCCTGTGTCGGTGTCTGTCATGGAGGACAGACCGTAGAGCATAGACTTCTACATTACAGAGCTGCTCAGGATAAACCCTCACAAAAACCTGTGGCATATGAACATCGCTGCTAACTGATACCAGTTAGATAGTTCATACATCTTAAACAATGGTGGGTCATATTAAAAGACATGCCTGGGCAGGTGCTTGCAATACACAGAATACTGGCTGTACTTGGCTTTGTCTGCTTGCAAACCTCAGAACATAATGTCTAACTTTAGATGTGATTCTGCAATTGGAAAGCACTTGCTGCACAATCCAGAATATTCTAAGAAATGAATATAAAATGGATCTAAAATTATCAGTCAAGCTTGTAACATGGCTCACTTACATTTGCCAGAGATAGATACATTCAAATGCAAGGGCCTGTCCCCTACAGTCAATAGGAACAAGTCCAGGAATTACAACTTTTTTTGAATTAAACGAAAATGTGAGGGATGATAGTTTCCTAGTGCACTCTGGAGAAAATCAGAGGTGACTTACCGACGAGTTGGAACCCCATTCACAAGCAATATAAAAGAACAGATTCCCGCCCGCTGTTGAATGGACCTCTTAAATATTAAGGTTGATCTTTCTCTGGACCTTCTCAGCAGCTGTAACACTGCATTCTGCACTCTGTTCTGTTACCCTGATGTGTTTGTGTGATACAATATACCTGCAAAGCACATGAGACAGTATATTTCACTGTACCTTGGTACATATGACAGTAATAAATCAAATCAAATCAAATCAAAATTGTTGTTCCCTTTGAGATTGGGTGTTCTTGTCTTTCCTGATAAATGCAGGACTAAAAGATTTGACACTTTATTGAACAACGCTCAGTTTCATACACTGCAACAGTGACTACACTTCAAAAGAATGTTATTGGTTGAGGAGCATTTTGGGATTTCTTACAGTGTAAATGCAAGCCTTTCCAGCTGTGATGTTTAAAGTGCTATCTAGTGCTATTAGGGGATACAGCCATAGGGCTGGTGTATGAAGTTAGGCTACAGATCAGTCATTATCTTATTAAATGGTGGAACAGGTGAACTCCTCTTCCTATATGTTCATTTGCCAAAATCGGCTACGTTATGAGCTGGTGGGAGAAAGGTAGATATTTTCTTTCATGAGATATACAAGAAATTATTATGTTTACTTGTAGCCGCTTTTGTCAATGCCCTGTGGCTATCTATTTGAACTTTATATTTTGCAACAGTACAGGATATAATGGACCTCCACCTGGATGAGAAAGAAGGTAACAGATTCAAGTGCCCCACAGGTCAACAGAACATTGAATACACCCTGGTGGACCTCTAGTAAATTTTATTTGATGAACCTGCTCTTATATAGGCATCAAGTTTTCACCCTGATATTCCTGCGGCTACAACAGAGGAGAAACAAACAAATGACAAGTACAGTCTCATAGAACAGGTTTGATCAAACATTAGTTTTTTTTTATCGGTTCACAAATTGCTTGCTGGTCCAGCATTTATTGCCCATCCCTAATTACCCAGGTGGCAGTTAAGAGTCAACCACACTGTTGTGGATCTGGAGTCACATATAGACCAGACCAGGTAAGGATGCCAGTTTCTTGTCCCTAAAGGACATTAGTGAACAAAACTTTTTTTTCTCTAACAATCTACAACAGATACCTGGTAATCATTAGATTATTAATACCGGATTTTTTTTATTGAATTCAAATCCCCAGGTCCCCAGAACATTACCTGGGTGTCTGGATTAGTAGTCTAGTGATAGTGCCACCAGGCCATCACCTCCCCTTGTAGCTGTGCTGCAGGAGCATGTTGCAGGCTGTCTCTGTGAAATAATTCCTGCTGTGTCCAGAAGCCTGTGTACAGTGAACCTTGTGTGAACTTTAGCAGAACCAGTGGCCAGCACTGTGGAGATCACAGCCTTAATTCAAGTTCAAATATAAATAAGGGTTCCTCCATGGGTAACCAACTTGCCATTTGTTTGAAGAAGTAATGGAAGTTGAATTGCATGCTGACAGATAAAGACTTCGTACACAACACAATATTTAGTGCTTTAGAAAACTGTTATCCAGCAGAAAACAGTAGAGCCTATTGATTGTATGTTATTTAGAGTCTCCAATTTGGCAAAGGATTGCAGTGTTCCTTACAGAGAACATACGGCAATTTGGTGCTTCTAGATTGTGACCTGATTGTTCTTGCCTCTCACTAGCTTGGATCTCTGGCATATACCTGGTAAAATGATCAGAGATTGAATTTCAATAATATTGCCAGCTTGCTTGTCAGTATATGAATTTTATTTTGAGAAAAGTTGAGGGGAAACATGCTCTCGAAAGATAAATAAAGCCAGAAAGGTATGACAGAAATTCCTATTATGTTACTTGAGGCAAGTCATATCTGACAGGGTTACAGATATGAGGCTCCAAGGAAACATCCATTTCATGGCAGAACACCTTTATTCTCAGAATAGTTTCAGAGACTACATCAGGGACCCATTCCCCAGTCTCTGTCTGAATGCAATTCAGAACGACAGCCACTCAATAGATGCAGTGATGCAATACAAGAATTATCATTAGAGGCAGACACCCTGGTGAGAGGACTGGGTGTGAATTCTTTTCTCAGATGACAGTTTTGAGGTTTCAAATTACACAACAGTAAGATGCAGCCGACTGTAACAGAAGCGGAATGGTCCTTCCAGATCTCCATGTATAGTGGCAGAGTTCTAAAGGCAGGAAAGGTAGTTTAGGAGAACTGGTTCCTTTAAGCATTGATCCTGACCAATATTACCCCTCAAAAAAACCTTAAAAATCTGATCATCATCATCATGTAGTTCTGTGTGGGACTTTGCTACTCGCAAATTGGCTGCTATATTTCCCACCCCACAGCAACATATGTACTTCAGCAGTAATAACGTGTTTTGGGCTCACCTGAAACCATGAAGGGAGCTATAGAAATGCAGACCTTCTTTTTAATTTGCAAATAGGCCATGGAGAGTCTGCTGTGAGATAGAAAAGAGAATAAAGAATAGAATATAGAATACCCTTTATTGTCACGTGTATTCAATATAAGATGCAGTGAAAAGTGTGTGCCATCACCATACATAGGCATCATTCACATTAACTTAACAACAAAATAAAAATGGTAATTTATAGAGAGCCCAACTTTCACTCCTCCTCTGCCTCTGCATGCCCCTACCAGAATCCCACTCCGGGCTTCCCAGCCCACAGCATGCTGTTTAGAATGTCCCACTCTGGCTTCCCAGTCCATGCTCTGCTGCCGCCAGAGTTCCACTCCATGAGGAGGTGATAGTCCCACTCCAGGCCTCACAGGCTGACTGACTGACTCAGCAGCCGGGCCACCTCTGAAGATATCACCACTGCTCCGGAAACCATTGAAGATGCCTCCTGCTGAACACCTCTCTTTATCAGGTAAGATTGAGGAAAAAAGAAGGGGAAGTGGGAAAAGGTAGTAGATGGAGCGTAATGTGGGAAAATGTGGGATTATTCAGTTTGGAAGAAAGAGCAAAAGACGACATTTTTTAATTGGTGAGAAACTGTTCAATTTTGGTTATCAATAGGATTTGTAGAAGAAACTCAGAGAATTGACACGTAGATACAGCAAGCCATTAAGAAAGGAAATAAAACATTAATCATCATCGAAAGGCACTTGAAGCACAAGAGTAAGGATGTCTCCCCACAACCGAATATGGCTACGGGGAGTCTAGACTTGCAGCTAAAGTGTTTACAGTTTTGTTCTCTGTATTTCAATAAAGATTATGGGCCAGACTTTACTAGGTGTAGGAATCACATAACAGATTTTTTTTGAAGGAAACAAAGTTCTGCATTCCTGAGAGGAGATTCCACTTGGGACACCTTCAGAACTGAGGTGTTGTACTTCCATTCTGGTAATTGTTTTGTAGCACAGAACCTTCCAAGGAAGCTGCTGTCAAATTGTAAATACACAGGATAAATATGATATTTGGGTTTTGGGAGGGTATGGTGCTAGATGGCTAGGGAGATAAGGTGCCAGGTAAGCAGTGTACCAAGTAGGTATGGTGCCAGGTGGGTAAGGTGCCCAAGTACCAGGAAGTGGAGCTGGCACTGAGTAAGGTGTCAGGTGAGTATATTGTCAAATGCATAGAAGGTAGGGAGTCAGGGTGGGGATGCAAAAAGGCTTAGGCCTGGTAGAGAAGGGGGCGGTTTGTCTGGTTGGGTCCATCAGAGGTGGAGTATGGAGCGTAGGTTTCGGCTCCAAGGTCCAGGTGGACAGGCCAAGTACAGTGGTGGGTAGGGCGTCACTCCCCTAGGGGGCAATGTCAAGTCAGCCTGGGGAAGAGATGGCTTGATTCGGGTCCAGGGGTTGGGGGCTGACAAGATTGATGTGTTCTCGGGGACAGAGTAGTTGGGGAGGAAGCAAGTTGAATCAGGGAGCAGGGGTGGGGATGGGAGTAGGTTGGGTCAGGGTCCAGTGGGGGAGAGGTGGGAACAGGTTAGGTGAGGGTCCAGTGGGGGAGAGGTGGGAACAGGTTAGGTGAGGGACCAGTAGGGGAGAGGTGGGAACAGGGTACGTGAGAAACCAGTAGGGGAGAGGTGGGAACAGGTTAGGTCAGGGTCCAGTGGGGGAGAGGTGGGAACAGGTTAGGTCAGGGTCCAGTGGGGGAGAGGTGGGAACAGGTTAGGTCAGGGTCCAGTGGGGGAGAGGTGGGAACAGGTTAGGTCAGGGTCCAGTGGGGGAGAGGTGGGAACAGGTTAGGTCAGGGTCCAGTGGGGGAGAGGTGGAAATAGGTTAGGTCAGGGTCCAGTGGGGGAGAGGTGGGAACAGGTTAGGTCAGGGTCCAGTGGGGGAGAGGTGGGAACAGGTTAGGTCAGGGTCCAGTGGGGGAGAGGTGGGAACAGGTTAGGTCAGGGTCCAGTGGGGGAGAGGTGGGAACAGGGTACGTGAGAAACCAGTGGGGGAGAGGTGGGAACAGGTTAGGTCAGGGTCCATTGGGGGAGAGGTGGGAACAGGTTAGGTGAGGGTCCAGTGGGGGAGTGGTGGGAACAGGTTAGGTGAGGGTCCAGTGGGGGAGTGGTGGGAAGAGGTTAGGTGAGGGTCCAGTGGGGGAGGGGTGTGAACAGATTAGGTCAGGGTCCAGTGGGGGAGGGGTGTGAACAGATTAGGTCAGGGTCCAGTGGGGGAGGGGTGGGAACAGGTTAGGTCAGGGTCCAGTGGGGGAGGGGTGGGAACAGGTTAGGTCAGGGTCCAGTGGGGGAGTGGTGGGAACAGGTTAGGTGAAGGTCCAGTGGGGGAGGGGTGGGAACAGGTTAGGTCAGGGTCCAGTGGGGGAGGGGTGGGAACAGATTAGGTCAGGGTCCAGTGGGGGAGGGGTGGGAATAGGGTAAGTGAGAGACAAGTGGGGGAGCGGTGGGAACAGATTAGGTCAGAGTCCACTGCAGGGGGTTGGTTAGAGATGCCAACAGGCCAGATCAGGGTCCACTGCAGGGTGGAGGGTGGTGAGAAGTGCCAACAGGGCAGATCAGGGGCCACTTGCGGAGTGGAGGGTGGTGAGAAGTGCCAACAGAGCGTGTCACGGTCCAGTGTTGAGGGGAATATGGGGGAAGGTTGAAGTTCACCAGGTGTGGTGTCAGATCAGGTCTGGCAAGGGGTTAGGTCAATTGGATCTGGCCTGGCTTGGCAAGGGTGAAAGTGGGGTTATGTTCTAGGGTCAGGGTGGTGTTAATGGGGGGTGAGGTGGTAGTATTCCAGGTGGGGGTCCGGTCACCAAGGACTGTCAGGTCTAGGGGTGTAAGGTGTCTACGGTAGGTGTTGTTATTGGTGTGTGCAGTTAAACATGAGTTATGTTAAATAGTTATTCTGAACTTAGATTATGCATCTCATACTTACATTTCTATTTTCCTTAATTTTATGTCACCCTTGCAAAGTCTCTGATTTAAATGGAGACTTTCAGAAGATTTCAGGTCCGGAGGAAGTGCCCAATGGAAAATTCAATTTCCCAGACATTTCCTTCAAAGTCTGCTGCACCCATGCAGGGTCTCCACTCACAAATTCTATCTGGGCTGCAATAACAACTCTGACCATCAGAAAAGTTGTGTTTTAAAGTGTGCTAGAAGTTCTAAAGAAAGTATGAACAGCTTATAGAAGATGGCTGATGGATAGTATTATGATCAGCTTAGGGCAGATGAAATGACTCTTCTCCTCATCCCAGTCCTGGGATGGCAATAACAGAATCAATTTAATTTTTATGTATTGAAGTATGAGATATTACCAATTCAGTATGTACTTAATTATGTGTAGCTCAGTCTCAATAAATGCACCAGTCAGATTCCTTGAGTTAAACAACAGTTAGTTTTATCACTAAAACTCTCTTGGGTAAAAGTACAGAAAATTATTAAAATGTAAAAATATGTCCTGGCTGAAACAATACATCCACATGCACAGGCAAAACACAAGCTACAGGGTAACATTTTTTGTGTGGCATGAATTCTGCATTCATTAATGTCTTCATTAAGATGGTATGCAGGTTGGCATACAGTAGATTTCTGCAGTAGCACATCAGATACCATTTGGGACACAGTGTTCCAACAGCAGATTTTAGTAGGCCAATTTTGCATCCATCCTCTTTTCCAGAAGGATATTTAGGAACTCAGAATCTTGCAGTTAAAATTGAAGCTTTGTTCACTTTTATGGAACTGTTAAATATAAATATTGCTCCCTCCTCAGATTACAATTAGTTTCCTCCACAGTTTAGAAACATGAGTCTTCCATTTATATGAAAGGCACAGTTAAACTGGAAAGTGTGCAAAGAAGATTTACGAGGATGTTGCCAGGACTAGTAGGTCTGAGTTATAGGGAGAGGTTAGCCAGGATAGGACTTCATTCCTTGCAATGTAGGAGCATGAAGGTTGACCTTATTGAGGTTTATAAAATCATGAGGGGCACAGATAGGATGAATGCATAGAGTCTTTTTCCCAGGGATGGGGAATTGAAAACTTGAGGGCATAGGCTTAAGGTGAAAAGGATAGATTTAGGAAGGACCTGAGGGACAACTTCTTCACACAGAGAGTGATGCATATATGGAATGGGCTGCCAGATAAAGTGGTTGAGGCAGGTACAATAGCAACGTTTTAAAACATTTGGATAGTTACATGGATGACAAGGGTTGAGAGGGAACCGGACCAAATACAGGCAGTTGTAACTAGCTGAGTGGGCACCACGGTCAGCATCGATATGTTTGGGCCTAAGGGCCTACTTCAATGCAGTTATTACTCTATGACTCTATTTAAGGTAGAGATGAGGAGGATTTCTTTCTTTCAGAAAGTCTTTGGAATTCTCTTCCACAGATAATATTGGAAATTGGCCCTTGAACATATTAATGGCTGAGCTAAATGGATTTTTGATTTAGATGGCAGGTTATGGGGCGAACAGGCAAGAAAGTGGAGTTAAAATTACAAACAGATCAGCTATGATCTCATTGAATGGGGGAGCAAATTTGATGGTTCTAAAGGCCCAATCCTGCTCCTATTCTTCTCTTCTTATGATTTTTATTTTGACCCCTGGTTGCTGATTCACTTGCCAGAGAAAGGCAAGCCCTGGTCCTCATAATTTTGAATATTCCTATTAGGGCTCCATTTAACGGTCTCTGCTCTGAAGCGAAAAGTATTGATATGAGAAGGTTTTGACATAAAAAACACAGCAAGTAGAATCAGTCCGGGTGGAAATTAGAAGTAGCAAGGGATTAGAAAATACTTACAGTATTCATTTATGTTTTGCTAAAAGTAGTTATACCATTCAACAGGACATTAAACAAGAAATTATTGGAACTTGTAACACAGGCAGTATAATGGTTATGGGTCATATTGATCTTCATATAGGCTGGGCCAATAAAATTGACATAGATGGCCTGAAAGTTAAGGCTTATAGAACATTTTAGGGACAATATTCAGGAGCAGTAAAACTATTTCTGATTCATTAATGTGCAATGAGACTGTATTGATTTGTAATATTGTTGGAAGGATCCATTGGGAAATAGTGATCGCAATATAATTGTATTTCTCATTAAGTTTGAAAATGATACACTTCAGTCACATGAATCCTAAATAAACAAAGTCGGTTCAAAAGGGGTGAGGGAGAGCTGACTGTGGTTTATTGGCAAAAAACAAACATAAATGTGTTGTCATAATTAAACAGTGGGAAACATTTAAAAAACAATTCAAGATGTTTAGCAAAAAAGGGAATCCATTGAGAAACAAAAGCTCATTGAGAAAGAGGCATTCATGGCTTGCTAAGGAGATTAAAGATAGTACTAACTCAAACGAAGAGGCTTATAATTATGTAAAGAATAATTACAAGTTTAAGAATTGAAACTGTTCTAGAAACCAACAAAGGACCAACAGCAAGTTGACAAACAGGAAAAATAGAATATGAGAGCTATCTAGCCAAGAATATAAACGGAAATTGCAATCACTTCTATAAGGTGTATAAAGAGGAAAGAGAATGATTGAGGTTAATGCAGGTCCCTGGGAAGCAGAAACAGGGTAAATTTAATGAGGAATGAGGAAATGACAGAGATATAAAACAAATATTTTACATCTGTTTTCGCATTAGAAGGCACAAGTTATATATCTGAATGAAAGGATAATCTAGGGATTAATAAGTGTAGGGAAATTATGGTACTTAATATCAGCAGAGGAAAAACTACTGGATAAACTAAAGCGGCTAAGATGTGACAAATTCCTGTGAGTTGATGGCTTATATTCTAGGGTTCTAAAAGAGATTATTGTGGGGATAATGACTACACCAGCTATGAATTTCCAAAATTCTCTAGATTCTGGAAAGGTTCCAGCAGGTTGAACATTAGCAAATGTAATGTTGCTGTTTAAGGAAGGAGGGAGAGAAAAAAACAAGGAAAACTATAGACAGTTATCCCGATATCAGTCATTGTGAAGTACTGGGATCTACCATTAAGGAAATGTTAATGATGCACTTAGAAACATGAAGTATGATTGGATAAAGTCAAAATGGTTTTATGAAAGTGAAATCCTGTTTGACAAATTTATTAGAGTTCTTTCGAGGAGTTGAGCCTTTGATTTGAGTTTTTTTAGGACTTCCTTTCAATGTTTGTTATCCTATTCAAAAGGTCTACTCTCCAAATTTTTATTGGAACATTTTCTGAAGGGACTTAGAAAGTACGCTGCAGTACCTTAGGCATGTCCTCTACCTCAACAAGACTTCCTTTTCTGGCTTCAGTTTAAAATTTCTACAATTATCCATTTCATAGAATCATAAAATCCTTACAGTGTGGAAACAGGCCCTTCGGCCCAACAAGTCCACACCAACCCTTGGAGCATCCTACTCAGACCCATCCCTCAATAAGCCACCTAATCTACACATCCCTGAACTCTACGGGCAATTTAGCATTGCCAAACCATCTTGCCTGCACATCTCTGGACTGTGGGAGAAAACCAGAGCACCTGGAGGAAAACTTATGCAGATGCGGGGAGAATGTGCAAACTCCACACAGCCACCCAAGGCTGGAACTGAAACCCCCTCCCTTGCGCTGTGAGGCAACAGTGCTAACTACTGTGCCACCGTGTCATCATAAAGAAAGCTTTCCATCATTATATTTACTTTTGAAATGCTTACAAAAGATTTTTGGATTCCTCCTTACGTAACCCACTGTTTACTCACAGAAAATTGTTTTTTGCATAAATTGTGCCTTGTATTTGTAATAAATCTCTCTAAATTTAATTTTAATTTTTTTGTCATTTCATGAATTTTACCTTTGGATGCCCATCTTCTCTCCTTTGTGGAATATGCTTGACTTGTACCACAAATATCTCCAACGTTAAACCTGTGCATTTAATTCATCGACCTGATTCGTAACAACACTTCTGATATAAATATTTTTGTTTTTAATGTTTCTAATCAAAGCTTTTAATGTTGAGGTTTTCCTCTTGGGACGACCACATCAGAAAATTTAATGGCTGGAACTGAAAGATAGTTTTCTTTAGGTTCTGGAAGAAGAAGATTTGTCACATGCATGTAGTCTAATAGCGTGCTGGTCATCTTTCCTTCTCTCCTCCATATAATTCCTTTCCCTTCTGTACTTTGATCTGCCACTGTTTGTTTGTTTTGTATGCACATTTTCTCTCCACTGCAGCTTTATCCTGATGGATTTCCATCAACCAAGTTAATTTCAACTTTTGTAATTAGCAATTCCCAGGAAGGACATTAGTCCCAATGCTCTCGAGGCACAATCTGTCTGGAGTCTAATGAAAAGCCAACTCTGCTATCCTTTGTTGAGTGGTTTTATGGTCACATCAATGAAGTTGGGTTCAAGACAGATAAGTGAGGGAACGAAAGATAAAGCCCAGCCTTTAGGCTTGGACTTTTTATAATCCTGTTTATTACACATAAAGACTAAATACTACATGACATTCAGAAATAAATCACTCTCTAATTTTGTTATTACATTATCAAAAGACTGTTCTATCAAGACTAACATCTAATGCTCCTCCACATGCATCCTTGCATGTGTTTCTAACATCAATATGGTTAGATTCAAAACTTCTGGCTTTATCTCAACTATACCCATACTGTACTACTTATGCCCAGTGAGGAGCAGCTCTGTGACATCACCACAAGTTTTGTACCATGCTCTTAAACCCGTATGCAATATGCTCCTGCTCCCATTTCTTCCAATTCATCCCAGACCTCATTCAACATCCATGTCTTGATTACTTACTCTGTTTTTCTGTTTTCCATTTCTGCCCTACTGTTCAACTCCCCACACTGAGTCTCAGATGATCCTGAACAGCACCATAAGAGACACACGGCATTTGTGACAATACTTTAGAAAGTAGCATAAAAATTGACAGTGTTACTAAAAAGTATTCTGAATTGATATTGCATATAGTCCCTATGTTAAGAGACAGTAGGTTACTCTTTAACATGACATGTTCCTCATTGATGGTTTGGAGATTGAGCAGTGGAGAAAAAAAAAACCCTAAGAACATTACAGGACATTTTTTTTGCTGCTATTAGTACACTGCTCTGGAATCTGTCTTACAGTTACTATTATCAGTCATGCTACACAAACAATAGGTTTATTCTTAGCAAATACATTTAATGGGTTAAATCACCTTTGAAAGAAGTGGTGGGACAGGATGGGGGGCGGGTGCGGGTGGTGGGGCAAATTTTCTTCATCCAGAAGCCAAATAAAATTGTATTTCTGTTTCAGCCATTAAACTTTCTGATGTGGTTGCCCCAAAGGGCAAAATTCAGCATTAAAAGTTTTGATTGAAAACATTTCCTAGTGGAGTACACTTGCCGTGGTGCATCACTGACCTGCAGTTTTAACTTAAGCTCCTACCAACTGTCTTTTGTTATTCAAACTTATAGCCATTGCATATGTTTAAAAATAAAGTTGCAGGAGGTGTACTAAAGATGGATTGACTGCTTTTGGGTCAGAATTTATTTCATCTTATCAAATTTTCAAATTTGAAAAGCTAGTCAATCCTAGATCCAGGTAAATTTCTTAACCCGAAGGCATCCCACTTTCAAAATCTCCAGTCAAATGATCGACTCAAATATGTTTTACTGCCTTTGGTTTTCAGATCACATGTCCACAATAAATATTAAAATATTAACATTGAATTTGACAGGATTTATTAAGAACATTAATCTTTTTGGAGTATGTTTAGTATGCTATGTGTTCCTAAAGGAAAATTTGGTTAAGTACATATGTATAGATCCTGTTATCGTGTCACCATTCAGGCCATTCTTCCTTGCATGTCATGACAAGGATGATATAAAAACGATGGCACAGGGGTTTAGTATCAATCTAGAGTCTGAAACTGGTCCCTGGATCTTTAACATGTCCTGACTCCAGGCTACGTCTAGTATTGTTGTAGAGAGCCTATCTTTAAATGCCGACCCCCCCCAAATGAACAATGGTGAGCCTGGTGTTCAGTTAGAGGCAAAGAGCTCTGGGAGCGGGCAGAAACTGATTCCAGGTCACCATTCACAAAAGGGAAGCAGCAAACATGCCTCTGCTTGCTGCTGCCTCACCCAACAGCTGGAGGGAGGAGATCTGAGAAGGCCAACAGCTTTGTAGTACAAAGAATTGACCAAACAATGAACAGACCTGTAGTGGACCCATTTTTCCCAAAACTTGCATTGAGCAGCAGCGTGACTTAATGTCTTCCCGCACTTCACCAACAACTGTGCACTAATGTGCACCCAGAGAATATGGTTTTGTCAATTTGAAAATCAACTCCTGGCCCTCTCCAGCCTGTTAACAAGCTTCTCAAGGAGCTTAATGGACAATTAATTGGACTTGAGCAGATTTCTGGCTCCTCACTGGCCCTTCAAACATAGCAGCATTTCCCAGAGCTGTCTGGACACTAGCATGCCATCCGGGTGCACTGCTTTGAAACTGGGCCCATGCCAACCTCAAACCTTGGACAATGGAAAATCAAGTCCCTGAAGTCTTGCTCTCACTACTTGTGTCTTGAATCAGCAGATGTGGCATTGTCTTGTCAGACATTTCACTTGTAAGCTTTGAGTGAGCTGGACTGAATTGGCCTAACAAGTATAGCATGATGAAGTGATGTAAAAAAGATGGTATATGTGGGGAGTTCACAAATTGGCATGACTAAGAAAATGCAATCCGAAGCTGAGGCCCTAACAATTACTGTTTGGAAGATTCAGAAATTCAATCACTGTACTTTAGATGCTAGGGGTAAGAGTTTATTCCTATAAGTCACAGTACCAAAGCAAAAAAAAAGCTTTGTTATATAAAATAATGTTTGATTGGAACTGGTTAGTATTTAATTAGAAATCTTTGTTGAAGTAACAGGGAGGCAATAGCTATATTGTAGAGGCGGGGTTTAATGAATATTTGGATGAGTCTGAGGTAAACTGTGACCCCAGTATTGATGACAGCTAATAGGAACTGCAGATGCTGGAGAATCTGAGATAACAAAGTGTGGAACTGGATGAACACAGCAGGCCAAGCAGCATCTTAGGAGCAGGAAAGCTGACGTTTCGGGCCTGGACCCTTATGATGCTCCTAAGATGCTGCTTGGCCTGCTGTGTTCATCCAGCTCTACACCTTGTTACCCCAGTATTGCTGTCTGCCAGAAGTTTGGAATCTGTACTCCACAGGACATGCTGCTCTGTCACCATGCCATCGTATACAGATTGTTAGTAAACATTGTTCAAAAATAATGCCGAAGTCTGCTCTGAGTTCTGATGAAGAACCAAAGGCCCTATCCTGGAATATGGTAGCAGCCATGGAATCTAAGACAGCGCTGTCTTTTTTGGAGGAATCTTAAGAATCATAAGGCATGATTGAATGACCATGAAGCAAGGTTGAGGGACCATGAGACAAACAATGAGAAAGAAGACTCAGAATACCATGGCTTAATGGCTTGCTCAAAATCAGGTAAGGTAGGTGAAGCTTTACCTAAGTTGAGGTAAAATGACGTATATTCTGAAATGACAGCATTTCTGTGCCAACAAAGAATCACTGTCCTTTTCAAAGCTCTTCAGTGCTGTTGAATTCAAGACCATTACATGCATTTAGATGGCAGTTGTGGATAACTCATTTCCACAGGAATAGAATGACCTCAGGTCTCTATCTGAAGCAGCGCCGACTCCAGGTCAGTACATTTCCTAATCACAAGGAGCCCATTGCTGAGGAGGTGATGAAGCAATAACAAGGACACCGGAGCAACTCTTACTGTGTTGCCTGACAAGTTACAATGTCTTCGTACCTTCAGCCAACTTAAATCAACCTCCATGGTTTGGGAGGTCACAGTCTTTCAATTAAATGTGTATTGAAGCAATATTTAATTATGATTACAAAGATATTAAGGAATCTTTTTATGGATTGCAGAATCAGAAAAAAAACATTATTGAATTGGCAAGCATGTGTCTGATTAAATCTTTTCCAACAGCTACCTGATATTCTAGTCAAGGTAAAATACACTTCATGCTAAGATTTCATACCAACATACCAGAGCACTCCTCCCACCTTCCACCCTGCCCCCATTCCGTTTTTCCCTGAATAAAATGTCTTAACCAAAATCTAATTCTCATGTGTGAACAGAAGATAATGATCATTTTCCATTTTTGTAGAATTACCTCTGCATCTCCAGAAAAGTGTGCTTTCCATTAAAGAAGATTGGGCAACATTCTTAAAGACCTGGAAAGATTATAAACTGCGAGGAAGACAACACAGAACTTCAAAATTACACTGATGAATTGGTGGAATGCGAAGGTAGCTGGCAGATGCAGTTCAATATAGAATGACAAAATGGTCACAGAGACAGTACAGATGTGGTGGAGTTAATGACCTCCTTCTGAGCAATAGCAATTCTGTGTTTCTATGATCTTGTGAAAATTTCCCACCATTTTCTGTATCTACTGTAGTTTCATCCCAACAGGTTTGGATGATGATTTGTGAAGCACTTCTCCAGCTTTTCCAAAAGTTTGATCAGTTTTATGTACTCCTCTAGATGTATTTGAAGAGCATGAACCTATTTCTTCAGAGATTCCTGACCAGGAGGCACATCCTAGGAGTAAGCCTGAAAACATGTTTTTATCAGGACCAGTTCCATCATTTCAGAAAGAAATCCTCAGGTACCTGACTCTTCAGGCTTATTGCTGTCTATCAAGATCTCTCCGATAAACCTCCAGATCAGAGAGAGCAGAATTCTTCATGTGCTGCCAGTTTATGAGATTGACAGTGTTCATAAAGAAGTACAGCATGTGACTAGTTAAGATGTAATGGACGTTCCAGTAGTTTCAGCTTTGCAAGGTGGTTGCAATGATCTTTCAACTGACAACCGACAGAATGAGGCTGATGAGGTTTTATGCAATTACACTGTACAGCCAACACTGCACATGTAGTAAAACTCTTCAGCCAAACTGAGGCACAGGAATGACACTTGCACAGTTGAATGAGGGCCTAGACAGTTCTTTATTTTCTCCCAGTGTCCCAGACATACTGTCAGAAAGAACAACACTCAAAACTGAAGTTCCTCTCAATTGTCTTTTTATCCAGAATGCTTTGCAGTATCTACTGCTGCGGTCTCGGTAGTCCAGACTTCAAATCTTCCAATGTGAGCAGTAAATTCTTATGTGATTCTCATGGTCCTTGTGTGAGTCTTATGAAGAAGTGAATCTAGGGTCGGCCATCTTCCTGTTGGTTCATTCCTATCTTCATCCTAAACTTGTGAATGTGGTGCAGGGGCCTTGAGATATCGTAGAGTCAAAGAGATGTACAGCACAGAAGCAGACCCTTTGGACTCACTCGCCCACACCGACCAGATATTCTAAACTAATCTAGTCCCATTTGACAACACTTGGCCAATATCCCTCTAAACCTTTCTTGTTCATATACCCATCCAGATGCCTTCCAAATATCACAATTATACCAGCCCCCCAACACTTCCTCTGGTAGGCCATTCCATGCACGCACCACCCGCTGCATGAAAAAATTGCCCTTCTGTCCCCTTTACATCTTTATGTCATTGTACAGCTGAGTGGTCATGTCTCTCAGCTCTTTTTCAATGGTATAACTTCACCATGCAGTGGCCCTCCATTGTCAGATTTTCCCTTGAATATTAGGTATTGTGAAAGAGATAAAATGAATGGGCATCCAATCAAATAGAAGGTGGATCCCCCTCAAAGAGCACATCATTCTGATGTGGCAATCCACTGGTAACCAATGCTTTCAGTACAATGATGTTTGGGATGTTACTAATCCTATTGTTTTCATTTCAGCTGCTGGAAGTACAGTTCCAGGCCAATGGCAGACCATTACCCTCCCACACCATTTCAAATAACTGGATCAACATGAACTGTGAGACCATCATCGTACTTGAATCTGTGAACAACAGATTTTGGGGTATGATGGTGGTGTTGGAAATACATTCCATTAAGTGGGAATCCATCCAGTTAAATGTTTCTACCAGTAATGTCAAAAAAAGTAATTTTATGCAATGTTGGAAATGGAGAGAGTACTGGGCGGAAATATAGAGAAAAAGGTTAATTAATATGTAGCTGAACCTCTAGGGTAAGTTGCGATATAATGTAACCTCAGCATTCATGTCCTGCGAAACGATTGGATCTTATGCAGTCCAGAGTGTACTGCTGTGTAGCCTTACCATGTGCACAGACTGTTAATAAACATTGTTTAATAGTAAACTCAAAACCTGGGCTAAGCCAAAGAATCTATAATAGAGCGCCTAACACGTAAGACTGCTCTTTCTGAAACGAGTACTTGAAACTG
The DNA here is from genome assembly GCF_030684315.1 of Stegostoma tigrinum. Lineage (NCBI taxonomy): Eukaryota > Metazoa > Chordata > Chondrichthyes > Orectolobiformes > Stegostomatidae > Stegostoma > Stegostoma tigrinum. The sequence continues at coordinate 24,564,948 of NC_081382.1, forward strand.
GCACAGAGAATGCCCATCTAAACCGCCCCATCAGCTAAAATGTCTCCACTAACATTTTTCATTATCGAATACAATGAATAGCACTACCATTGAGTCAATTCCTTGGTACTATCTGACCATAATTAACGTGCTGTTGAAAAGCATTTTAGAATGTTATTGCTGCATGTGACCCTGATGAAGATTTTCTTGCAACAAAATGATACTTGGATTTTTGTTACTCAAAACCTGTGATTTAGGCCCTCAACTTGGGCAGGAATGTAGCAATAATTTCATTTATGTTGGAGCTCCTTACTATCCGATGTCATGGTTGCAATGTTTCTAGACACTATTGTAAGTGAAATGGTCAATGCCTCACCCTGGACAAATATTTAAAAGCGGCAACAAATACAAATTTCTCTAAAATGACATAAACTAAAAAATTGGGCCTGGAGGATTTGCAAAAACAAAACTATAGTGATTTTAATTTTTAAAAAAATGTGTGAAACATTTTAGTTTCAGGAGCAGTTGATTCCAGTTGAATGTGAGACTGAAAGGAAAATGCATGACTGTTCTTTTTACGAGACACGTGCCTAATGAAATAATTTCAAAAATGTTGTCGGCAAACCACAAAATCTTTTGACTTTTATTTAATTTTTCATATTCAGCACATTTTGGAATGTGTTCGCTTGCTTTGACAAAATGAGTAAAATTCAAAATTACTTCCCCGTTCACCCCCTCCGAACAAAAGAACACCATTTTTCACAGCTTTTATGAGTTACTTGTAAAAAGCAGTTTCCTTTATTATATAAGCTGTTAGTTGGATAACATATGATTCAATCCCGTCCTAGCAGCCACAGCTTAATGCCAGACTAGTAGCTTTGTGCATTTTTTTTTACTGCTACACATTCTGCTACTTTCTTTATGGTTGCCTGTATCAAATTAAAAAAAGATAAAATAGAAAGCAAGCCAGTTAAAGGATTTGTTGTCAAAACGTTACTGACGATCCCTGTCATACGCAGCAGCAATGCTTTGGAATAACCACTGGACTGCTTGTTGCCACGCGATTTCTAGAATGGAAGTCACTTCCTTTGTTTCCAAAAACAAAATGAGAGCAATTCTTTGTCTTGTTGTAACACTCTGTCACAGCATTCGCCTCTGTTAATTTTGTAGTGGAATGGAAAATATCAGCCTCTTTCCCTGCCTCCTCAGTTAACCACTCCTCCCACCTCCCACGCTGCCCCCTACTCTGTTTTCTCCTGCATAAACTGTCTTAACCAAAATCTAATTTTCATGTGTGAATTGAAGATGATATATTGTATCTGGGTGTTACAAAGTCAATGTGATAAACATAAGCAGACCGCAAAGGATTGCTGCTTCCGGTTTTGTTTTTGGGACAGTTGCTTGCTAGGAACCATTTCAGTCCATGCAACTCTGTCAGGACAGACAGGCTATGTGGCTCTGACATGGGAACAGCTGGGCAATTAAAATGCAGTGATAACCAGCTTCTTTCCTCTTCATACACCTTCCTGCAGATTAAACTTCAAATTCAGGCACTGCTGACTCTGCACAATCATTGGGCTTGGATGGGAGGAACTGTAATGCACATAGGTCTGGGATTGAGGGGCCCAAAGGAGTTATTAATATCTCTGGAGTTGTTGCAGAATGCTCAATTCCTCGATGACGGTTCCTGCTGTTGCCCTAATGACTGGTGCTGCCGAGACTCTCAGAATGCTCCAGGCTGCTCCAAGAGCTGTGTTTGTGATCAGTAATTTATGATGATAAGTATGAGTTCGTTAGCCAGCTGTCTGGAGTTTCATTTGTGCGAGAGTAAGACATGGCAGAAGTGAAATTCCTGTCTACGCTAATTTCACACCACCCAACCCCCAGAAAATGGGCAAACTGATAAATGGAATGGCACGAAAATGGAAAATAATGTTGACACAGGCTTAGTGCTGTCATGACCATCCTTACCCATTAATGATTGGCAAATGTTTTGGAAATGTATTAAACAGCCATTGTTTCTTTTCTTCTTAAATGTTATATGAGATTGGGTTATGTGTATTGAATTTATGGATCTATGGAATCGAATAGTTTAGCACAGAAGGTGCCCATGTGGGTATTGCAGCTGTGATAACTTCACCCAGAAATAACTGCTCAAATCCCATTTTACTGCACTGTTCCTTCCATATTTTCAACAGCCAAGTGCTTACTTTACTCTTAAATGCCATGGTTGATCTGGTGTGAGAGGGCCTGGGGCTGATCATGAGGATGAATGTTGGCTGTTCACTTGGGAATATGAGGTACCTGAAGTGAGGGGAATTATCAGGAGTAAGGTATGCTGATTGAAGGTGTGCTATATGGGTGCATACCAGGCTAGTCACAGTGTTTTTTTTCTATTCAGTTGTGGGATGTGGGCATCACTGTTTGGGCCAGCATTTCTTGCCCATCCCAAATGTCCTTGAAAAAGTGATGGTAAGCTGTCTTCTTGAACCACTGCAGCCCACCAGCTGTAGGTTGACTCGCAATGCCATTAGGGAGACAATTTCAGGATTTTGATGTAGCAACATGAAGGAATGGTAATATATTTCCTAGTCATGATCGTGAGTGGCTTGGAAGGGAACTTGGAGGTAGTGGTGTTCCCATATTTCCGCTGCCCTTGTCCTTCTACGTAGGAGTGGTCGTGGGTTTGGAAGGTGCTTTCTGAGGATCTATAGAGAATTTCTGAAGAGCATTTTGTAGGTAGTACACACTGCTGCTACTGAGCATCGGTGGCCGAGGGAATGGATTCTTGTGGATGTAATGCTAATCAAGCGGCTGCTTTGTCCTGAATGGTGTCAAGCTTCTTCAGTGTTGTTGGGGCTGCACCCATTCAGGCAAATGGGGAGTATTCCAGCACACTCTTGACTTGTGCCTCGTAGATGGTGGACAGGATTTGAGGAGTCATGAGGTGACTTACTTGGCACAGTATTCATAGTTTCTGGCCTGCTCCTGTAGCCACTGTGTTTATGCGGCGAGACCAGTTGAGTTTCTGGTCAATGGTAACCCCCAGGATGTTGAAAGTGGGAGATTCAGTGATGGTATTACCATTGTCAAGGGGTGATGGTTGGATTGTCTCTTATTGAAATGGTCATTGGATGGCACCTGTGTGGCATGAATGATACTTGCCACTTGTCAGCCCAAGCTTGGGATATTGTCCAGATGTTGTTGCATTTGAACATGGACTGCTTCAGTGCCTAAGGAGTCATGAATGGTGCTGAACATTATGCAATCATTGGTGAGCATCCTCACTTCTAACCTTATGATGGAGGGAATGTCACTGATGAAGCAGCTGAAGATGTATGGGCTGAGGACACCACCCTGAGGAACTCCTGCAGAGATGTGCTGGACCTGAGATGATTGACCTCAACAACCACAACCATCTTCCTATGTGTCAGACATGACTTCAGCCACTGGAGCATTTGCCCCCTGATATCTATTGGTTCCAGTTTTGCTCCGGCTCCTTGATGCCACACTCAGTTGAATGCAGCCTTGATGTAAAGGGCTGTCACTCTCACCTCACCTCTGGAATTCAGCTCTTTTATCCATGTTTGAACCAAGGCTGTAATGAGTGCTGAGTGGCCCTGGCAGAATCTAAACTGATCAGGTGCTGCTTGATAGCACTGTTGATGATACTTGCATCACTTTACTGACGATCGAGAGGAGACTGATGGGGCAGTAATTGGCAGGGTTGGATTTGTCCTGCTTTTTGTGTACAGGACATACTTGGGCAATTGTCCAAATTGTTGGGTAGATGCCTGTGTTGTAATTGTACTGAAACAGCTTGGCTAAGGGAGCAGCAAGTTCTGGAGCACAATTCTTCAGTGCTATTGGTGGAATGTTGTCAGGGCAATTAGCCTTTGCAGTATCCAGTATCTCCAACTGTTTCTTGATATCACGAGGAGTGAATCGATTTGGCTGAAGACTGGCATCTGTAATGCTGGGGACCACTGGAGGAGGCTGAGACGGATCATCCACTCGGCACTTCTGGCTGAAGATTGCTGTGAATACTTTAGCCTTATCTTTTGCACTGATGTACTGGGCTCTTCCATCATTGAGGATGGGGATATTTGTGGAGCTTCCTCCTCCAGTGAGTTCTTGAATTGTCCACCACCATTCATGACTGGATGTGCCTGGATTGCAGAGCTTAGATCTAATCCGTTGGTTGTGGGATCACTTAGCTCTGTCTATCACTTGCTGCTTTTGCTGTTTGGTGTGCAGGTAGTCCTGTTTAGTGGAATCACCAGGTTAATACCTCATCTTCAAGCATGCTGGGTGCTGCTCCTGGCATGTCCTCCTGCACTCTCCAGTGAACCAAGATTGATCCCCTGGCTTGATGGTAATGGTTGAGTGTGGGATATGCTGGGTAATGAGGTTACGGATTATGCTGTGGTACAATTCTGCTTCTGTCGATGTCCCACAGCGTCCCACAAATTGCTAGTCCTGAGTTGTTAGATCTGTTTGAAGTCTGCCCCCTTGAGCACAATGATAGTGCCACTCAACACAATAGAGATTGTTTTTAACGTGAAGGTGGGACTTTGTCTCCATAATGACTCTGTGGTGATCGCTCTTACAATACTGTCGTGGACAGATACATTTGCAGCTGGCAGATTGTAAGGATGAGGCCAAGTATATTTATTTCACTTTCGCATTCCCTCACCATCTGCTGCAGATCCAGTCTGGCAGATATGTCCCTTAGGGCCCAACCTGCTGCTGCTGAGCCAGTCTTGGTGGTATCTTGAAATCCCCCAGCCAGAGAACATTTTGCCCCTTTGCCCCCCTCTCAGTGGTTCCTCCAAGTGTTGTTCAACATGGAGGAGTATCAATTCATCAGCTGAGGGAGGATGGTACCTACTAATCAGTAGGCAGTTTCCTTGCCCATGTTTAACTGAAGCCATGGTACTTCACGGGTTTTAGAGTCAATATTGAGGACTCCTAGAGCAACTCCCTCCCAACTGTAACGCACGGTGCCAGACCCCATGCTGGGCCTTTCCTGCCGGTGGGACAGAACATATACAAGGATGGTGATGGTGGTGACTGGAACATTGTTTGCAAGGTATGATTCTGTGAGTATGACCATGTCAGGTTGTTGCTTACCAAGTCTGTGAGACAGGTACCCCAATTTTGGCACTAGCTCCCAGATGTTAGTGAGGAGGGTCGACAAGGCTGTTTCTGCCATTGGGTTTTCTGGTGCCTAGGTTGATGCCAGGTGATCATTTCCTCGAGACTTTGTAGCGACTGGTACAACTGAATGGCTTGCTAGGCTATTTCAGAGGGCAACTGAGAGTCAACCACATTGCTGTGGTTCTGAAGTCACGTGTAGGCCAGACCAAGTGAGGGTGGCAGCGTTCCAGTAAAGTTCAATGCAAACTCAATGAGCAGCACCTCACCTATCAACAAGGGACTTTACAATCTTCTGGGCTCACCATTGAGTTAATTTCAGACTGCCTTTGGCCCCAAAAATTTGAGTTCCTTTTCCCTTCCCCGTTTTTGCAGACTGCAGTTGTAGAACCAAATATCACAAGTCCTAAAATGGCCATACCTAGATTCCCTAAATATTGGCATCAGGCCCGAGTGTAGAATGATGTCTAAAGATCCTAAAACCCTTCCCCCGGAACAGGACAAGGCCACTATCCCATAAAGTGAGTGAGGTTTGTAACTTTTAATTTTACAGTTCTGTGCCCCTTCATCCTTCATGTATTTTTTAATAGATTTGAATGGCATGATACAATATTAAGATACAAAGAAACACTGTAATTGTGACTAGTTCACAATAACAATCAGAAATGTTGAAAAAATGACAAGTCAACTGTTGAAAATAGAGTAGTTAATGTTTTGGGTGGGATTGTTTTTCAGAACCTATTAATATCAGAATTTGGCTAATATTGATAAAATGAATATTTAGTATAAGATTAGTCTTCCGCAAAGTGCAGTTCAAAGCTGCATTGTGTTGACTGATATGAATTTAAATTTATGCTTTGTGAATTCTTATCAAATTGTTTTGTCCACTATTTTCATTAATCTGTTTATTTGGAATGTATTAGTGTTTCTGTTAAAATACAGATGAAAAGATTTGCATTCCAAAGCATTAAGCATTTGTACCCAATCTTTGTGTAGTCTCATTCCAAAGGTTTCTTGTTAAAGCTTCATTAAGCATTAAGTCATAGAGTCATACATCATGGAAACAGACCTTTCAGTTCAACCAGTCCCTGCTGAACATAATCCCAAACTAAACTACTCACACCTATCTGCTCCTGTCCTATATTCCTCCAAACCTTTCCTGTTTATATATCTATCCAAGTGTCTTTTAAATTTTGTCATCCACCACTTCCCCAGGAAGTTCATTCCACACGTGAACCACCCTCTGTGTAAAAGAAATGTCTGTCATGTCTTTTTTAAATCACTCTCCTCCACATCTCTCTGTAAAGCAGACTTTACTGCTTTAATTAACTAATTTTAAAAATTCCTTTTCATAATTTGAATAAATTCATGAAGATTTTGGGATAGAAGCCTGGCTAGTGTATATTTTCATTTAGAAACTATCTGTAGAGTGCATATAATTTGTGTAACACTAAAATAGTGGGAAAGAAATTGAAATGAAAAAATAGGAAATTTATAAATAGATATGGATGGATTTGGTGAATCTGCCAAAATTTGGTAGATGGAGTTTAATGTAGGCAAGTGTGAGGTTATCTGCTTTGGTCTGAAGAACAAAAAGGCAACTTACTATCTAAATGGAGAAAAATTTCAGAATGTTTCAATGCAGAGGGATCTGGGTGAACCTGTGTATGAATTGCAGAAGAATATGTAGGTACAACAGGGTAATAAGGAAGAAAAAGTGAACTTTGGCATTTATTATGAAAGGAATGGAGTATAAAAGTAGGGAAATGGCATTGGTGAGACCGCTTGCGGAATACTGCGTATAATTTTTGTCCCTTTACTTGAGGAAAGATGTAATAGCATTGGAGGCACTTCAGAGAAAGTTCACCAGGTTAATTCCAGAGAGGAAAGGCATATTTTATGAAGAGAGATTGAACAGTTTAAATCTAGGCTTACTTGGGTTTAGAATGATGAGAGGAGATCTAATTGAGCAATATAACATATTAAAGGGGATTGACAAAGTAGATGTAGAGAGGATGTTTTCTTTGTCGGGCAGTCTAGAGTGAGAGGTCACAGTTTTAGGCTAAGAGGTAGCAGATTTACACCAGAGATGAGGAGAAATTGCTTCCCTTAAAGGATCTTGAATCTGTGGAATTCAGTGCTCCAGACCACGTTGGATACTGGGACAGAGAATAAATTTATGGAGGAGATGGACAGATTTTTAGATAGTGAGGGTGATGTGGAATTGAACGGAAAGTGGAGTTGAGGTTGAGATGAGAACAGCCATGATCAGATTAAATTGTGGAGCAGGCTTGAGGAGAGTGAAGTGCCTGTTCCTGCTCCTAGTCCTTACATTCTTGTGTTGTTTTAGTTACTGAGACGTACTATGCCTGAACTTCAGTTAGTGCTTGAATCAATGTTTTGGCCCTTTTCCCACCTGCCTGTGAATGCAGACAAGGGAAGGTTTTCAGAGGAGGCACATTGACTGTAACACTTCCCCAGCCACCTTCAAGACACATAGGAAGGGCCAAAGAGCTAGAATAGTGAACAATGTCTAGTAGGACAGATAGCACTTCATTCTTTTTATTTTCTTACAGTTCTTACAATGCAGCTGCATGTAATCATAAATAATTAGGTTCAGGTCACAGCTATATTCAACACTTGTATTCTATCAGCGGAGCAACTACCTGTATACAAAATGAGAAGTTTCCTTTACTCCTCATGAGTTTGACTCATCCTGTCACCTTTCTGATTAGCCATGATCTTACTGAATTGAGGAGCAGGCTGGGGAATCTGAGTGGCCTACTCCTGCTCCTAATTCATATGTTTGTATGAAAACAGCAGGCTCATCACCAGAGATATTTTCATTTTAAAAGTATATTTAGTAAAACATTTCTACAACAAATAAAGTGCACAATTAAATAGAGCTAATTTTCTAAATAGTATCAATTCAGATGCATTGCCAAAGATTTCCAGGCTCACTCACGTCTGACTTTCTTTTAGGCCTCTGCTGGTGGGGGAAGATTACGCACTGACACAGACTCATAAAATTACCCTTATAATTTGAAACATGCAACCCAGAACAAAAAAAAGGATACATTAAAAAAGAATTCCCAAATGGCAATTCAGGCAGAAATAAGTATAGGAACTTTCAGTCCTGTTTAAACCAAAGCCTTCAGTTCCATTTGTACTGAAATGAAATGAAGAGGGGAAAAGCTGAACAGATTCAGAGCAGCAAGAGGGTACCTTGTTTCTCCAGAATCAGAGCACAAAGAAGTCTTCTGGAGTACTGTGTGTAGTTCTGGTCACCCTGTTAAAGGAAGGATTTTACTGAACTGGAGAGGGGTCAGAAAAGATTTACCAGAATAGCCCGGGAATGGAGGGTTTGAGATATAAAAATAGACTGGAAAGGCTGAGACGTTTTTCACTGGAGTGTAGGAGGTTGAGGGGCAACCTTATTGAGGCTTATAAAATCATGAGAAGCATAGATAAGATAAATGTCAAGGGCCTTTTCCCTAGGGTGGGGGAGTTCAAAACTAGGGGGCATATTTTTAAGGCAAGAGGAGAAAGATTTAAAAAGGACATGAGGGACAACATTTTTACACAGACAGTGGTTCGTGTATGGAATGAACTGCCACAGAAAGTCGTGGATGCAGGTACAGTTACGATGTTTAAAAGACATTCAGATAATTTCATGAACAAAAAGGATTTGGAGGGATATGGGCCAACGCAGGCAGGTGGGACTATTTTAATGTGGGAATATGGTCAGCACGAACTGGTTGGACCGAAGAGTCTGTTTCCATGCTGTATGACTCTATGACAAAGACCAAAAACACAAACTGGCCACAACTCAAAGTCTCCGTAAAGTGATAAGTGGTGTACACTGGATCAATTTTAATTTAAAGACATTAAAGCAGTGGTCTGCAGCCACTAAAATTTGGTCCTGTTGCTGATCAGTAATTGTGGCAGCAGAGTGACAGGATAGTTTTCTGATTGAAGATAGCAAGAACTGCAATGCTGGAGTCAGTGTCAATACACTGTGTAGCTGGAGAAACACAGCAGGCCAAGCAGCATCAGAGAGGCAGGAAAGTCACAGTTTCAGGCCAGGACTCTACATCAGGACTCTGATTGGACTATTCTCCAGACAGGCAGATAATCGCAACATATTTTTCATTCATTCATGGGATATGAGCAACACTGCTAGGCTAGTACTTATTGTTTGTTCACAGTTGCCCTTGAGAGGCCATGTTGAGCCACCATTTTGAACTTCAGGGGTGCATGTCATGTAGTTATGTCCACAATTTTGGTAGGGAGGGAGCTCCAGGATGTTTGCCAATGGATCCATGATACATTTCTAAATCAGCATAGTGTTTGACTTGGAGGAAGGGGGACTTGCAGTTTGTGGTGTTACTTGGTGTCATCTGCCTTAATCCTAAGTGGTAGAGAGTGCAGGTTAGCAGGAGCCTTGGTGAATTGTTACAGTGCATCTTGTAGACAGTACACACTGCTGCCACTGTTCATCAGTGATGGATGGTACGAGGGTTGAAGTGGTGGATGGGATTCAAGGGGACTGCTAAATCTTAGGTGATGAGCTTCTTGAGTACTCATGGAAGTATTCTCCTGGCTTTGCTTTGCAGATTTTGAAAGGCTTTAGGAAGCCAGGAGGTGAGTTACTTGTTACAAAATTCCCAAAGTCTGACTAGTGTTTATCTCGGTGTTTATGTGGCTAGTCAATTAAGTTTCTGGTGTTTGGTAACCTTCAGAATGTTGATGGTGGGAGCAATGCTGTTAAATGTTTAGGGGTGATGATTAGATTCTCTCTTGTCGGAGATGGCCATTGACCGGGATGTGTGCCAGGAATGTCTCTGCTTTGCAGCATTTGGAAACTGTTTAGAAAGTGATTTGCCCGGAGGTACGGAAAACTGTTCATGCTTCCATGTGATGTTGTCTTTTAAAGTAAATTGTATGATTACAGAACTACTCCAAAATTCCTGTGATTTAAAAAGAAAACAAAAATGACCAGAACACACAATGGAATATCAATCTTCCTTTCTTGGGAAGTTAGTGTCTTTTTCTGCTCATTTACAATGTGAGAAAAATCTATCTGTTGGATATCTTAAGTTGAAGCTGCTAGTGTCCAATCAGCAGCTGCAACTGCTTTGCTCATGAACCAAAGAAGAATGAAGTCAAAGCATTCTGACCCATTGAAATCCTGCGCTCCAAATTAATGTGCACAAATAGTTGATATTTTACATCTCTTCTTGTGTACTCACAATGGAAACGTATGGTTACACTATTACTTATTGGGGACATAACAGGCCTCCAAGGTGATTTATATCCATAGATGAAGTGTCAGGCTTTAGACCTACAATTTATCTGCTTTGCCCTGGAGGTTTACTCAATTCCCATCAAAACAGACATGTGGATATAAATCATCACAAAGACCCATCACGGCTTATGAAGTAAGCAATCACACCATGATGATAATTTGATGTATTAGAGAAATGATCAGCAATATGAGGTAGCTCAGGAATGATAATCCATGCGTATTTGTTACATTTCATTACCAATCTGGACATTTTCAAGCAAATGATGAAATTAAATAACTACAACAGATGAGCAACTGTCAATATCAGTATTACCACAAGCTGGATTTTGTTCTTTATTTCATTTCTGTTAGCGTGACAGTCATTCATAATCAAACAAATCCACCAAGGAGCAATCAGTTAGACTGAGAACAAGTAAAAAATGCTGCCACTCCTAGGAGCCTCAGACTTAACATATTGGAGTTGCTGTGTTATATTGTGGATTTCAAATTACACCAATACCAAAATATGCGCGAGTTAAACCTTAATTGGCACAAATCTCAACTTAACAGCAATGTTCATTGCTGAGAGACTTAGCACTCTATTGTTTAGAGCCAATGATGAAAAAAGTATAAGTCTTATTGGTCAGCAAACCCCATCCTCATACTCAACATTAGATTGTCAACTTGCGGATTTCTGTTTGGAACCTGTGACAGTATGCAAAATGATGGTGGCCAACCTTAACAGCTTAACACCTCGCAGAAGTATTCTAAAGGCAAGGAACATAGGAATAGGAATGTCTATTCAGCCCCTCATGCCTGTTCCACCATTCAACAAGATCATGGTTGATCTGTAGACTAACTCCATTTACCTGTCTTTCATCCATCTTTGTAATTACTTTGCTTAAACAAATGTCTATTTCAGATTTAAAATTAACAACTGATCTAGCATCAATTGGTTAAGGGTTTGCAAAATATAATAAGGTGATTCAAAAAATGAGATTTTTGCAGATGAAGGGAAAAACTCTAAATGGCATTGTTGATCACTATCAGTAACAATATGATGTACATTACCCAGTGATGGATGGATCAAACATAGTGATTGTGCAACTGGTTCCAACAGTGTGCTTCCCTGCCAAAACTACAAGAGATCAGGAATTACCCTCCACAGCATGTGACAGCTCAGAAAAACAATTCTCGCAACCATTGTTGTTTATAATGAATAGCAAGAAAATCTGTTTCTCGTGCATTCTTTGTCCATTGGATGAGAGGATCATTAAAAAAGTTTGTGTTTAGATATTTTCCAATCAACCAGTTCAGAGAAGTTAATACACACCTCTGGAGCAGGTGGGACTTCAACCCAGGCTCCTGACCCAAACAAAGTGATTTACTAGTTTTACCAGCAAATTTTTACAATCTTATTTAAAAAGATATCATAGAATCCCTACAGCATGGTAGCAGGCCATTCAGCGCAACAAGTCCAAACCAACTCTCCAAACAGCATGACACTCCTACCCTATCCCTGTATTACCGCATGGCTAATCCAACTAAGCCTACACATCCCTAGACACTATGGGCAATTTAGCATGGCCAATCCACTAACCTGTACATCTTTGGACTGCGGGAGGAAACTAGAGCATCCACAAGAAACCCACACAGAATGTGCAAACTCCAGACAGAAGGTCACTTGAGGGTGGAATCAAACCCAGATCCTTGGTGATGTGAGGCGCCAGTGCTAACCACTGAGGCACCGTGCTGCCCCAAATGCAATGTCCCTGGATGGGCATGTTTGAACATTCAGCAGATTTCATGTTTGTGTTTGTGTTTGTCATGATACTGAAGCATGTCATGGATAGAGACTGAAGGGACAAAAAGACTGGGAGTGATCCTGGTCCACATGAGGAAGGGAACCATCCTGAACTTCACTAAACACAGACTGATTCTCTCAACTGAAGAATCATTGAATGACAAGGAGACAATACAGAGGACATGTAAAAAGCATGAGTTCACAGAAAGCACTACAAAAAGGACAAGTATTTTCATTTTCTTCAAATGTTCAGAATGAATGAATATAGCTTTCCCTGTTACCAACTAACGGAGGTGTGAAGCATAGACTATTTTTAGATTCGTCCTTGACTTCAAAATGATCGGTGAGTTAGCAGTGTAATTGAGCAGGTTATTTACAGCTTCTTCTTTGAGGAAAGGGAATTTAGCTGGAATTGATGAAATCAAAAGACAACCTGCATCTTTTAAACAGTTTGTCTATGCTTCATGATTCTGTGCCATATATGGCAGTGCTGTGTGAAACTGAATACTGCAAGATCCCAATATATTCTGACAATGTCATGGAAGATCTTACGGAGGAGATTAGGAGGAAGGAAGGAGGATATTCGCTTCCCATTTGTTGGAAGTAGGGTGCCACAAGGAGTAGCCCTACAACTGGATGAAGATGGCTCTGCAAGGGAATTCATGCAGCATGACATACTGAACCATGCAACAGCATAGAATTCAATGTATTGTTCATATTCCCTATGGAAAGACCCCAATTCAAATTTTCCTGCTCAGTCTCATATTGCAGGCCCAGACCTCAGGAGCCTTCTCTTCCTCTCTTGCAATCACATAACACTTCATTGTTCTCCTTCCTGCTGCTGTTTTCACATTTTGCACCTTCTATTGTTCATAATCATTAGCCTCCTTGCTGTTTCCTCCTCTCACAATCCAAACCATGCTACTCAGATTCAGCAGCCTGCATACTAACCTGGAGATTTTTCATTCTGTGGGAAAGCTGGTACACATTGCCAAGGAGCAAACTCACACAGTGAGTGGTTCACCATCATTCCATCTACTCACAAGAGGGGACGAGGCTGCTACGGCTGAACTATGGAGTCTGAAGTAGGGGAAAAGTTATCAGAAAGGATCTTATCCATACAGTGTGGAGCTGGAGGCACACAGCAGGTCAGGCAGCATCAGAGGAGCAGGAAAGTCAATGTTTTGTGTCAGGACCCTTCATCAGGACTCTTCCTATCTCCAATAGGATCTTACTCTTTCTCTTCTCTCAAACACCTGACACTACTTACTGTTGCCATTAGTTGTTGACACTTGTCTTTCTCACATTTTCTTACATCCTGAACAGGCCCTGGCCACCTGTAGCAGAAGAGGAGGGAGAGGATGACATGTTCTGAAAGATGAGCTGCCATGTACAACAGCTAACTCAGAAATCAACACGCTATGTTCTGTAGAGTTAGTTGTTAGGATCTGTGCGGGGATCAATATGTGAGTTGGATGAAGGGTAGGGATAAGGGACAGCCCTGGAAGGAAACTTCTAGAGGTGAGCTTATGTAGAAGACAAACATCTTCTAAGGCATGATTTATAAAAAAAAAATTATTTGATGCACCGGATAGCCTGCCAGGGAACTTCCACAGTATGTCACGCAGTACCCAGCATTTTCCTGTGTAAAGGCCCTTCCATGCGCTACTGAGGGATTGCAGTCAACCATATAGAGTGTGGTCACCATTCTACATGGGATATAGACATCATTAGCCCAGCAGAAATGACAATACAGCACATGAACAAACTTCTGTACTAGTGATAGCTTTTCAGTTAAAGCTGCCCATTCTAGTTCCAAGATAACAAAATGTAGAGCTGGATGAACACAGCAGGCCAAGCAGCATCTTAGGAGCAGAAAAGCTGACGTTTCGGGCCGAGACCCTTCATCAGAAATGGGGGACGGGGAGAGGGTTCTGAAATAAATAGGGAGAGAGGGGGAAGTGGAGCGAAGATGGATAGAGAAGAAGATAGGTGGAGAGGCGACAGACAAGTGAAGGGGGGGGGGATGGAGCCAGCAGAGGTGAGTGTAGATAGGGATGTAGGGAGGCGATAGGTCAGTCTGGGGAGGACGGACAGGTCAAGGGGGCGGGATGAGATTAGTAGGTAGGAAATAAGGGTGCAGCTAGAGGTGGGAGGAGGGGATAGGTGAGAGGAAGAACAGGTTAGGGAGGCAGGGACGAGCTGGGCTGGTTTTGGGATGCAGTAGGGGGAGGGGACATTTTGAAGCTTGTGAAATCCACATTAATACCATTGGGCTGCAGGGTTCCCAAGCGGAATATGAGTTGCTGTTCCTGCAACCTTTGAGTGGCATCATTGTGGCACTGCAGGAGGCCGAGGATGGACATGTCGCCTGCAGAAATGGTTCGCGACTGGGAGGTGCAGTTCTTTATTGCGAACCAAGCGGAGGTATTCTGCAACGTGGTCCCCAAGCCTCCGTTTGGTTTCCCCAATGTAGAGGAGGCCACAACAGGTACAGCGGATGCAGTATACCACATTGGCAGATGTGCAGGTGAACATCTGCTTGATGTGGAAAATCTTCTTGGAGCATGGGATGGGGGTGAAGGCCCCAAGAAGACTTTCCACATCAAGCAGATGTTCACCTGCACATCTGCCAATGTGGTATACTGCATCCACTGTACCCGGTGTGGCTTGGGGACCGCTTTGCTGAACACCTATGCTTGGTTCACAATAAACAACTGCACTTCCCAGTCGCGAATCATTTCAACTCCCCCCTCTCATTCCTTAGATGACATGTCCATCCTGGGCCTCCTGCAGTGCCACAACGATGCCACCCGAAGATTGCAGGAACAGCAACTCATATTCCAAATGGGAGCCCTGCAGCTCAATGGTATCAATATGGATTTCACAAGCTTCAAAATCCCCCCTCCCACTACTGCATTCCAAAACCAGCCCAGCTCGTCCCTGCCTCCCTAACCTGTTCTTCCTCTCACCTATCCCCTCGTCCCACCTCTAGCCACACCTCCATTTCCTACCTACTAACCTCATCCTGCCCCCTTGACATGTCCATCCTCCCCGGACTGACCTATCCCCTCCCTACCTCCCCACCTACACTCACCTCTACTGGCTCCATCCCCGCCTCTTTCACTTGTCTGTCTCCTCTCTGCCCATGTTCTCCTCTATCCATCGTCGATCCGCCACCCCTCTCTCCCTATTTATTTCATAACCCTCTCCCCCTCCCCTATTTCTGATGAAGGGTCTAGGCCCGAAACATCAGCTTTTCTGCTCCTAAGGTGCTGCTTGGCCTGCCGTGTTCATCCAGTCTACACTTTGTTATCTCGGCTTCTTCAGCATCTGCAGCTCCTATTATCTCCCCACTCTAGTTCCATTTCCCTAATCACTTTCTGTATCATTAAAAGATAAAACCCTCCAATTGTTTGTTTTCAACAGTTAATTCCAATTCCAGTTGTTTGCTCTGAATGCTTTCTCTTTGCAGCTTTTTAAAAAGATTTTGGCAATATAACATCATGCTGTATAACATTTCAATTTGTAAGCTGTGAAATGTGTAAGCTTGATTTAATGATGTTAACAGACTCCAAGGGATGTGGAGATAGTGCTGGGCTCTGTATCATGGCAGTGGTTGTTTTAGTATTTCACTGAGCATCACAGAATCATAATCCCTGGTGCAATGAACCCTCTTGGGATGCACACAGCTTGGAGTTCATTAATGCCTGAACTGCAGCTCATGATCTTCCAGCATTATATTGAAATTCCCAATCATTCAGCACAGTTCAGGCCAGAAGCCTATGTGTTGATGCTGTATATTCCCTCAAACATGCTACAATCCCATGTGATTAGTTCTTAATTAAACTATTACGTGCTGTAGCAGGACTGGGAAAGAATGTACAGATGTTTAAATAATTGACGTGCATTAACATGTTTATTGAAATATGAGAAGAAGAGCACATTCACAGGTCTTTTATCAAAAAAGAAATATGATTTGTTCAATGGATGGTCAATTGACTGCAGTTGCAAACATTAAACTTTCAAGAAGTCAAACATTTGCTGTATCATAGCTGGCTTTCAGGTAGCAAGAGTAGAATAATGGAAACTCTGGGTCATAATGCAACCAATGTGCTCAGTGAACACAACATCACTGACTGAGAAATGAAGGAAGAAAGCTGATTCTTAACAAGAGGTTACCCGACAGCTTAATTGGCAACAGAGAGAAGGGTTTTCCTGAACCTAAGTTGGTATGAGTGGAGGCTGAGGGATTTGCAAAATTACTTGCAATCTGATCAACCCCACTGCCCATGACAGGAATGTGGATTGGCTGCCTACAGGAAGGGGACACACAGCCAATTGCAAGCTCCAACTAGGACCTGTTCAAATTGCTTACAGGTGGTACACCAGCACAGAGAGACTTACCACCACATATGGAGACCATCAGCTTAATGGAGGCTGTCTCCCTGGACCAGTCCAGGTAGCTATTGGACATAAAGCCTCTGTCCCCCAAAGAAGAGGCTGTTGGTAGCAAAGGCTGCAAAGATTGCCAGCAATATAGTTTACCCTCTGATTAGAGAAGTTTGCTTGGCCCTGTCAAAATAAATAATTGCATTCAACTCCGAGAGCACCTTCATTTTGTGGAACCCTCACATTTGCCTCATTTGTTGAGCTGGCAGGTCTGTGTTTAGATCAGGGGACCACCCACTGTCTTAATTAAATGTTGAGTATAAATTGGGAACATACCTATCCTGGTGTTGCTGCTGCCAAATATACGCTTGCGACCCTATTTGGCCCTGACCTTCGGATTCTGTTGCCCTCAGTGATAGAATTCTCCTCAATAACTTTATGGGTCAAAGTTCACAATAACACTTTTAAGCATCTCGATTGAGGCTCCTTTCTCTCCAATGCAGAAAACAACTCCAAATGGAAGGGTAATAAAATGTGAGGCTGGATGAACACAGCAGGCCAAGCAGCATCTCGGGAGCACATATCTTGGATTCTCCAGCATCTGCAGTTCCCATTATCACTGATCCAAATTGAAGGGTATTTCTTTTTGGTTTTATCTGTTTGATATAATATTAATTTAAGTAGGGGAGGTAATAGCCTAGTGGTATTATTGCTAGACAATTAATCCAGGAACTCAACTAATAGTCTGGAGACTTGGGTTCAAATCCTGCCATGGTAAATAGTTGAATTTGAATAGGAAAAAAGAATAGGAAATATTGAGATATAGGTTTGATGTGTGCATTCATATCTAAAAATGGTATTTGTGGCAAGACATTGGACCTATATAACCCAAGGATATAGCACTCATTAAGGGGAGCAGGGAAGTAAAAATTTGAACGAGAGATAATGATTCGATGAATTTAAAAAGTCATATTCATGTAAGATGTGTTTTTTTAATAATTATTTCGATGAAATTTTCAAAGTGCAAGAAAGGAAATTCAATTCTTTCAAATTACCAGCAAATTGATTCTTCCAGCAAAGTGTAGAATCATTTTGTTTGTTTTGAATGTGCAGTGTCTTAAATGGAGGGTACAGGTGCCTGCATACAAATTGGCTTTAAAGACAGGGAGCCTGATTGGTCAGCCATGATGTAATGCTACACAGCTCCTGAGACCAACAAACAGCAACATCTCTAATGAGATGGAATGACTGTCGACTGATTTAGACTTGGTTAAAGATTGAATTAAACAACTGAAAAAAAATTTTCGAATCAATAAAGATGCTCTTATAATATCACTAGAAAGTGGGTGAGGTGGTAGCATCATGGTAATGTCCTGAGGTTAGTAATCAATGATCCTAAATTGATATTCTGTAGGCAAAAATAGGTATTGCTGGGGAAAGCCTAACAGGCCTGTCAGCATCCGCGGAGAGAAAGAAATTACCCTGTAACCCTTCTTCAGAACTGAAGGGTTCTGCTTGCTGTTTATAGATGCTGCCAGACTTGTTGAGTTTTTGTTTCTGATTTCCAGCATCTGTGATTCTTTGGTCTTGTTTTAGTTATAGAACATGGAACAGCACAGACCCTTCAGCCCACAATGATGTGCAGAACTTTTACCCTAAACCTAAGGTCTATCTAACCTCTACCCCTACCTTATACTATCATCCAAATGCCTATTTAATAGCCGCTTAAATGCCCCTAATGAGGCCGACTCCACTACCCTCTCTGGCAATGCATCCCATGTCCCGACCACTGTCTGAGTAAAGAACCTACCTCTCCCCTATACTTCTGCCTCCACTTACTTTAAAACCATGCGCCCTTGTAATAGCTACCTCCACCCTTGGAAAATGTCTCCGGCTGTCCACTCTTATCAATACCTCTGATCATTTTGTACACCTCCATCAAGTCACCTCTCATCCTTTGTCATTCTAAAGAGAAAAGCCCTAGCTCCATCAACCTTTCCTTGTAAGACCTTTCCTCCATTCCAGGCAACATCCTGGTAAATCTCTGCACCTTTTCCAATGCTTCCACATCTTTCCTGTAATGATGCGACCTGAACTGGAAGACAGTACTCCAGATGTAGCCGAACCAGGCTTTTGTATAGCTGGTATGGTTTTTGTATAGCTAATATGGTTTATAACTTATGGTTTTGGTAATTTAATAATGGCTTTTTTTAGTAATGTTCTGGAGATGTGGGTTTGAATCCCATCATGGTAGATGGTTTAGTGTTTGGAATGAGTAAAAAAAATCCTGAAAGGAGAAAATCTAGCCTAATGTGACCATGAAACTGCCCTTGATAATCACAAAACCCATCTGGTTCACTAATTCATGATGACCTTTGGAGAAGGAAATCTACCATCCTCACTTTGTGTAGTCTACACGAGTCGAGACCCACATCAATGTGTTTGCTTCTCAACTGTCCTCTGGCTAATTGAGGTTAGGCAATTAATACCGGTCTAGCCACTGATCGCCACCTCCTATGAATGAATTTTAAAACATTATATAGCCTTTGAAAAGAGGATGGTGGTTTTCCGTAAAACTCCAGTTAACAAAAGTAAGTTTAATAAATGTTTTATGAAGCATAGACATTACAAGCTCATTTAACTGATGATATTTTCTGAGTCACTGAGATGCACTGACATCTATCAGAGGCATTTTTTTTGACTTCTGTTGCACCATTTGTTTCTTTTGAAATTCTTCACCTTTGCCAGGGTGTGGCCTGACCTTATGGTAGTTCCACAGTACACCAGCAGGAGTCCCTGTTAGTGGAATTAAAGGTCCATCAGTAACTGCAGTTCTGAATGTTGTTACATTGTAATTAAATTGCTATACTGCCTACAGCAATTAATGCTCACAGTAATTTAGTTAGTTACATTGAGCAATTTTGCTACAATTTTCCTTCATTGAAACATTGGCTCTTGTTACAGTAATTCTACATGAACCAGTCACTTACCCGCCCTCTCCATAGAATCCCTACAATGCCCATCAAGTCTGCACAGATCCTTCTCAGAGCATCCCACCCTTTTCCCCATCTTTTCTCCGTAACCCACACTTACCGTGGCTGACTCTCAAAGCCTGCAACATCCCTGAGTCTAGGATAGGCAGAACTGGAGGAAGATTTAAATCTGGCAATTTCACAGTGAAGTTCGTTTACATTTTTTAATATTAGTATTTATATGCATACTTTTCAATATGGCAACGAAATATATTTCCAGTTGGACAATGGGACAATTGAACACGAATATTTTAAAACAGCCCTACAGCTGACCTTGCAACACTGTACATTAGTTCACCAATGTGTAATTACGTGATTTCCTCAGGGTGGTGACCAGAATGATGTCAGTGTCTGGGAGCACCAGGTATCTCTCTAGTAGAAAGGAAATTACTTGAGTCACTCATTCACTTTTTCAGCTGTGTGTTTTGGAGAAAAGTTGCCAGGGCTGTGAGTGGATTGTCTGACTGCCTCCTATCGGCTGAGCTCTGTATGACATGAATGCTCAGGAATGGCCGAAATAAGGTACAAGATAGGGGTGGAAAATACATCATCTCTGTAGGATTTACACTTTAACATATAAGTAATATGTGAAAATTGAATTCATTTTTTGATGAGGAAATGTTTTGTCCCCATTGACTGACAAAAACACAGCAAGAGCATAGTTTTATATATTTTTGAATAATGGGACAGAATTTCCACTGGCCAGCTTATCATTTCAACAGCAGGGACCCTGTGGAACCCCTGACATAGCAGAGGCTGATGGAATGGTGTGGGATATTGAACATTCTGCTGGCTGTTTCACTATGCATGGAACCCTCCCAATGTATTCATTTAAGTCGAAGAATTTGGAAGGTTCTGCAGCAATTAGATAAATAATTATTCAGGAAGAGTTAGGCTGTTAACACCTAGTCAAACTCACATGTAACTATTACATTGACACATAGCTTAAAACAATCCCCTCTCCCATCACACCGTCCCCAGACCCTTCCCACACTCCTCTCCCCCAGGACCTGACAATGCCCCCTCCATTGGATCTGCTAACCCCCTCCACCTTGACTCCTGGAACTCAACATCCCCTCTACCCCCAGAATCTGACAGCCCCCTTTCCTCTTGGGACTTGACTCTTCCTCATTCCCATCTCTATCCCTGGTTCTTGACACATGCACCCTTCACTTCGAAGCGGAAATCTTTTCTTAACTCCACCATCAGACAAGATACCACATCCCATCTCCCCACCCCACCTAGCCTGGGACCCAACTACCCCCCTGTCTGCTCTCTCACCTCCTGCCAAACCTGACTTATCCTAAACAGTTCATCACTTCCCTGACACCCTTGCCACCTTGTTTCCTAGCACCCTATCCTACTCAACTTGAACCCTACCTACCTGGCACCTTATGTGGATCAACCTGGCACCGTATATATCTGAATCCTTATTCCGAACCCACCTGCACCCAATTTAACTGTTCGGTAACTTCCTAGAACCCTAAACTCACACTTACTTTCCACACTTGTGTTTTCTCAGGACCTGTCAAAGTTGCCGTCTGTCATGCTAGGCTTTTGGAAAAGATCTGCAGCTTGGGTTGTGGATGAGGTTGCTGGCTTGTTTTTGTTCAGACATTTCATCACCATGCCAGGTGACATCATCAGTGGAGCTTCCGATGAAGCAGTGTTATTCTACTCGGCTTGGAATTTATACTGTCCAGTCTGTGATGGTGAATACTGTTATTTCCGGTTTTGATCTGTATGGATGTGTATATGGGGCCCAATTCTATACATTTGTTGACTGAAGTATGGGTGGAGAACCATGCCTCTAGGAATTCCCATGTGTGTCTATGTTTGGCTTGGGCTACTATGGATTTTTTTGTTGCAGTTAAATTGATGGCCTTCAATGTCTGAATGTACTGATATTAAGGAGAGTCCATCATGCCATTTTGCTGCTAGCTGATGTTCATGTATTCTGATGGCTAGTTTCTTTCTTGTCTGTCCGATGTAATGTTTGTGGCAGTCGTTATATGGTATTTTGTAAACCACGTTTGTTCTGCATGTTGTGGGAATGGGGTCTTTAATCATTGTAAGTGTTTGTCATAGAGTGTCTGTGGACTTGTGGGCCACCATGATTCCTAGTGGTCTTAGGAGTCATATATAAACCGCTACAGATCAAAACTGGAAATGTACACACCATTAAGGGCCGGACAGTATAAATTCCAAGTGGAGTAGAAAACATCGCTTCATCAAAGGTTCCACTGGTGATGTTACCTAGCATGTTGATGAAACGTCTGAGCAAGTCAACAACCTTGTCATGCTAGACATTTAAGTCACAGAATAGTGCGACTGATTGATTTGGGAAAGCAATTGTGGTTTGCCTTCCCCTGCCTTGACCATCCTGCACCATGGAATTGGAATTTCCTGTGGGAAAAACAGTGCTCTTAACATTAAAAAGGAGCAGAGTGGCAGTCTGAGCGTGATTGCCACTCTTCAAAGAATCATTCTCATACTTACGCAATTTTTAACAAGACAAACATTGAAACTGGAACATTTGTTGTGAAACTCTGTTGGTATTGGCTATTTAAATTTAGTTATTCACCTACATTATTTGACTAAACCTGACCTGTGCCTTCGCTCAACTTTCTTCACCAGATTATCACCAAATCACATTGCAACAAACAAAACAGTACTGGAGTACAATTATAATGATGATTTCTCACTCAACACACTGTTTGGCTTAAACCAAACGTTATCATGAGTGAACTGAGAGCATTATTGCTACATTTGCAAATGCGACAAATATAGGTGGAGGATGTGTAATGTTGAGGAAGAGGGAAAGCTGCAGATGTACTTGGACAGGCAGGGAGGGTGGGCAAAGAAGTGGCCAACGGAAAACAATGCGGGAAAGTATGAGGTAATGCAGATTGGTAGGAAGAATACAAGTGTGGGCTATTTTTGTGCACGATGGGATTTAGGAGTTCTAGTTCAGGATTCTCCTAACATTAACATGCACAAATCTCTTAAGGTTAACATGCAGATTCAGTTGGCAGTTAAGAAAGCAAATGCAATATTAGTCTTTGTTATGAGAAAGCTAGAATACAAGAGCAGAAAGATGCTACTGAAGCTGTAAAATGCTCTGATCAGATCGCATTTGGAGTCCTCTGAGCAGTTTTGAGTTCAGTATCTAAGGAAGGATATGCTGATCTTGCAGGGGGGTCCAGAGAACATTCACAAGAAAGACTACTGGGAATGAAGGGTTTGTCATATTAGGAGCAGTTGAGGACTCTGGGTCTGTGCTGGATGGAGTTTAAAAGTATGAAGGGGGATCTGACTGAAACTTACAGAATACTGAAACACCTGGGGAGGACATGGAGAAGATGTTTCCACTAGTAGGGCAGACTAGGATCTGAGGACACAATCTCAGACTGAAGGGACGTCCCTTTAGATGTGAGATGAAGAGGAATTTCTTCAGCCAGAGATTGGTTAATCTGTGGAACTCACTGCCACAGAAGGTTGAGGAGACAAAGATACTGAGTATCTTTAAGACAGAGATAGATACTGCCAGTGTCCTGAAGCAGGATTTCTGTCTGGCTGACCTCTGAACTTGGGATATAGCTAAGGCTTTTTTTATTTTGGTTGCCCTGACTTTCAATCCAGCCCAGCACCGAAAAGAGGAAAGACAGGCAGTCATTTTTAAAGGTTGGGAAGTTTCCCTTCTCTGTGCACCCGATCCGGGAACAGAAACTGGGATCAGAATCTTACTCCTTCCCCTGTTAAACAGTGCATGTGTAGGCACAGAAGCTGCCAGCTGACTGGCTCTTTGAGAATAGTGAATACCGACAACATCATTGCTGCTATTATCACAAAATCTCAGCTGGCCATAAGTAACAACTAATGGACCAGCATCTCCATACCTTCAAACTATCAATGAGCGAGATCACAGCATGATCACAGGTACATTTCTATACATTTACTGGAAAAGCTAGTCCTATTACAGATATAGTAGGAACTGCCGATGCTAGAGAATCTGATATAACAAGGTGTAGAGTTGGATGAACACAGCAGGCCAAGCAGCACCGTAGGAGCAGGAAAGCTGATGTTTTGGGTCGAGACCCTTCCTCAGAAAGGGAAAGGTCTAGACCCGAAATGTCAGCTTTCGTGCTCATACGGTGCTGCTTGGCCTGTTGTATTCAGTTTTGCTTGGAACTGTGTGTGTTGAAATGGTGAATGATACAAGGTTCTTAAACTATTAGTAGCATATAATTTAAAAAGCCATCTATTTTCAAGTTTATTTGAACTGAGCTGACCCACAGTGCTTACTGAACATGCAGCAGTCAGGTAAAAACTTGATAAAGATCTGTCCAGTTCTTAAGCATAGTTTTGGATGTCAGACTAGTTGTTCAAAGAGCCATATTAGGTTGAATAACAGAAGTTATGCTCAAACCCATCAGCTGAAAACTATTCTTCAGAAGACATTGCTCCTAATTGTAATCTTTTTCAATGTTCCATTGCTGTTTTTACATAGAGAATTGTTCCACTTATGAAGAACAAACATAGTCATGTCACTGGGGACTATTGTTTGAGCCTTGAAGAACAGCAAAGCAATACAAGGATTTGTTGCTCGTGGTAATGACGGTGAAATTCAAAAAACACAGATTATATTTAAAGGCAATATCTTATAGTAAATACTGGGTGATAAGTATCTCTTCTGTTAAGGGATATTACAATTCTTTGCTTATTCTTTTCTCATTTATCTGCGAGCATGTTGAAAAATTTCTCAAACTGCTCCATGCCTCTTTACATAATTTTAGAACATAGAACAATACAACACAGGACTGGGCTCTTCGGCTGATGATGTTGTGTCAAACATGATGCCAAATTAAACTAATCCCTTCTGCCTGATCTTGGTCCATATCTTTGCATATTCACATGCTTATCTAAAAGTCCCTTAAATACCCCTATCGGATCTGCCTCCACCATCACCTCTGGCAGTGCATTCTAGACTCCTACACTCTGTGCAGAAACTTGTCCCTCACATCGCCTTTGAACTTTCCCCCCCTCACCTGAAATGCCCTCTAGTACTAGATGTTTCACCTCTGGGAAAAAGAGAAATTCTCTGCAACTGCTAAGTTATCGTACTAGTCAGGATCCTGGATTACTTGATTCTTTTCCTGGAAAAGCAGTCATTTTTTCATTGACTGTGTCCTCTTGACCTGATTTTTTTGCTGGGATTGCAAACATGCTGCACAAGTTAATTCCGTATCAGGGACATGGTACAATCTTCTCATGGATCCAAAAATGGAGATGAGTTGTGTTATTCAAACCAGTGTTCATAGCATAGCAAGACAAGAACTGATATAGTGAATTTTGGAATCTGATGTAAGTTTAATCAAACAACATTCAGGTTATATTTGGCAACAAAGAGGGCAGCACAAAAAAAAGTACAATAAGTTGGAGCCAGATACAAAAGCAGCATCAAATTCTGAGTGCTATTGGGTTGTGTCACTTATGAAGTAGCCGAAAGTTTACAATGTTTCATATATCCAGCCATGATGGCCACATTCTGCCTCAGTTAGTCCATCCTTGAGATGATAGGTCATTGAGATGATTGGTTAGTGGACTGCCGAATACTAGTTGTTGTTCCCTGCTAAGCACCAACATACCTGAAAGAGAAACGTTAAATTAGATGCTTCAATTCACACAGTTTGTGCAGCATTCCCAGCGCCTAGTCCCACTCAAGCCAGATGTTACCTCAGTTCAGAGCAGGTGTGCCATGTGTTGTGTGCCCTACATTGAATGATGCTGAGGGGCTGGGCACTGGGTAGATGAAGCTGGATGTACGAGGCAAGACCTGAAAAATTCAAAGGGAGAGGGGGTGAGGGAAGAAAAAGGAACACAGACAGTTTTGCTCTGACTACTACTATGGTTTTGGGGATTATTAAACAGACTCTGCTCCATGTCCAATTGTACTTTGAGTTATATGTTGCTGTATATGGGTATACACACAAAATATCACAGCTTCTTGTGGGTTACAGTGGTGCCTGCTCAGATTTCATCAATTCAACATTACGCCCTGATGCACTATTGGCGGAAATCCTATCTAAACTTTTTGATAGTCTGAATATAGGAGCAAAATCTACATAATGCCTGGGACATCCTACCCTTTGCAGATCTTTCTTCAACAAGTCCAAAAGGTCAGAATTAATTCTGTTCAGTAATTGTTACAGATAGGAAAATGGTTATGGATTTAAAGCAGGGTATCATTCTGGGCAAGTTATCCTTATGCGTCTCCTTTGTAAGTATTAGGTACTGTAACAAATAAAAGAATTAACCATTCTTTAAGTACCTGAATACAACTCTGAAGGAATTAGACGCAAAGTGCTGCAAAGGGTATGCAGGCTCAGCAAATCTGTCTATATTCTGGAAATTTCAGGTAATCAAAGAGTCAGTCAGTACGGAAACAGACCCTTTGGTTTAACTTGTCCATGCCGACCAGGCATCCCAATCTGACTTAGTCCCATTTGCCAACATTTGGCCCATATCCCTCTAAACCCTTCCTATTCATATACCCATCCAGATGCCTTTTAAATGTTGTCATTGTATCAACCTCCACCACTTCTTTTGGCTGCTCATTCCATACATGCACCACCCTCAGTGTCCCTCAGGTCCCTGTTAAATCATTCCCCTCGCATCTTAAACCTATGCCCTCTAGTTTTGGACTCCCCTACCCAAGGTAAAAGACTGTGGCTATTCACTCTACCCATGCCCCTCATGATTTTCTAAACCTTGATAAGGCCACCCCTCAACCTCCAATGCTCCAGGGAAAATAGCTCCAGCCTCTTCAGCCTCTGCCTATATCTAAATCAAACCCTCCAATCCTGGTAACGTTCTCATAAATCTTTGCTGCGTTCTCTCAAGTTTAACAATACCTTTCCTACAGAATGCCAACCAGAATTGTGCACAGTATTCTGAAAGTGGCCTCGCCGAATTCTTTTGCATTTAACAGGAAGAAAAGACAACAAAAGATGTATACTTTGCGTCATAACCTTACTCAGTTATAATACCTTCAGCCCTGAGTTTGAATGTTTTGGGTTTGAAGTACATACATTGGTCTGTCGGGTTAGACAGTCAGCCATAGCCTGATCTTCCCATTTAGGTTGACATAAATGGTCACATGTGCCACTGTTCAAAGAAAGGCATAATTCTCCCAATAGTGTGGTCAGTATTTGCCTTTTATCAACAGGTAAGCAGATGATTATGTCACTTATTCCTTAGTTGTGCTGTGTTATGTACAAATTGGCAGCTGCCATTTTCATATTAGAACAGTAGCTCTATTTGAAAAGTACTTCATTGACTGTGTAGCTCTATGGTTCATCTTGAGGTTATGACTGTTGCTAAATGGATGCAAAGCCTTCTTTCACTTCTTCTCGTTTTCCACTTGATAGAGTATTCTTGTAAAATTAATGCAAACCCATGGTGCATTGGTCCACTGATTTTTCTACTGTGCTTATAGCTTCCAGAGAATTCAGCCAATCTACTATAGAGTAATTCTAGCACATAAGGAGGCCCTTCAGCCCATTGATTCTATGCTGGGTGACTGAACCACTTCAGGAGTCGCCCTTCGTGCAGGTCAGTACAAATGAAGGCAAATGCTGGAGTTAGTCCTTGCAATACGTCATTTGGCAAAGTTACTGACTGGATAATTTACTGAGTGTATTTATATAGCAGAGTGTCTGCTAGATCCCACAGGGGAAAAGTTAAACACTTTTAGATGTTGCTATAGTCCAACATAAGAAAGAGTCAGTGGTATGTGAGGCAAGTTAACCAGTACTATTTCTCTTAATTGATAATCATGCCAGCTAGAAAAACAGAGCAGACTGGCTGCTGCTCCCGTGCCTCTCCTAGCAAAGCAAACAATTTTGCAAAGTGGGAAATATAATAGTATATAAACAGCTAAACACAGCATGACGAGAAGAGGTAATCTTTAGCTTGTTAAAGGAAACTGTGCATGAATGCACAGAAAATAAGAGTATGTGTGTTTATGATCGAAGATGATGTAAAGGGAACGAACCTCGGTGTTTGAGTGAGAGGAATGGAATGGATTCACAACTGGCTGATAATAACAATGGGATCTGTTTTCTGGTTATTGGAGACAAAACCAGGAAAAACAATCCCAAAGATATTTGGCAATTTTAATTTTTTTGAAAATGGCTAGAAAATTGTTGAAATGCGTGAGTATTGCCGTGAAAGGGCACTTTTTGTCAAAGCTTTCTGTCTTGCCCTCATGAAGAATGTGCTAATCAAGTGGACACAATGACCTAGTGGTATTATCATTGGGCTGTTAATCTAGAGACCCAGGAAATGATGTTGGGGATCCAGGCTTGAATCTACCCATGGGAGGTGGTGGAACTGAATTCAATAAAATTCTGGAATTAACAGTAATGACCATGAAACCATTGCCAACTGGTGGGGAAAAAAACTCTCCTAGTTCACACTGTCCTTCAGGGAAGGAAATTTGCCATCTTCACCCGGTCTGGTCTATTTTTGGTTGCCCTCTGGGCAATAAATCCTGCGATGGATAAATAATTATGATTGACCGTAAACCCGGCACTCTGATTGGTTTGATATGAAGTAGTGAATGTCAGTTACCCATTTTGTTGAGTTGAAACAGGCACAGTGCATGCACCTGCTCTTTCTGTCTGCAAGAACAGGGCTCTGCGTATTCATAAATGTTGCTTCTGGAACATACAACAGCACCACACCATGAGCCTGACTGACAATTTTAAATTGGTTGTCAGCGTAATTTTTTGCACACTTAGGATTATCAAGCAAACAGAGACCTGTTGTGGAGACCATCCTAATGTTGGACTCTGTATTGTGAGTTTTGCAAATGTGGATTACTTGAATATGGTCAGCACCTTATTTATTGCAACAGCTAAAGGGATATGCTGTTTAACATGATCCATTAGTCTATGGGATGTTTAGTCAACATACATGGCACACAGACATCAAGCTATACTGGTAGAGATGAATAGGTCACTTTCTTTACTTCTCAAGAGGTGGATGATTCATGAATTAAAGACAGAGAAGAAATGTACACATACAAATGACAGCCAATACAAATTGAAGATACCATTCAATGGAGAGATAGTGGCCATATAAAACGGCTATTAAGATAAACAATGTAAATATTTGGAACTAAAAGATTAGAATTTTACTTGCTTCTTATTTCTGTGGAAAAGATCTTGTTCCTGTCGGGGAAGGTTCAATGAGATAAAAACAATTTCTCATTGTGGATGTGTTTAAAGAAATGTTGGTGTCCTATACATTGTATCTGTCTCTCCAAAGCTCACTGGCATGTTCAGAAGAGTACTTGAGACAAGCAAGAAAGGTCACAAGTTCAATTCATTGCTGAACTAGCTTATGTCGGCTGAGGAGATGAAACAGCCCTGCATTGGCCTTGGGCTTGCTCATATGGTAACTATGCAGTAGGAAGGGCAGCAGTGGGGATATTGACCACACACAACACTAGGTTTGGCTGAGTTTCCATGCCATCATGACCAACTAACCAACAGATAATATTGTGGCCAACAAATGAGTAATGACCATTAAAGCAAGACAGCAGAGGGCAGCTGGTGTCCTTGGGATCCTACTATAACATGAGTAATATTCACCAGAAATGGGCAAGAAAAGGATTGACCGGGTTTAAATCATTTTGAGCAACATGGAACTGCAAAGTGAGTTCAAGATGCTCATAAAGAGTAAATGAAAACAAATTTGCTTAATATTTTGGTAATCTCTTCCAAAGAGCACATCCTATCCCTGAAGGGAGAACTCAGCTTTTTTCATGAATAGCAGGTTGCAAAGCAATTTGGATTATGATTCAAAAATTTGCGCACCCTGACTCTCCTGGAAAGGAGAACACATCTTTTGGACCTAATCCAATTTAATTGGAGGTGCTTCTGAATAAGTGTTTTCAAAAATGAATACATTTACATCTAATTTTGAGGCAGTTGCGGAGATCTGACTGCATATATAAGGTGGAACATTTTGACTGTTTATGCCCATACTGTGACTTTAAAATTGCATTTGAGAAGCCAAGATGAAGAGTTTGCATTACCCTTCTTGACTAGGAACATCAGGATCAGTGGACTTCCTGTTCCAAAATTGATAGTGCTTCCGTTGACTTCTTTAATAATTCTGTTTATTGTTTCCGTTTATTATGTTATGAAAGGGATAAATGGTTCCTTGTAAGTACAGCATCAGATTTCCCTGGTGTCTAGATAATTAGTTATCAATGACAACTGAATTTCATGTATTCACTGACTGTAGCCTTCTATAACAGACCATTCTGAAGACCCGTCATGCCTGTGCCTGATTTCACTAGCAATCTGTGTATGTTTATTTGTGTGGAAAATTGGAAGGGGTTTATCTATCTCAGTTTCCTGATTGTCCTGAAAGCCGGTAGATCCTGGGAGTATAATGTTCTTGGTGACATAAAGATAGCTACTAGTTACATGTAACACAAACAGTGTTCATTACTTAGAAAATTTTTCAAACAGCTGGACAAGTCAAAGAGGCAATCACAGCTTTCTATGAAAAGATAGAACCCTGTTTGCAATTTGGACGCTGTCTGTCCATAATTTTTGTGTTTCATTACTTCAGCTGCCGTGGAAGTTCTGAAGCCTGTCATTAGTATCCAATGTCTCATGTGGTAAGAACATCTATTCATGGTATGAGCATCCCCACCTTCTGAGCAATTGACTCCCTGATGCTTTGGGAATTACCATACCTTGACTGAACTGGAGTGTTCCTCCATGGTCAGAGCATTAAGGAGGTGTAGGTGTCTGTCTGTTCATCTTGAATAAATGTTAGTCACATGAATAAAAATGCAAGGACGGAGAATGATTCAGAAATAATAGCAAACAGTGTTAGGTTATGTTATAAATGAAGCTGTGCATCAGAAGTGAAAGGAACAGACATGGTTCATGAATCCACTGTTGAGTAGAGATGAAACTGAAGTACTGATCCCTTGACACCATTCAAAATGGAACTGGAGAGTTCTCCCCAGTGAACTGACCAAGAGTGATTTTGCAATGAGCATCGTTAAAATGCAAATTATCGAGTCACTTATGTAATTAGTGTTTGTGGGAGATTGCTGTGTGCAAATTGGCTGCTATGTTTCCTACATTAGAAGAGTGGGTACATTTCAAAAATACATCACAGAGTGAAAAACACTTTTTGACAGGCTGAGGTCACGAAAAGGGCAATATAAGTGCAAATGATCTGATGTACATGATGATAATACAAATGCACAGAGATTTTTCCAAAGCAGTCTTCAAAAATCATCCCGTGTTCATTACATCAGTTTCATCTCCACTTCACAGTGGATTCATGAACCATGTCTGTTCCTTTCACTTCTGGTGCACAGCTTTATTTATAACACAACCTAACACTGTTGGCTATTCTTTCTGAATCATCCTCCATCTTTGCATTTTTATTCATGTGACTAACATTTATTCAAGATGAACAGATAGACACCTACACCTCCTTAATGCACTGACCATGGAGGAACACTCCAGTTCAGTCAAGGTATGGTAATTCCCAAAGCATCAGAGAGTCAATTGCTCAGAAGGTAGGGATGCTCATACCATGAATAGATGGTCTTACCACATGAGACACTGGATACTATTGACAGGCTTCAGAACTTCCATGGCAGCTGAAGAAACGAAACACAAAAATAAGATACATTGGATGGACAGCTTCCAAGCCACAAACAAGGTTCTATCTTTTCATAGAAAGCTGTGATTGCCTCTTTGACTTGTCTAGCGGTTTGAAAAATTTTCTGAGTATTGAATACTGTTTCTGTTACATGTAACTAGTAGTATCCTTTATATCACCAAGAAAATTATACTCCCAGGATCTACCTGCTTTCATATTTTGAGTTGGAGCCTGGGCAACAGTTCAAGTGCTACATTGTAGGTTGAGGACATTGCATGGTGATCAGGACTGCTGGCACTGTTCACTGTTTCCTAATTGACTTAGGGATGCTAACATGGCAGATGAAGGACAAAATCTGAAATTCTCTTGTAATTTATCTCAGTTACTTGCTTTAAAAACTCATTAAGGCATTCAGGAACCAAGATTATCATTTTATATTTCTTAAAATGTTAGCAGTTTTTGCCAAAAATAACAGCCCACTTATTAGCTGTTATTCTAAACATCCAAGGATGAAGTATAAATCCACAGAATGCCAATGGGCGATGCCTGCTAAGTTCAATCGTAGAATCTTGATCATTCAGAATGTCCAAGGATCATGCAAGACACCATGATCTGAGCACATATCCGAGGTTGATGCTTTGGTATAGTCTAAGAGACTCCAGCACTGTGTGAGGAGGAGGCTTCTCTTCAGGTGGATAGGAAAGTTCCTGCAGTAATATTCAAGGAAGAAATGGATAGTTTTCAATGGTATAATGATTGCCATCCAAACTACAACCAATATCAATAAAGACCAGATTAATTTATTTTCCATTTTGCAGTGTGAAGAATGAATGCCACATCTGCCTATATAACAACAGTGCATACATTTCCAAATCAATTTATTAGCTGTAAAGTACTTTCAAATGCTTTGATAATATGAAAATTATAGATAGCCACTATGCTTTTATAGTGTGGAAAGAGGATTGTTTGGCCCAACACGTTCATGATCATATTCAAACATCCTTGGACTCTAAACCCACTTTCCAGCACTTGACCTTTAGCCACATATGCTATGGAATTTCAAGTGTTCACCTAAATAGCTCCTAAATATCATGCGGGCTCTTGCTTCTACCATTCTTTTTGACAGTGAATTCTAGATGCCTCCAACTCTCTGAGTGAATTTGTTTTCCCTCCAATCCCCTCTGAACTTCCTGCTTCTTGGCTTAAAACTGAGCTCTCTGATTATTAACCCTTCTGCTAAGGGGAAAAGTTTCTCCCTATCAACCTAGTTTATGCTCCTCTGAACTTTGTGCACCTCAATCAGATATCCTGCGGCACCCCAGGGCTCCCTGATCTAAGAAAAATGGATGCAGAGTGTTTATTTTATTATAGCTTTCTATAAAGAAGGAGTCCATGAGCAAGGAAGGAAACATTAAAACCACTTTAATATGAGAAACCAGGATAGATACAAGCCCATAGCAACCCACGCAATTATTGTGGTAAAAAATTGCTGCTAACATTTGTGATGAAAAATCTTTCATTCTGCAACATATCAATTGTTTTAATTGCTGCATAGATATATCGGATAATATGGAATAATGCAGTTATATTTAATGGCAAGCTGCCAACACCAACTAATAACAAACTGCTCACCACTACTAGAGAATGCTGTCACTGACTAACATAAAGTAAACAACTGAGATAATTTCCTCCTCAATAGTTTGAAGTCACACGACCACTCAATTGCATATATTCATCTTCTAGGCCCTTGGTCAACAATGAATGCCTCTATCACCTGTAATTATGAACAAAAGGGAAATGGAAACAGGAACTGGAGTAAGCCATTCATCCTCTCCAGACTTCTCACCATTCAGTTAGATCACTGTTGGTCTTCTATCTCAATGCAATTTTCCTGTTCTGTGCCCCATCCTTCATAGCGTCACACAGCACGGAAATAGACCCTTCAGTGCAACCAGTCCATACAGACTGTAATCCCACACTAAACTCGCCCCAGTTGCCTGCGCTTGGCCAGTATCCCTACAAATCTTCCCTATTCATGAACTTATCCAGTTTATGTTTCTAAAATGTTTAAACACAATTGATGTGCCTTCGACATGCGTTTTGATTTAGTTCTCTTATATAGGGTTACTTTTACCAGATTGGACTAATGTTACATTGTCGTGTGCATTCACTAGACATGACCACCGCTGCACCACGGCTCTCTATTTCCTCGTAATTATCCCACTCCTTGTGCTTATGGTTTCATTTTCAGATATTTACATGGAGATTCGTGATGGTTGTCAAACATCTTGCCGTGGTTACTGCATGCTCCCTCCCACACAAACAGCAGTCATTGCTTCCATCAATCAGAGGTGCTGCTTCCAAGATTAGAGCATATTTTGTCCACACGTAGGAACATAATTGCGGCATTCGAAACCAGTTAAGTAAGTTTACAGTTTCCCCTTATGCCTTGCTGTTAAGTTTTCACAGGCTACTGTAATCCTCTCACTATAAAACCTGCTGCATTCTGTCGCCTTAGAGGAAGTGACCACATGGCAGGAGGGAGAGAGTCTGCAGGCAACTTGTCCCAGAACTGAAGTAAATTGCAATGAAATAAAACAGCCCGAGCCTGTGAAATTCAAACAGAATGTCTCCAATAAGTACAGGGCGTTTGCATTTGACTTCTTGCATTGCTTCAAGTTCGATTTTCTACAATAAGGTAAAGCAGACAGTGATAATTAAGATAATAAAATGTGAGGCTGGATGAACACAGCAGGCCAAGCAGCATCTCAGGAGCACAAAAGCTGACGTTTCGGGCCTAGACCCTTCATCAGAGAGAATAAATCCTAGCTCTTTACCCATGATCTTATATAACAATGAGCACAATTTCGCCGGACGGCTCCCAGTCTCTTGCATTGAATCACCTGAAATCGGACCCCAATCTACTGAGGATTCCTGAATGAACTTCAGCGCAGCACATAAACGGCTTTCGCCTGCGCACTCAGATTCCCCACCCACTGCATTATCCCCATCATAGGGCCTCCTGGCTTCACACAGCACCCTTCTGCTGGATTTGGCTGGCAGAGGTCGTGGTTATCTTGACCAGAGTGTTTGCATTAGTGCCGAAGGAATAGCCAACTTGCAATGGGGAACTTACCTCTGCAAGATCAAAATACTAAAGGCAAGGAGAGTTTGAATTATCCCCTCATTCATTGTGAGCGGTGGGGCTAAGTGGGACATAAATGCCTAGTGCGTTCCAACTGTTTACATCGCAGAACGATTGCTTAAGCTCTTCAGTTTTTGTTTAACAAGTGCTGACCTAAATTGCAATCCTGGCAAATACAGCAGATCAGAATTAGGACCCGTTTTATTTGGAAGTCACTGACAGGTCCCGGCGTCTGCCTTCTTCAGGAGGACGGCAAGTTATTACTACGGAGGCAGCAAATAAAAAGACGACTTTATTGGTAAAAACAGAGAAGGTCATAATGGGGCTTCCTGAGAGTCCTGAAATTCGGAGTTGTTATGAAAAATGTGCAACACCTGGAGCCGCAGAAATGTTTTCAAGAACATATTTACGAGCTGCATATTAACTTTATGCCCCTTAGCAAATGGCTGCATTTTCCCAAAAACAATAAGTCCTGAATGAAAGCCTCTATATGCAAAGAAATAAACGTCGCCTATACATCATGTATCACGTCATTGGTTCCCTTCATTTTCATGGACGGGTTGTCACGAGGATAGTACTGTACGCTGGAACAAAACCCATCTCCCAAGCTAAATACAGCTTCTGCAGTTAAAAGCTAAGTCAGAGCCAAAAACTGTAACGGGTGAGTTGGGGCATGTCACAGGAAAGCAAAAACAGAACTGGAAACTATTATCTTTGTAAATATTTAAAGGGACTCTTTTGTCAAAGAGCAAACAGTTTCATGCCAAATCTGCATAATCGAGAGAGCTTGCGATGTAATTTAACATGTAAATATCCATGATAAAACTGCTATTTATATTGTTGTGAACAACGTCAGAAATGATAGGATTGCTTTTTGATCATTTGTATTAATCATGCTATTAACAATCAGTTGCTACATGTTAGGAAAGCTTAACTATTTTTTAGTTGCATGATAAAAATTTGAAAGGGAATCAGTGTACTATATTTTAAAATTAAACACAGTTTAACACTGATTAGAATACAGCGAACTCAATGTCACGTAGCTACCAGTATTATACAATTAATTTAAAATTTGAGCAGGCTTTAAGCCGACATTTTGAATAAAAGTTAGCGGTTGTTTAATTTGCCATAACTGAACAGGCATGTCAAACTCTCCCGGGTGTCACAGACATAAACCACTTGGAAAGCTAAACAGTAGGTGAGAAGATTAGCACCTTTTGTTCTGCTTACTAAGAAGCGCAGGTTACTTGCAGTCAGCATGACTGCTTTGCATTCTCTTGGAAATTTCATCTGCATTGACAGCATTTCTCAGAGGGCCAGCGTGATGGTCTATTCAAGACCTGTCTGCAGAGAGGATCTTATTTCAGCTGATTTGGCTAAATTCAGGCCAGTTATATGTTAGGCTTGGATTTTCTAATGAGTGCTATTCAACATAGCAGTGCCAATACATGTAATAAAAATGTAATAATTTTAATCTATGGAAAATTAGCTGAGCCTATAGTATTACCACTGATGGTAATCAACTTCACACAGTTAAATATATAAGGGTACAATACAGGCACCAAATTCTTTTGTTATTGTTTCACTAATTGCTGCCAATATCTCGGTAAGGTTAAGATTAAGACTCCCATTTCCAGTGAATGTGACCAAATTTTAAGAGTGGGAACGTAAGATTAGAGAATGAGGGAATGAGATTTAGAGAATGAGGAAACAAGCCACTCAGCCCATCGAATATGCGTTGTCTGTTTTGAAAACCATATGATTAGTTACACTGAGATAACAAGGTGTAGAGCTGGATGAACACAGCAGGCCAAGCAGTGTCAGAGGAGCAGGAAGGCTGACGTTTCCAGCCTAGACCCTGAAGAAGGGTCAAAATTTTCTGAAGAAGGGTATAGGCCCGAAACGTCAGCCTTCCTGCTCCTCTGACGCTGCTTGGCCTGCTGTGTTCATCCAGCTCTACACCTTCTTATCTCAGATTCTCCAACATCTGCAGTTCCTACTATCTCTGGTTAGTTACACT